>NC_080845.1:47300572-47604388 GCF_030435755.1 Ochotona princeps
AAAGTCTTTGCTTTAGTACTTGGTAATTTGAATGTCATAACTGAGCTTAGGAGACTGGGTATAGTGCTTATGTGCAGTGCAATAAATCTTTTGAAATATTCTTTGGGTTCACCTTAGGTTTGAATAACCAACTGCATCCTGGCCACTGGGAATGGGCTGGTGGTGAACCTGTCATCTTTACCTCCTGGAGGAGAGGCCCCCCTCGGCGTGTTAAGCCTGGAAGGAACTGTGTTTTGGTCCAAAGACCAGGGAAATGGCAACTAAAGGACTGTAGGAAGGGCAAAGTCCACAGTTATGTGTGCTCCAGGAAACTGTAACTAGAACTGACTCTACAGGTGCTCATCTAGGATTTCTTGCCTATTTATTTATAGGATTTGTGAATATTGCTCATAAAAAGGAGATTGTTGTAAATGGCTGAGAATATCCTTGCAATTTCATGCAGTAACAATGGAACACAAGTTATTCCATGAAGGTTGATAAATGAGATATAATTTTTGCATTTTGATATATTTCAAAAGAAATGTCTGCAGTGTTATGAAGTATAAGAATTACTTATCCTAGAAGATTCTCATTGTCATCCCTCTCTAAATCTCAGGTGTCACTAATCACTAATTCTGTGGTTCTTGAGTATGACCTTACTGGTTCATTAAACCAACATTGACCAGCTAAGGTTGGTTTGTCTCTTTGTTGTCCTTTAAATGTGAAACCTGAGATTAGATCTTATGTGGATGCAAAGACAAATTCTTTATGGTAGAAAGGAAATCTTGATGGGCCAGATTTGCAGGTGGAGATGCATGTTCCAAGCTCTAGTGCAGCTGAAAATTCAGGGGGCTCCCTGTGCTTCAGTGATGTAGGCATCACTGCTCATGGAAGAGATCTTCTTTTCCAATATGGGTGTGACTTTCAACCATTCCAAAACTGAAGATTGGGTTTCTCCAAACATAGAGTCATGAGAAACTTGCAGTACCTGGATCTCTTTGTCTGTGTTTATTGTCCCCATTCCTCAAGGTTGTTTGGAATAAAGAATAGCTAATGACAACCAACACATGGAAGAAAAATAGTGCTTCCTCAGAAGTATCCCCATGAACATTGCTGATGAATAAAGAAAAATTCAAATACTGAAAACAGAGCCCTTAAAACCTATGTTGTCAAAAAGGAGTTTGCTGCCATTTTAAGCCTTGAAATCTTTAATATTTGCAAAAATACCATATTAAGTAGATTCTCTGTTGGAAGGCTGACTTATCAATTTATAATCTCAGCTGAGTGAAACATTTGTCTTTAGCAGTGATGTACATTGTAGCTTTCTCAGAACTCCCTGCTGAAATCAAGGTAGCATTACAGGAGCTTATAGCTTTATTTTTTGAAGTGTTTTTCAGCATGTTCCTCTTTTCATAATCACTGAAACTATGACTGTGCCTGGTCTGGCATGCTGTATGAGTACCAGTGTAACTTCAGAATTAGAATGAGGTGTTTCTTTTTTTAATGATTTATCCTTCTTGAAAAGGCAGATTACTAAGAGGAGGAGATACAGGGAGAAGATCCTTTATCTGCTGGTTCGCTCCCCAAATGGCCACAATGGCTGTAGCTCAGCTGATCCGAACTCAGGAGCCAGGAGCTTCTCCCAGGTCTCCAACATAGGTGCAGTAGCCCAGGAATTTGGGCCATCCTCCCCTACTTTCCAAGGCCATAAGCAGATAGCTGATGGGAAGTGGAGCAACTGGGACATGAATCAGTTCCCATGTATGTTGTTGGCACTTGCAGGTGGAGGATTAATCAGAAAAGCCACCACACTGGCCCCAAAGGAGGCTTTCGAATAGACCAGAACTTGGGCACAAGGTCTCTTACTCTAAGGCATTGAGTGTTAGAGACACTAACACTACTACTAGAGTGTTGACCCAGTCTCTGGTTATAAAAATGTGATGAACTCATTTCAGTTATTCCTATTTATCCAAGGTTAATAGGGAAAAAATTGCAAAGAGAGGTTGGGCAGACTTGAATGTTCTGCCTCTTACTTGAGTCAAACACATTTGCAGAGTCAGATGCCATGGGTTAGTGTAAAGCACAGGTCTTGTGTGGGACAGAAGCAATCTTTGGTGCTCACCTGAAAGCTGCCAAATACCTCTTCCATGTCAGCCCCACTTAATTCCCACCTGATGTGCTGGATTCTACAGTGTAGACAAAGGTGTGATTCAGGATAATGAAAACAAGAGTTGTTTACCTAAAGGGTTAAGGCTGAGGAGAGAAAATAAAACTTCAGGGAGTGAAGCATTCAGGAGCCAGTCTGTCCTACCGGAACCCTAAAACTACATATAGTACCCAAAACTGGAAATCTGGAACTGTGTCAGCTTTAAAAATCTGGTCAGTTTGGAAGATTACCACACATCTCTGTAATTAAAATGATATTTAACTGGAATTGTAGCTGTCAACATAGAGAGGAAATGTTTCAATTTTTATAACAATTGGAAAATCTAGATATGATTATGATTTTTAGTTATGGAAGTGTGAATCTAATGGAAAACCCAAGTTATTGAAAGAAGGCAGGAATAGAAATTCAAGCAAGATTGATTCCAGGCAATATTCATCATGAGCTTGCTTGCTTTCTCATCATTGTGCTTTGAATTGGGGAAAAGGAAAAAAGTCATCATCAAAGCTTCCTCTGCTGTGACTAGCCACTGCTGCTCTTCAAGCGTTGGTAGGAATGGGGAGGGAAAGAAATGAAATGGTGAGTGGGAGGCCAACCAGAGGGAGAGAAGTGAGACGGGAAGGGGTTGAGTAGAAAGGGATGGAGACTAAAGCTACCAGGAGGGAGAGCAGCAGGAAGAGGAAAATGAACGTGTTCCAGGTCTTCTCACATTTGAATCCCAACTCAGGACAAGTCCCCCTGTATGTAAAGCATTCGTCCATTTAACAGTGTATAGCTTTTTAGAATCTTCTCGTTTTGGGCCTTTAACAAACACACAGCATATATTTGCTCAAAATAAACTTTGAACACACATGGTAATCATTTCATGTATTCCCAAGGATAGTAAAATGAAACAGGTAACATTTATTTGCCTTTCAGTTTTGCTTTATTTGTAATACAACCAAAAAAATGTGCACATCTTTTCATTAATGCTATGATTGTGTATCACTTAAAATGCAAACTGGTGCTAAGTCATGTCTGCAATAAAGCAGCATATGGAGTGTACTGTATCTTGTGTTGTATCAAAATAAATAAAATAGATTCTTTTCTAGTTCTGGGTCACTGCTTGTTTTTGTCTCTAATATTATATATTTTTCTAGAGGACCTATGTGATTAGGTTTTAATGGTCCTGCTTAAGGGACCATTAAAAAAGGAGAGGAAAGTATAATATGTCTTTCTTTAAGAATATTATTTATTTGAAATGCAGAGGGACAGAGTGAGAGTTTCCATCTGTGAATTCAGCTAAGGTTGGTCCAGGCCAAAGACCATCAGCATCTCCCATGTAAGTGACAGAGAACCAAGTACTTGGGTCTTCTTCTGCTACTTTCCCAGGCACGTTAGCAAGAGAAACTGGATAGGAAACAGAGTGGCTGGGATGCAGGTATCAGAGTGGCAAACTCACCCACCACACTACCACACCAGCTCTCATAGCATGTGTTGTCTTTACTGCTTAATCCAGTTTTCAGTTACACGGTTTCTGTGGCATCCAGCTACCATTCAATCAGCAAATTTGGACAAGAAAGTCCCAACTATACCCACAGTGTTCCAGATACAGGAGACATGATAGTGAATGGGATAGGAAAACAAAGCATTAAAGCCTAATTGCTTATGTGCAATTTTGAACCTCAAGCTTTTTATCAGGGAGGAAGTCACAGCAGAAATCTGTTACTACATTATCATTTTTCAGGACTGGGGAAGAACACACACAGATACCAACAGTTTGGGCTGACTCGAGTTAGATTTCTAGGAAACTGGTGTTCACCTTCTGAGTTCACGGAGTCTACAGTAGCTCTACCAAATATCATGTCTGCAGAATCAAAATGGAAACTGGAGTTTTGAAATCTCATACATTGGCTTTGTAATGATTACCTTTTCCCAAAACCGATAATCTGTCTCTGTCTATGGACCTTAGAGCTTCGTGGAGAAGTTAAAGGAACCCCATCATCCTATCTGATAGCCTTTTGCAACAGAAGGAGCTAGAATTTCAATATCAAGAAACCATCTCCAAGGCCTTGTGAACTGTAGGAGAATCTCTTCTGCTATGTGCTACACTCTGAGCAGATGGTTGGATTATATTCAAGTAAGATGTCTTTGCATGAGGAGTGTAATAGAATCTACCATCTACTTTGAAAAACAAAGTAAACAGGCACAAAAGGCCATACAAGGTGTGGGTATAGTTACCCAAAATGTCACTGTGAAAATGCAAGGTAGATGGTGCTTGTTAGAGTCTGAGGAAAGAGGAATTGTGATTCTTACCAGGTACAGGGTTCTTGATGAGGGCTGAAATACTCTGCAGTTACGTTGTAGTGCTTATGCATAATAGTGAGTGTGCTAAAAGCCACTGAAATTTATATTTTAAGATGGTGAACTTTATAGGAAGTATATTTCATTTAAAAATTTACTAAAATCTATTTTAGAAAGCTATAAATGGATTGATGCATTTGCTATGCTTATCTGACTCATCCAAGATATGTTTTCCAATATTTGCCCCATGTCTCACATAGGTTTTGGCTTATTTGTTTATGCAGTTGGTTAAACAGCAGGAAATGCTGACTTGATGTATTTTTAAATTTACAGTCCTGCTTTATTGATCCCCTTCTCCTTCCTCCCCATCAACCCTGGGAGAAAAGTTACGGCAGAGGGTGTCTGGATATCTGTAATGTCCAGAACACTGTGACTTTTCTGAAAACTAATTTTACAAGCCTTTAGAACAGCATCACACAGGAAATGAATAGACTATCCTCATAACTTACACATATAACTGTTCATTTTGAGCAGGTTTTATAGGTCTTATATTCTGTTAGGCAATAAAGTTAAGTTTATCTGAAGACAGAAAGGAACAAAAATCAACTAACACTTCCCTTAAAGGCCTCCTGGTAACCTGCAACACTTTCCCCAAGCAATGACGTATGAGTTCACCTTTTGCTTCTATCTCCATCTGCGATTTTGCTTTCCAAAGGCAATCAATCTTAACATACTCTACAGGGGGAAAAACGTTCAGACGGAGTCTATGCTGCCAACAAGAAACCTATTTTAAATACACAAATGTATTGTACTAAAAGAATGGAAAAAGACATATTATCCTTCATCTAGTCAAAAATAAGTTAAAGTAGCTATCTTAATACCAGATAGTAGATTTCAGAGCAAAGGATATTGTCAAGGATATAGAGGAGTATTTCATAATGTCAAGAGATCAGTATGTCAAGAGAACTTAATAATCCAAACATGTATGCATTTAATAACAAAGTTTAAAGAAGGATGGAACAAAAGGTGGTGGGATATAAGCAGGAATGGGTAAATCTATCACGTTTTCAATAGTCAATAGAACAAGTGAAATCACTAAGGCTAAAGAAGCATGGACGCTATTAACAAATTAACCTAATTACACTTATATAACATTTTATACAATAAAAGAATATACAATTTTTTCAAGTGCACATGACCTGTTTTCCAGAAAAGACCATATTGTAGGACATAAAACAAGTTCCAATAGACTTAAAAGGATTCAAGTCATGTGAAATATGAACCTGACTACATTGCAATTAGAAATCAAAAAGTGTTTTTGTAAGATTCCCAATTATTTAAACTCCAGAGTATATAGTTTTGAAACTCAAAAGGAAACCAAAGAAGAAATACATATTTTGAGCTGAATAAAAATGAAAACACATTCAAGTTTGTAAGAGGCTGCTAAAGAAGTATGTGCCAGTATTTTATAACATTAAATGCTTACATTTATGTACTTCAAACATTTGTGGGAAATAAAAGATTATTTTGGTACAAAAATTTTTGAAATCTATGAATAGTGTTTATTAAAATTTTATTTAGTTATCTTGGATCTTCCATCTGCTGGTTCACTCCCCAAATACCAGCAACAGCCAGTGTGAGGACAGACCAAAAGTGGAAGTTGGACTGTCAGTTGTGGTGTGCTTTAGGTGGAAGTGGGAGTCAAGAACAGAACCGATTCTCCGATTCAGGCATTCTTACACGGAACACCAGGATCCCAAGCAACACCTCCACTCCTCAATCAAATCCATGGCTAGATTCTTTCGCAATACGTATTTTCCATTGACTTTCTGAAGACTTCTCTTGTTAGGAAGAAACGCTTAATAATCTCAGTTTCCCCTTAAAAATAAGAGACAGAAATAAGGAAATGGAATTAAAAAAAAGAAAAATAGCAAAAGGAAATTAGTGTAACCAAAAGCTGATTCTTTTTTCTTAATTTATTTTTATTATATTTTTGACAATCTTTACATAGTTAATTGGGGTAAAAAGGTTCAGGGGCTATAGGAAAGTGGGTAAGACTATAATGTCCATATTGTTTCCTTCTTGTATCTGAGGTAAAGGGGGATATTGAGGGAGAAGCCCCACCCAGTTTCCCACCCACCCCAAGTCCCGGATGTGGGGCATGCTCTGAGATACTTGCTCAAGTGGTTTTAATAGTTCACCAGTTCTGAATTGCTGCCAGTCTTGCCACTCCAAGCACGATGAGGTCGTTGAAGAATCCACTGATTGACCTAGTCCATCATAGAGCCTCCATTTGTCTAGTATTTCGCTGCCAACATTTCAAAAGCTGACTCTTTTTTTTTTTTTTTAAGATTTTATTCATTTTATTACAGCCAGATATACACAGAGGAGGAGAGACAGAGAGGAAGATCTTCCGTCCGATGTTTCACTCCCCAAGTGAGCCGCAACGGGCCGATGCGCGCCGATCCGATGCCGGGAACCAGGAACGTCTTCCAGGTCTCCCACGCGGGTGCAGTGTCCCAATGCATTGGGCCGTCCTCAACTGCTTTCCCAGGCCACAAGCAGGGAGCTGGATGGGAAGTGGAGCTGCCGGGATTAGAACCGGCGCCCATATGGGATCCCGGGGCGTTCAAGGCGAGGACTTTAGCCGCTAGGCCACGCCGCCGGGCCCTCAAAAGCTGACTCTTAAAGCATTTCCTTTTTTGCAGATATTCCTTGATGGTGTGGTCATTTGGGGCATGAGTCAGGGGACAGATTTCTCTTTTGCTCAGCCTTTCAAATAAATTTTTATACAACAAAATTAACCCTATATCTTCCATCTGATTCAATCATTGCACCCACAGGTATTTAAAGACCACACCATTTCTGAAAACTTAGATATTTGTGTTGACAGCAGTCCAAAAAGGAAATAATCCAACTGAGCAGAAAAGGGCGGAGGTTGGTTACAAAGAAATGAGAAAACATTTGCATTTGAGAATCATGGATAGATTCACTTTCACACTACTGATTAGGCACATGGCCGTACAAATACAGATACATCAAGATCTATCAGGTCATACACTTTGGATATTTATTTAGATGTTTATTAGTTACCAGATTATATTTCAGTAAAGTTTGTTTTTAAAAAGAAATGGATTGGCACTGTGACATAGTAGGTAAAACCAACACCTGCAACATCTGGCTGCTCCGCTTCTGATCCTACTTCCTGCTCATGGTCTGGGAAAGCAATGAAAGATGGATCAAGTGCTTGGGCCTTTGTACTCATATGGATGACTGGAAGAAGCTCCTGGCTCCTGGCTTCAGACCCAGCTGACTCTGGTCGTTGTGGGCATTTGGGAAGTAAACCAACAGATGGAAGAGGTTCCGCTTCCCTGTAGTTCTGCCTTTGAATAAATAAATAAATCTTAAATATAAAATAAAAAGTAAGAAGTAATGCTTTAAGTTCCAAAACAAGATAAAGTTTTCTCAAAGGAAAATATAAGCTATAATTCTATGCATGAAGATATCTTTACTTCAGGGCAATAACAATTTGCAACAAAACTAATTGATTCAGGGCCCAGCATGGTAGCCTAGCAGCAAAAGTCCTTGCCTTGCACATGCCAAAATCCCATATGGGCACCAGTTCTAATCCCGGCAGTCCCACTTCCCATCTGGCTCCCTGCTTGTGTTCTGGGAGAGCGTCGAGGACAGCCCAAAGCCTTGGGACCCTGCAACTGCATGGGAGACCGGAAAAAGCTCCTGGCTCCTGGCTTTGTATCAGCTTAGCTCTGGCTGTTGCGACCACTTGGGGAGTGAACCAACGGACAAAAGATCTTCCTCTCTGTATGTCCTTCTCTGTATATCTGACATTCCAATAAAAATAAATAAATCTTTTGAAAGAAAAAACTATTGGATTCAAATATCCAGTGGTAGAAAAATACTTAATGAGATGTACTTTACCCGTTAAAGTGATACTTATATTACATACTGTTGCTCTGAAATCTAAAATAACATGTGTTCCATTTTAATAGCTTCACTATGGGATTGATAGTAGTCACCATCTCCAGCATCAGCAACCCATATTTGCTGCTCCACTTCCCATTCAGCTCCCTGCTAATGTGCCTAGGAAAACAGCAAAAGACGGCTCAAGAACTATCAGAGAGAAGATCCCTTTCTCTGTGTCTCTCCCTCACTCTCTATCACCCTGCCTCTCAAAAAGTAAATATTTTTTAAATATATTGCCACATGCAAACTAACTAAAGGAAAGCATGAGGGTCTGGCATGATGGCTCAATGGCTAAAATCCTCACCTTGCAAGTGCCAGGATTCCATATGGGCACCGGTTCATATTCAGGCTGCTCTGCTTCCCATCCAGAGCCCTGCTTGTGGCCTGGGAAAGCAGTAGGGGATGGCCCAAAGTCTTGGGACCTCACACTCATATGGGAGACCCAGAAGTTCCTGGCTCCTGGCTTTGGTTCATCTCAACTCTAAGAATTGTAGCCATTTGGGGAGTGAACCAGTGGGTGGAAGATCTTTCTGTCTGTGTCTCCTTTCCATAAATCTGATCTATCTTCCCAATAAAAATAAATCTTTTAAAAAATAAAAGAAATGAGATGGATTTTTTTTCTAATTTCTATCAGTTACCAAACATGATTCTTGAATTCCCTAAAACTCAGCTTTCTTATATATTAGGTATCTTCAAAAATGTTATGGAAATTGGTGTTGTGGAAAAAAATCCATGGATTTCAATATTTTTGTATCAAAATAAACTCATCTCTCATATTCCAGTAACTTTTTGAAGTACCCTTGAATAACAATAAATCCTCGGAAAATTGTGAAAATCAAGTATTGGCCTGGGATAAAACAGGTATGTTTTTAAAGGCTGTGAAATGTGTACGCAGGTGTGTGTGTGTAAATCAGTCTCTGCACGTGGGAGAGGATGGTAAGTCCAAACAGTGTTTGTTCTCACCAGTAACAAACCTCTCAGGAAGGAGGAGCTGGAGTGGAAGAATGGGGTTTTATGATTCAGTATTGCAAAGCAGAACTTATCTACGTGTTTGGACCTTCATGTCAAATATGAAACTGGTTCTTGTTTTTGGAGAAGTCCAGATGAGTGAGAGAACATTTTTCAAACCTTGCTTTCAGACATGGTGCATGCACAAATCTTGTTCTGGAGAGACAAACTAACGGCCAGGTGTGCACAGAGTAGAAGGGCTATCTGTGTTGCTAACGGACTGGGTTTGGATGAAAATGCCATTCTAAGCATGGCTCCTCCACTAAGCCACAGTTTCCAAATTTCTTCTTGCCTTCAGCATGTAAGAAACAAACTTTTCAGGCCTGGCACAATGGCTCAGTGGCTAAATCCTCGCTTTGCATGTGCCAGTTCATGTCCCAGCTGCTCCACTTCCTGCCCAGCTCCCTGCTTGTGGTCTAGGAAAGCAGTTAAGGATGGCCCAAAGCCTGGAACTCTGCACCCACGTGGGAGACCTGGAAGAGGCTCCTGGCTCCTGACGTCGGATCAGCTCAGCTCTGGTCGTTCATCTCAGCGGCCAGTAGGTGAGTGTACCAGAGGACAGAAGATATGTCTGTCTGTCTTTCCTTCTCTCTGTAAATCTGCCTTTCTAATAAAAATAAATAAATCTTTTTTTAAAGACAGAAATTAAAAAGCAAACTTGCCCTATTCACTGAGGAGGACTGTACCTAGAAAATATGCCCCTGTTCAACCTAAGAGCTGGATGCGGCTGAACGGAGGGGAGAGTGTTTCTGTCTAGAAAGCAGTCGGTATGCACTCAGAGCAGAAGCTAACGAGCGGAGAAAGCCCACAGGAGTTAACTCCTGGTTAATAATTTCCTTGCCTTCGGATTGCCTGCCTTACAGCCTCATCAGGGTCATGTCTGCAACTAAACAGAGACAACAGGCTTCCTAGGGTTTTAGATTTGGATCAAGACTTGACCTTTCACAGATGTGACCAAAGCAGATGTGCTCAGCTTGATGGCAGTCCTGAGCCGGGCATCAGGTACCAGAAGCTGGCAAACCTTGGTGGGAGAGATTTACGTTGTTTTTACATTTCATTGTCATGGCTTCTCATGGTGTGTCTTATGCCACCTTATGACTTAATTCCCACACCTTGAAGGGAAAAAAGTGTGATATTTTAATATTTATGTTACTGATATTTAAGATTCGGGGTGTTACTTAAACAGTCAAGTCAACTGTTTCTTTACAGGGTAGAAAATATAAATCTGTCTAATATTTTTCTTGAAATGAAGGCCTTAGTATACCCAAAGAGTTGATTTTGGTGCCTACTCTTGGAGAGTTCTAGCGAGGGGTTGTCTATACAAGGCGTCATTGTTTAAGGTTTCCTATCCACGACTAGCTTTCTTCCCCCAGCTTCCCTCTCTCTTGGCAACTTCTCCATGCATTCTGTCCTATGTTTGGCCCTGCGTCAGTTGAAAGCTTTGCAAGTTGATTTTCCATTCCCATCTGAATTTCAGCTTAGCTGTGGAACTGTTTTCCATGTGTTTTTAATCATTTGTCCATGTGTTACGAGCTTATAGGGACAATATGGTTCCCCCAAGCTGCCTGCATTGTATAATCAGAAACTGGCAAGGTGGCCAATGGGGGAAGAGTGTTCAGACAGCTGCCCCCTACACTCACTTCTGTTGGTGATACAGCACTCTCATTTCCAACTGGAGTAAAACAATCTACAAGTTTCACAAAGCTACCTAACAACCATGCAGTCTCTGGCACGAGCTGCTCTTCCATTTTTAGCAGTGTTATTATCTTCCAGGAGATGTTTACTTGGGAACTATGGCAATGTGACCAAGGCCATAGACCTATACAGTAGGCCAGGCTGGGAAATAAAGAGGAGTTTATTCTTGAGTCCTCCCAGAGTCAGTGGAAATTTGATTTTAAAAGATCCTAAACACAACAATTAAAGATAAATTTTTCCTGAATAAAGAGTTATCTTTTAGAAAGTAAAGCACAGCAAGAATCTATGTAAGAAGTTTTTGTCCATATATACGTGTGTGTGTGTGTGTGTGTGTGTGTGTGTGTGTGTGTGTGTGTATGACTGTTGATAGTAGGATAAGCATTACGTACTCTACTAACCAGAGCACGAAGTTCCAGGAATAGGAAAAAAAATGGAGAAGCACATTAAACCAAGTTCTGTTCTTAAAGTTGCTGACAATGCAATCTCCAACAAATGTAGTCCCTCCCTCTCTGTTAGGAAAATACACATTCGCTCAAATTAAACCAAGTCAAGGGAATCATTTAAGGGTGAATAAAGAAGGATTCTGGTTTCTGGAGCCCCCAGTAAGCACCAACTTACAATGTAAATACTTTACTGCCTAGGGAGCTGGCTGCATAGCCAATCAGGTCTTACGTAGATTAAAGCTTTTGAATTCTCATATCGCTCTTGCCCACTCTGACCTCCTTTCTTCCCTCCCTTTCACTTAGGGCCCATACAAGGAGAGCTGGAGCAAAAGACAGAGTTCAGTGAGTAGATGTGGGAAAGCAGAGGCTGGATTTGGATGAAGCTACTCAACATTCAGCTTTTGAAGACCAAAGACAACAGTGACAGGTAGAATGTGAAAACTTTTTATGGAATCAAGAGGCTTTTAACATTTGAAACAATCAAATATGGTCTAAAAGTTTGAGAACATTAGAGTGAAGGAATTTGACAGTAAGAGGGAGACTGTTCAATAAAGCAGGTTGGAAAGGGTGCAATTTCCAGAGCAGAAGTGGAAAGGAGAGTTGGACTAGTTTGACTCAATGGTCACATACAAGGAAACGCCTGTCTTGTTTAAATAAGAAGAGGTAAGGCTATGCGCTGAAAGTGATGCAAAAGGCGGGGCAATCAAAAGTCGAGAAAGCCTGAAATAATCTGTACGGAAAATGAGAAAAGTGGACAAGAGTAAGATGAGTAAGCAGAGGTAAGGGTTCAGTTGCGATGTATGACAATTTACATGTAATTCATCTTTGCCACTTTTTTTTTCATTGTATCTAATATTATTTCATAGGAAGGCAATAGCTGGGTGTTTCTATGGTTGGATCTTATGAGATGTGTGCTAGAGAAAGAAAGAGAGACCAGGCAGTTCGGAATATTGTAAAAGTTTGAGGTGATGGACCATGGGCTCCAAGATGGACAGGAAAGATAGTGAAAATCAGAGAAAATATAAATACCAATTCATTTACTAGATCATTCACCCATTGTTAAGCTGATGTTTTTGTACATTTACTATGTAAAAGGAACTTTGTTATAACATGAAATAGTAACAAAGGAAGACATAGTTTCATGGATTTTAGAATCTAGAGTGGAAACAGATGTGGAGCAAATGTACACACATCAAGATCACAGTTTATGATTGTGGTAGATACGGAAAAAGAGAATACATGCTGTAGTAGCAAATGAATGAGAACTGAAACAACAGGATATTGTTAGGAGGGAAGGGAGTGATAAATTCACTGTTTAGAGATGGAGCAGTCCTAATAATAACTAGAGTCAGAAGGTAATAGCTGCAGGGAGCGTGCGCATCAGATTCCAGCCAGGATGTTGGCTGGAATGTCCATCTGATACTGATAGTGTGTTATTGACCAGATCTGTCCCTGCAGGCACAGAAGTTACCCAAGATGAAAGTAAGTTTGGGGTGAAAAGAAAGACAATGTGCTAGTTGAGGAGGATAGGGCTGGCAGGATTGCCTCTGGAGACATTTAGAGACCTAAGTGCCTGAGGCCATTCAGCTTACAAGCCGCAGGGCAGCTCCAGGATTCAGATACAGTTTTTTGTTGTTGTTGGTTGGTTGGTTGGTTGGTTTTCTGGCTTAGAGGCTAGAAATACTTCTACTTAGAACACTCTGCTCTGAGAGTGGCTTTCTGCAGAATGCCAAGCACTCAAGTCAAGTTGACGAATGAAGTATGATGGAGGCTTCACATCAGTGAAGTCTGTAAGCAGAGTGTGGGGCATGGGGACTTTATGGGTGAGCGCAGCACGTGCTAAGAGCACTGTTCTCCTTTTAGGGTGCTAATTAGACACAGATACCATCCATGCAATAGATGGTACTTATACACATGTAACAACTGCAGTAATGTTGACATATCCCCAACTTACAGAAATCCAAAATTCTTCTAAAACAAAATTCGGGAGGGAGGGAGGAATGAGGTCCCTGAAACTGTCAATGGAATAATCAAATTTTACAAGGTAATGTAGATGTCAGTGCCTCAAAGTTAAAATGAGGACCATTTGTGGAGGGCTACACCATTTGACGTTTGTTCTGTTATACATTCTGATCTTTTTGAGTGTTTGTTTAAAAAGATTGAATAAGGAAATTGTGGATAGTGGTTGCCTCTGCAGCCTGGACGGGCAGCCTGGACGGGCAGCCTGGACGGGCAGCCTGGACCTCACCGCACAGTGGATGTCCTGGGTAGAGCTAGAGGTAGACATACCTTTTCTCATACGTTATTTGGTATTATTTGAATTGTGTTGCTGTGTGTGTTTATTATCAATTGACAATTTAAAATCACTATTTTTACTCAGCAAATACTGATTGAATCAATTTAGCAGAAAACATGGTATATAGACTATGGTAGATTTGAATGTACCTAGAAGTCCTTGATTTGTAATTAGTCATTTTCTGAACGGGACCGCCTCTATAGATTGTAAAGTACACTGAGTGTGTGTGAGCATCCCTATCATTTTCACCCAGAACCTATTACAGCGTTGGTACAATAAATAAGTCAATGTTGAGGGGAGGCACTTAAAGGAGACTTTTATATTTCGAATGATTTGTTAAACTGAATTGTTTATTTTGAAAGTTTGAGGGGGAAGCCACCTACCATGATTTACCTATTTTCTTGCCCTTTGAGATGGAAAGATTCTGCTTACTAAATTTCTAAAAATAATCTAACTGCACATAACACTGTTGCTGTTCTTGTTTGTTTTAAAACTTTTTTTTTCAACAATGGGAGACTTCCCACCTACTGACTCAGCCTCTGAATGTCCATAAGGGCCAGAGGCCCAAAAGCAGGAGGCCAACACTCCATCTCTAAATCTTGGAATCCAGGTAGGTGGCAGAGGCCATCACCTGCCAACTCCTTGGAGTGGCAGTGAGGGAAGGGAAATGAGTGCTGCGTTAATAGCAATGTGGAACAGAGGGACTTGAACCCAGGACTTACCCACTGCCCTGAAGTCCCATGCAAGAGCTGTTACCAGTAGATTTAGATATTAACACAGATAAGCATCCAGCCAATTGTCAATCCACTGACTGACTCTTGGCAGTCTCAGTCTCACACCCCCATCCCCCGTCCTCTGGCCTCCAGTAGGACTGAAACAGAAGTTTATGGCTTCACGGAGCCTCAGCCTAACCTTTGTTTACAGTTCCTGGGACCACTCTGGCTGTAACTCAGCTCCACTTAAAAATCAACTCAGTGCACCAACGGACTTCTAGGGGGAGAGCAGCCAGGTTTGAGTCCCACCTCCTGCTTCTTTCACCACCCTGGAGTCAGGCCCAGGCTTTCTGGTTTTAGAACAGAGCCACTGAAGCGAGAGTGAATTCCCTGTGTGGGCTTCGGTCAAAATCTCCAGCAACTTCCCAAAGAATATCAATGTCCAAAGCTGTGTTACTGAGTCACCATCCCAAGACCTAGGGAAATACATTTGGTTAATATGACCCTCCCCAGAGCAAGTCAGGGAAGCATGCCACCTTGCCCAGCCCTAGTCAGACAATGACATTAGTTTCTGAGCATTAGTAAGAGCCCACAAAACCCTTACACACATCACAGGCAAGGTCAGGGACCCAACTTTCCTTCTCAACTCTCACTCCAGTATATGCTACTGATTCATGAGACCAAGAAGACTGATTGCCTGAAGGGCAACTATAGGACCAACCAGCAGTGTAGAAAGTTGAGGTTGTTAGATGCTCAAAGGCTGCAGAGAGGACTGGAGGCTATGAGGGGCACATGGAAAGGAAATCCCAGTGAGCAGTTTTCAACAGTGGCTATTGTGCATTTTGAAAAGAGATGCAGCATGCCCCCAGGTTTCTCCCACAAATCCATCAATCTCAATTCCTTTTTCATTTCTCTCCATTGTCCCAAGGAAGACTCACATCATCCCTCAACATTGCCTCTCCTCTTGTTGATTTTAGACTAGGATTTTCAGTAAAGAAATTAACCTCTCTGTTTCCCCTCCGAGGGCATTGGGATTCTTTTTAGCTTTGTTTTCAGGGTCCTCAAGAGGGAAGACGAACACAGCCCAGCCATTACTGTCTCGGGTTCAGTAGAAGAACTGAAAATACACCAAGACACACAGCTTCAACCTGTCTCTCCTGTTGTTGTGTTTCATGTCCCATGGCACCATCACTAACCAATGCAAGCAGCCTATGTGGATATCTTCATGAAATCCTCTGGGGCTCCTGAAGAGATCTCCACGCCTAAGAAAATGAAGCCAACCTGAGAATAGAAAGTGAGATCATGTTGATCAGGGGTTGTAAATTTGGATAAATAAATTCTGAAATTGCTGGAAGCTGGCTCAGTGAATTCATATTGGCATGGACAAGTAGACATTGCAGGCTTGAGCTCACTTGTGTATATTCAGATGTACCTTCCATTGTGGCATTTGGCACCAAGTGCACAACAATCAACAATTGGTGAGGTGCTCTCCTCCTAACAGCTCCCTGCTGTGTCCGGAGGCCTCCTCCTTATCTACTCCATTTGGTTCATCCAGATTGAGAGGTAACTAGATGCCTATGTCAACTGCAGACTCACAGAAGTATCACAGGTTTGTTGAAAGCCACAAAATATTTATCAACGTCTTCAGAATACATTTTGAGAATCACATACATAACTTTAGAATTGGAGGAAGGATACAATGGCAAAAGGCCAAAGTTGTTGGCACTCAGCTATCGAAGATGGGGCTTGGAGAAAAGTTTATGCTCCACTGTGATTATAGAAGGCTTCCCTTTGTTAGTTCACCCTTCAGGACATTTGCACATTTCCTCAATATCAATGACACAGTAGCCAAGGAAGATTCTCCAGAGTGGTTCTCAAAGGACATCCATAAGGACCAAAATTAGGGCCAAAGTGAGGGAAATTTAGAACTAATAGGAAGTTAAAAATGTGTAAATGGTCACTGACATCCCTGCACATAATACAAGGAACTCAGGGAACATACAGTACTACTGCTCAAGAGACCAAACAACAATCCATTTCAACCACCTTCCAATATCTAACATGATCCTTGGTCCATGGAGTGGGTCTGCTATGAGTTTCAATCCAATAGAAATTACAACAAATATACCCTCTGTTCAATCATTACACAGCCCTGATGGGATCCTTCGATTAGTTCCCAGCTTGGGGACATGCTAAATACCATGATTGATAGCAACTGAATTTCGGTTGCTGAAGATCAAAGTTTAAAGAAAATCAGAGAATGTAACATAGCTGGCATCTACACAATATTCATTTACCAGAGGGGCCTTGTGATGGGCCCCAGAAAGCCTAGTGTTTTC
The DNA here is from genome assembly GCF_030435755.1 of Ochotona princeps. NCBI lineage: Eukaryota > Metazoa > Chordata > Mammalia > Lagomorpha > Ochotonidae > Ochotona > Ochotona princeps. The sequence continues at coordinate 47,317,477 of NC_080845.1, forward strand.
TATGGCTGAAAGGCAGTAAGCAATAACAGAGCAGGTAACTACTAAAACAAAAACAACCCCCCCCGAAAGATGCTTTAAAAGAAAGGGCAACTACTATTACCATTAGTCTGGATTAGTTATAATACTGATACAAGTTTCATGGATACTTGCTATAAATGAACTTTAGTAAAATGATGATTATCCCCTTAAAAACAGTTCATGGTTACAGCTATCAGGCACGATTATCAAGAACACAAATGCTATGCAAAAGGAATAAAGGAATCAAATGGGTTATGCTTGAAAAAAAAGCCTAATCAGTATTGGAAAAAGCAAGGCACATTCTAGAATTATCTTTGTCAATTAAAAAAAGCATTGATTAAATTAAGAAAGAAGACATATAGTCAACTGGTGCATTAATTCCCAATGGTAATATTTCAATGGTGTGGTAGATTGATTAAGCTCAATTCTGGGGTTTCAGTTTAATGAATACATTTCTTTTCCCTCGCCTATCTGACTTATGGTAGCTTTGAATGGCAGTCCTTTAACAAAATTTCCTCTTATCCCTGAAGACTTGGACTTGTCTCAATCATTATTTAATCGGATTACCAATTACTCAAGAGTAAGGGAAGATGATGTGGATTCAGCAACTAAAGAAGGAAGCAGGCAGCTTCATGTCCTCAGCATTCAAACCTGATTTTTCAAATCCTCCTTCTCCTGTCTAGCTCTTTGCTTAAAGGAATGGCCTGAGGGGGCTGCTTCCCTCAGCCTCAAGCTGTCAGTCTGGTACTTAAGAACTTGTTAAGAAATTTGTGAACAATTGCAAGAGTTTACAGATGCCTGGCCAGTTGGGACATTTAGCACCCAGTATTAGATTCTTAATATGGAAGGATTAACTTGGGAATTGTAAATTTCCAAGTGTGGAAAACAAGAATGCCTTCCCTTTCTCTGTCACCATACAAAAGTCAACAACCCCAATCCACATGTGAGTAAGCAGCAACAAGCCCTCTGCCTAACAAAGTTAACAATCCTTCTTTCCCTTCTTTTTTTAAAAAAAAGTATTATTTATAATTGTTTTATGATATAGTTCCATAGGCTCTGGGATTTCCTGTTCCCCTCCCAAAGTCCCCTCTTGCTCCTACTAATTTCCCCTCTAGTATTATGATGGGTAGTTCTTCGTAAACAGTCATAAATCTGTCATTGTGCTATTGAAGGTTTCCCCCACATGGTAGGTAGGCATGGACAGCATCCTACTGTCAGGATACTACCAACTGTTTCACTACTTTCCCTTCTTTCTAATGTAACGTTCTTTTGGTCACTCACGTTATGTCTGTGTGTGTGTGTGCATGTGTAAATAGTTTTCCTGAAGAAGTGTGCGTTTGCTAAATGGATGGCTGTCTTTCATTTTAATCTGGGATTTTTCTCCCATAAAAACATGTCTCTCCAATCCCAGCACAATGCAGATGTGCAGCAAATGCTAGCTGATTCTGGTTCTTCTTACAATAACAGTGTTGGGAAATCTGGGCAAAAAGAAAAAAAAAAGTTGTTTTTGTTAGTCCTGCTCTTTAAGTCTCAGGCTGATAGCTGAACTGTCAGCTAATTACCCCCTGGGCCCCAGGTTTCACTATAGCCTTCTAAAATACACAAAACCCAACTGAAGGCAAGACATCATTAGCACTACATAATTCAAGCAAACAATCCATGTGTTTACTCTCCCAGCTACCGACCACCTGCCTTCCCATCCCACCAGGCAGGTTATCTATATATAAGATGTTCTTGTTCACAGTCCAACAGAGGGAGCCCCTCCTCTGGCCTTCACCATCTGTGAATCTGAGAGCCGCTCAGCTCCAGCCAGCATGTGTCTCCTGTTATTCCAGCTGCTGGTATTCCTACCCCTGGGAGAGGCTAGGGAGCATCTGCAGGGCAGCCAGGATCAGAGTGCTCTCTCCCAGAGGCCCCTAGAAAGACATCACAGAGAGCTCCCCATGGGCAACCATGAGGAAGCAGATGACAAGCCAGATTTGTTTGTGGCATTGCCCCACCTGATGGGTGCCAGCCCTTCAGGGGAAAGTCAGAGGCAAAGAGAGAAAATGCTGTCTAGGTTCGGCAGGTTCTGGAAGAAGCCTGATAGAGAACCACATCTAGTCAGGGAATTGGATGATGAGCAGGTCCCACCTGGGACCCAGGCCCACACTCAGCCTATGAATGCGATGAAAATGGAGAAATCTCCTCTTCAGGAAGAAGCCAAGAAGTTCTGGCACCACTTCATGTTCAGAAAGAGTCCAGCTTCGCAGGGGATCATCTTGCCCATCAAAAGTCACGAAGTACATTGGGAGACATGTAGGACTGTGCCTTTCAGCCAGGTATGTGTTCTAGGGGGGTGAGCAGGTGGAGAGCTGGGACAGGTGGAGGGCAGGGAAAAGAGACTATTGGGCATCCTCAAATTTCAAATCCGGTTTGGGGCCTTCATAAAGGCATGATCATATTCCATGTATTTTTTCCTCAGTGTTGCATCATTTCTTGGCATTCTTGGAATGTTGTATGGCGGTGCTATCAACAATAATTTTGATAACAGAGAGCTTTGCTCAATTTATTTATCTTATGTTGATAATAATCTATCTGGTACCCTTCCTTAGGACAATGGGGATTTTAAAGCATACACCACAATTTTTGCTGTGGCTGTATCTCTCACATGGTTAGGATGTGAGTATTTAGGTCATTTCCATCTATAAATAAGGTAATATACATTAGGCTTCCCCCCAAAACACCCTCACAAATATTTATGATGCTCTTGATCTCTGTGTTTCACATTTACCACTTCCTAAGTTAGGAAGGATTTTTTTAGCGGTTCATCAAAGCTATCCAACTTTCAAAAACCTATCCCACAACCTCCCAGTATGTTGCGCTTTTCAGTAAATAATTTCTAACATTACTTCTAGCATTACCCTGTCCCCCTGCTCCCAATCATTTGATTTCACTTATTTTCCCTTAAGCTTTCAAAATATATCCTTGATGCAAAGTCAAATCTCCTCTCCTACCTCTCCTGATTCATATTATATTGGTTGTATTGTGGCTGCTATGATCAAGTCCACATCATTGTGACAAAAGATCAGTCTACTTTCTGGTTTTTTTTTGTCTTGCAAATCTCCAGATACATTAAATTAAAATTGATAAAATACACCAGGTCTTTAAACCTGGAAACACTGAACCAAAAACAATGCAATGGCAGAGTAAAATTTTATAATCCAATGATATTATTCATCATGTGGCAGTTGACTGTTCATGGCAGGTAAGTATTCTGCCTGAAAACACAGAGACATGTAGCAACAATAGGACAATTATCAAATAATAATGACTGCTTTCTTGGTCCATATGCAGCTAGAAAATTGCTTCTAAGAATCAGGTAGATTTCCTTTAAAATCTTTATTTTGATTTCTACTGTCAATTAAATTTATATCAAAGTGTTTGTTACAGATTTTGAAAGGCCTACCAAAGTGAGGATATGGGGCTATGAGAGAAGCAGGAGTGCTGTAACACATGATCATTTGTAGGCATATATTTGCAATTCTGCTGCATGTGACTTGAATGCTCTGTCTGTCCCCCAAAATAGGACTGAATTAGATTTATGATGTTCTAACCCACTATATGATCAGCTGAACAAGTGTGTATGTGTAGAACCTTCAGTGCATCATGTACTGTGAGGAGTAGAAACTAAAGCATGTTGCTTCTGCAAAAATCTCTCAAGCAGGATTTTTTCAAGTACTCACATTCAATTAGACACAACCTATTACAGTTTTAGATGTCCAATATTGAGTAAAACATTTCAAAGTCAACTTCGAGATTTCTGCAAGGACAGTTGTGAATTTATTCAGTAAAGAAAATTTAGTTGAGGTGTTCTTTGCTCTTATAGATTCAATCAGTTGGATATTACAAAATGTATCTCAAATTGGAAACCATTGGGAAGTGTATTCATTTGTGTTAAGGTGTGATTCAATGGGATCAGAAGAAATGTGTTTTTGTTTTTGTTTTTGTTTTTTCTTAGACTATCACCCATGAAGACTGTGAAGAAGTGGTTGTGCAGAACAACCTCTGCTTTGGGAAATGTGGGTCTGTTCACTTTCCTGGGGCTGCACCACACCTCCATACCTTCTGTTCCCACTGCTCACCTTCCAAGTCCACCACGATGCACTTGCAGCTGAACTGTACAGGCATTCCGTCTGTGGTCAAGGCAGTGATGCTGGTGGAGGAGTGCCAGTGCAAGGAGAAGACAGAACATGGACATAGACACCACATACAGGCTGACGCCCAGGACTCCTTTATACCGGGAGTTTCAACTTAAAAAAAAAAAGGCTATCTCGCTATTACCATGGAAAAGCAAAAACTGAACAGTAAAGGGGGCTGAGTATTCAGTCTGGAAATGTTAAGTGGGTACAAAAGCTTTAAGGACAAGATGGTTTATAGAAACCTTTTATATCTCAAGTTTTTCTGATTTGGGGGACTCAGCTGATTGCTAACGTCTTTTCTGCTGTAAGTATTCTGTGGCCTATTTTTTTTTCAAGGGTTGGTAAAGATTCTCCATCTAAAGGAGGAAAAGAAAGAAATCAGGCTATAGTCGTGATAGCTGGTGAGATCACCAGAAGAAAACGAAGCTGAGCAAAACAAAATGAAATCAAAGAAAGAATGAAGGGAGGAAAGAGAAAGGGGGAAAGGAGAAAGAGAAGAAGGGAGAGGGAGAGGAGGGAGGGGAGAAGGAAGGAAGAAAGGAAGAAAGCAGGCAGGCAGGTTACGGTGTTTTTGAAAGAATTCCTCATCCTTGCAGCTGCTTCTGTGACTCAAGCACTATTTTGCTCCCCTTAGATGATAGTCTTTCTACAGATGTAAAGAGAAACTAGGTTGTCTCCTTTTTAAAATACTGCCTGTATAAAGGTCTTAATGTCAGGTCTCTGCTTTGAAGAGGGGATATTATGCTATGTTTAGTAGCTTGCATAGGGAAGAGGAAAATGTCATAGGTAGCCAGACCAGGGCCTCTATTATGTGGAATAGAAAATACCAGTGCCTGGTTCCAAGGTCAATTCAGGGACGGCTTATGGACGTAACCAACACAGGTCAGTAAGTGTCAAATTAAATAGGCTGCCAATGATTTAAACTTAAATAATTTGAAGAGGAAATCCTGCATCCCCATGTATTTTGGGTTACATAATAAGGTTTCTGTGTTTGTTACTAAGTAAAGCTTTAGGACATCTTTAATTCAGTAAATGGCATAATTACAGGTTCTGATGCATTCTGATATATTGGCATTCTGTATAATTCTGTAATTAATATTATGTATATTCTGTAATAATATTCTGATATAATAAATGTTGGTATAAGCAACATTTTGGAAAACGTTATGGCTCACAAATATCTTACATTTTGTTTTTACTTATTTTGCCTCTTGCTGTATGCATTTATTTGTATGCATATTTTGCAGAACCAGCTTTCTCCATCCAGTTTACTATTTCTATAATTGTTTTTAAATTCACTTAAAATTTTTTGTTAAATTATTTGGATACTTCTACTTTCAGCATACAAATGTACATGTGTGTGCGCACACACACACACACGTTTCCCCAAGCAGCAACTAATTATTTTAAAGGAAAATTAGCTTATATTTTAATTCTATTCCTCTTAAATCACACCATCAAACCTGGTGTTCCAAAGAAGCAAATGTATTTATATTTAGTGTATATTATGCAGCACTTCAATGTAATAGAAGATAAGCTACACAGATACACATGTGGCAATTACATCAGAATGTATTATACCCTTTGGTGGTCAAAGACAACCTAATTGGCCAAGATGTGGTCATAAGAATAAAATTGTTAAGCATTAATGATACCCCAGCTGGTCAATATATTTTGGTGCCAAAAGCTATTGAGCAGCTGTCTAGTTCGCAATTACCTAACCCTGATTATGTAAACCTATCTCTTCCAGTTGGAATCTCCTTCCCCTCTTTACATCCTTGCAAATCCCTTTTATCTAGCCTTGCAAATAGACTCTCAAACCCGTGCTCCAAACAATTATCTATTTTATTCAAACTTTGATCTGCCCTTCCCTCACATGTGATTTCCAGATGGGAAAGCAGATAGTGGTATCAGAGCTTGTATTCACATCATAATCACATGAGCCTCATGAAATTGTCCACCTACAGCAATTTTTACTTACAGAAGTGATAATTTCCAATGGTCTGACATAATAAAATGAGAGAGTAAGAAATGAAGACACACACTAACAACAAACCTCTGTTAAGTGCTACATATGGTGCTGTGTCTTTTACAAAAAGGTATACAATCTGATGCTCATCAAAACACCCGTGCAAGACAGATAATCACCCCCACTTCATAAAGAAGGAAAGTGAGCCCCAAAGAGTTTCAGCAATTGGCCTGAAATTATTTGTAGCATACTATGTATTGTACTAAACCACTTGCTCATTTGTTCTCCATCAATTTTGATTTAACTTTTCCCAGCCTCTTGCCTGTGGGTCTCAAGCTGATTTTCTTTTTTCTGTTTTTACTTTAACTAGTTCTTCTATCTGAAGAGTATCAGTGTTATTTTGGGAAAGAGCAATGCTACACTGACAGGCTTCCTGCCAAACTTGCTCTGATTTATTTGAGGCTCATATCAAGTCCCTTCATAAATCTTGCTCTCATTTGCTCCCCTATAAAATTAAGATGATAATAATTATCTCAAAATTAGGATGATGTTGACGTGTAGGTACAGCACTTCAGAGAGCTTTAAATACTGTAAAACTGCGTGGGGTTAATTCACTCTTTTCCATTACAATTTTTACTGAACACCTCACTTCCCTACCCCAATATTCCTACTTATACTTTCAATCTCCTTCTACATTTTTTACAAATTTATATACACATCCACCAAAGTACATATTGTTCTTTTAGTATGTGCTTTATTCAGAAAGCATTTATTTGTCTATTACCTGATGTGACTATACCAACGAACATGAAGGATAAGATTCTCTTCCTATAGAGCTGTGTTGTAATTAGGAGAGATGTAATTCAAAATCAGTCCATTCATTAATCAATAAATTAAAAAGGCAAAGGCTGTAAGTGGTATGCAAAAGAATTGAAAAAGAGAAGTGTGCTGGTGATTTGTTATTTTGGACTAAATCTAAGAGGTTTACATTAAAGTTATTCTCTTAAACAGTTTTTAAAATTTATTTTTATTTATTTGGAAGGCAGGGAGCCCAAAACACAGGGAGACAGAGAAATCTCCTATCTCCCATCTAAAGCTTTGGTCTCCAGATGCCTATAATAGCTGTGACCAGGGCAGGCCAAAGACAAAAAACTGGGAACTCGATCTGAGTACTCTACTTGGTTGCACTCAAGTTCTTCAGGGATCCAAGAACTTGAACTGTCATGAGCAGCCTCCCAGAATACATATTAACAGGAAGCCTGGACTGGAAGTGGAGTTGAGACTCCAATCCAAGATTCAGGCATTCCAATGCCTCAACCACTTAATCACACTTCCACCCATGCAGCTGTGCACTTTATCTGAAAAAAAAAAATTACTTATTTGAAAGGGATAATGACTTAAAGTTTCTCTCTCACTCTCTTTCTCTGTCCCCCCCCCCCCGCACACATACACACACAAGCACACACATGCACACACATGCACAGGGTAAGGGGTATCATCATTCAACTAGTTCACTCATCTAAGTGCCTGCCACAGCTAGAGCTGGGCCAGGCTGAACGATGCCAGAAGCCAGGAACTCCATACTGGTTTCCCACACTAGTGGCAGGCACCCAGGACCTGCTGATTATCTGCTGTTTTCCAGGTGAATTAGCAAGAGGCTGGACTGGAAGCTTGGAGTCGCCAGGCCTTGAATCTGACACTCTGATATGGAATGTGATTAAGCCACTGTGCTACATTGCCTGATCCACAGGTGTGCACTTTCAATTATGTATCTGATGTTCTCTGTGACATGTTGTACAGAGGCTTTTCTCTGTTTCTCCCCCAAAGATGCTGATTTGTTTCTACAACAGGTTTTAGACATTTTTTCCTACAATTTTTTTTCTGTATTCTAGACTATTGGCACTAAGTATTCTTTAGAGAGAGTAGTTGATCTAGTTTGATCATTTATTTCCCAATGTATACATTTGTGGGGGTGTTCAATGCCAAAGGTTCGATTTTTGCATCTGTTCCACACACATCGTTTGTCAGCTGTGTTACTCCTCCACAGACTCCAGGACATGCAGTAGGCCGAAGCAGTGCTTTCTGCAATAATGATGGTCTTCCTGTATGAGAAAAAGGAGGGAACTTCGTATACCATTTCTTTCTTTCTTCCTCATCCCCATGTTTTCTGAGGCAGAGGAGAGGATCAGAAGAGATCATGAATTGTTTCTTAAAGGTTTTCTTGGGAGTAACACAAAAGACTTGTCCTATTCATCATTCAGTTTGACCAGAACAAGGGAGAGAGAGGCAGAGGGAGAGGGAAGGAGAAGGAGAGAGAAATAGGGAGAAGGAGGGAGATGGAGAGAGGGAAAGGGAAAGAGGGCGAGGGAGGCAGGGAGGGAGGGCGAGGGAGAGAAAAGTCCATTTGCTGGTTCACTCCACAAACACCTGCAATAGCTGGGTCTGGGGCAAGAAAAAGCCAAGTAGCCCAGAACGAAAACTGGGTTTCTCATGTGGGTAACAGAGACCATCTTGAGCCATCATTTGCTGCCTTCCAAGCTGTGCATTTTTAGGAGGTTGGAGTGGTGGTACAAGGACTTGAACCCAGGGACATAGGGGGTCCCCATCAGTGTTCTAAGCTTGATAGCAAATGCCCACACTGGTGAGGAAGCTTTAATTTTGAATATTAGGAAACTCAACTTAGCAGTTCTTAAATTATAAAATGATTTATGAAGCCTCCTCCAATTGGGACTTGGGAAATCAGGCTTCCACACTGGAGACAGGTTGAAATGTTCAATATCTTCAGTGAATCCTCTTCATGTTGTTAAATCTAGTGTTTATACTCAGGAGTCTGCAATGGTAAAATAGATGAGTAATAATACCCTGAGCAAAGGGATGGACTTTCCTGTAAGACTGGTTTTTCCAAGGCAGGTTTCACCAATCCACCCACATTTCTGGGTTCAGGTTCTCATGTATGACACTCCTTCCTCTATGTAGGCTTTGCTCTTCTTCCTTTCCTCCAAAAGACACAATCACCAATGACCCACCTGTGGGGTGGGACTAGGGTTGATGTTTCTCAAAGGAATGATCACAGTTTCCTTTTGTCTACCAGGTAAGGGAAGCACACTTCTTTCACGCTCGATCTGCAAAGAACAAGATTTTCCAGTAAGTGTGCTTTGTAAGTCACCGTCACAACACAGAAAGGAAACTTGCGTCCTGCCTGAACTTCAGGTGGAAACTAAGTGAAAAATTAAATGTGCAGACCAGCCTAATCCGTAGTTTAACTCAAGCAAGACACTGAAAGGATGTCCTATGAGAGAGGTATGGGGCCCATGGGATCGACCAGTGTGTTTGAAAGAATGCATGCCTTGGAGCTTTGCAGTAGCATGACAACATGGCAAGTAAAGAGGCTCCCAGGAGGCAGGCATTCATAGCAGGAATTCCTCATTTTATTGCTGATCCTTAAAAAGAAGTGTAAGTCTTAGCATAGCTATAAGGACAGTTGAGAAGCAGGTAGAAGGTTTTTGTTTGTTTCCCAGCATCTACTTTTCCTTCTTTCTACCTCTGATCATCCTTAGATTTCCTTCCATTTGCTTACCTCAGTGCAGGATATTAAAATTGTTGACAGTTCCCCAGGGCTCCTAATTAAAGTCTACAGTCAGGTTGACATTTAGTTGGGTCTATAAAGTGTAAGACAGTGTGTTGGCTCATTTGGATGTTGTGATGGGGATGACAGGTTCCTGCCTTTGAGAAATTGCCTGGCTGGAAAGTGAGCATTTCAATCTCTAGGCACCTGTTTTCTAACTATGTCTGTAAATTAGAATTGTCTACAAGCTTTTACAACACAGAAATTCTATTCCAATGAGTAGAGGGAAAGTTGGGTATCAGCAGACATTGGATTTTGTGAGTATCTTTTTTCAAGCTTCACAGGTATTTTTGCTGCAAGAGCAAATAATGAGGAGGTGGAGTGTCAGTGCATAAGTCTAATCATAAGATTTCTGATACTTGCTCGGGTTTTTTCTCTAAAGAAAATATGGTGCTGTTCTCCTAACCCTCTGTGACACTCTCATTCTTTTTCCCTATAAGATTCCTCCAAGTTGTTTAGTTTTCATCTCTGTGCAATCTGGGAGTACGATTACACCTACTCAGCTAACTGCATTTTTTTTGTTCAGAAGAAATGGAAGTCTTTGAGTTGCATTTTCTTCCCCCAATAAGCAGCTTTCTGGTCACATATTTATTATATTTGTTAATTTCTTTAACACTACAGTTTAACTGTATAATTCAAACTGTAAACTTTCGTGTCTGCAACTTATTCCAAATATTTACTAGAATTGTTTCCTTTGGAGTTCTGCACCCAGGGAGCCTGGTTTTGTGGGTTTAAAATATACTGAGAAATATGAATCTTTCCATATTTTCTTTCTGAATACTTTCAGGTATTTCAGTTATTGTACTAAGGCATGGGCTTATGGGACAGCGGTTAAAGTGCCTGTATGGAAGTGCCTGGGTTTAAGTACCAGCTTTGCTCCCAATTCCAGCTTCCTGGTATTGAACAGCCTGGGAGGCAGCAGGTGGCTGGGAGCCTGCTGCCCATGTGGGAGACCTGGATTGAATCTGTGACTCCATTATAGACATCAGAGGGAAAGAACTGATGGATGGGAACTCTTTCTCTGTACAAAATAATGAATGAATGAATAAATAAATAAATATCAGTGCTAAGGATACCCTTATACCTTTCATCTTCCTATAACAATCATAGTTATTTTTTCATATCTGCTTTATCTCTCAACTACTGCGAATGTGGAAATACATGTTCAATACATGTATTGTTGGACTATGTGAAAAAAAATGTTATCGATTCTGACATTCTGTCATTAATATTCCAGCATGCATCTCCTAAGAAAAAAGTATGTTCTCATACATTATAATAATGATATGATCATCGTTCCTAAAACGAACAATGTTGCCAAAGCATAGCATTATTGGCATTTTGGCAGATACATCCTGGATTTAGTTTTCTCAAGCACAGTGGTGAAAGTTTTGAACATTATGGTGGGCCAATGGAGGTGCTTTCTGAGGGGAAAAGCCCAAATAAATTTCAAGTTAAAGCTGGATATATTGCATTAAGCAGTTTGGAAAAATGTCCCATCTTGCCTGAGTGCCCCTTCCGGTTAGCACACACCTTAAACCAAGTCAGACAGGTCATATAGCCTCTCCAATGCATTTCTGCACATTGGATTTGATTCTAAGACAGGTGAGATCCTCTTTCCTAAATTGGGAAACTTGAAAGAAAATCTTTCTAGCCTTACTTTCACAACAGGAAGTTGACTGTACAACAACATGTCTCCTTCATCAACTGGCTTACAGGGTAAAGTTTGCTTAAGGCTGCATGGTCAGTCAATGACTCCCTGCTGTGATTAAAGAGTTAAATTGTGCTTCAGCATCATGCTTCAGGGGAGCTGTCAGCAATAGGAATCATGGGAGTTGTAGTGAGATACTTCTGTGTGAGCTCTGATATTTACTCCATAAAACAGCATCAGCTGCCGCAACACATGATGCAAGTTTAATACGCTCTCTTAATATTTGCAGTATGCCAATGAAAGATTTCATAATAACAGCTGATGGTTCCCACGGTGATTCATTAATGGCAGCATAACTATGGTCAGATCACTTGAGGAAAGAGTCTCTAAGTTGCTTTCACCCATCAGGCCTGGGGATGATTCCCAAGTGCAACGGTTTCTAAACCTAAAGATCTCATTTTATCATTTGTCTACATGGTTGCATACCGGCTGTCTTGAGGACGGTCCTTTGCAGCAGAAAGTGGCATCACAAGAGGAAGCCTGAACAAGGAAATCAGCTGGCACTTGGGAATGACCTTTGCAATTAATGATGAAGGCTATGCCTTGATGAAGAAAGCCAAGCATAAGGGAACCAACAGAAAAGGGACACACGAGCGCGCATGTGTGTGTGTGTGTGTGTGTGTGTGTGTGTGTGTGTGCACATGCGTCTCTGTGGTCATGAGCTTGGCAAGTAATATTCAAAGCAGCACAGGTCTTAACATATACAAATTACACTCAGTGACTTCCAGGTAACTGGTCACTCTTTCAGTATGGATTCCACCGAAGTCCTGAATTGCCATGGCTTTCCTCAGGTTATTTTTTTATCATGATATGCTAGCCTGTATTACTTAGGGAGCTTCCTGAGACATCTCTGCTATTGTATCCATGTCAACCATATTTTTAGCAGCTAAGATTGAAGCTTTCCACTAGAGTTGCTGGGTATCAAACGCTGAAATGCCAAGTGGCCTGAATTGTTTTCATCTATTCCTTCTGGATGTGGATACTGTGAACTCAAAGCAGGTCTGCTGAGTTATATATACATATATCTCAACAACAACAACAACAACAAACATAATTCTCCATTGTGTTTTGGAATTATAAAATATTCCAGAAAGCCATATTTTTATGATATCTGGTACCTGGATTTTTCTTGACGAACCGAGAGATGTTTCCCCAGAGCTCCAAGAATCAGGTCAATGCCATGCAATCCCTTGGTCCCCTTTCCTGATGCTCAGTGCTCTCCTCTTTCCTTTCCCTTTCCTGGAGCTCAGCTCTTCCTGCTCCTGTGTCCACACAGAGAAGGACGCCATTAAATCCAAACTCTCAGCCTTCTGCCTCTTTACTTCAAAACCTCCAACTTGGTTGCCCTCTGGCTTTTCCTTTACTCCTGGCTGAGAATTTAGTAATTATGTATTCTAGCAAAAACAGTTTGTGCTTTTCATTCTACTGATATTTCTGCTTCATACTTCGTTTAAGCTCCCAATTTTCCTTTCTCTTTTTGTCATCTCGTTTGAAGACAAACTCAGGCTTCCTCACTCTTTAACACAAACAGGAAGCAAACAATTCCGTTTACTAAGAATTTTTTTCAGCAACCATTCCTACCTACTTCTTTTTCCAAATAATTGACTCTTTCTCTAAAGGACTTGTTAAAAGTCCACTCCGAATTCCTGAAGATACTCCAGCTAAAATCCAATGGTCTTCCTTCAACCTCATGATGAATCTTTCTTTCCTTGCATATTCCCTACATCAAGACTCCTCTCAGTCTACTTAAAAAAAAAAAAGATTTGTTTATTTTGACTGGAAATACAGATTTACAGAGAAAGGGAGAGACAGAGAGAATGAATATGTTCCATATGCTGGTTCACTTCCCAAATGGACACAATGGTCAGAACAAAGCTGATCCACAGCCAGGAGCTAGGAGCTTCTTCTGGGTCTCCCACATGGGTACAGGCTCCAAGGCTTTGGACATCTGCTGGTACTTTACCAGAGTGTAAGCTGGATTGGAAGTAGAGTGACTGCGACTGGAACCAGTGCCTATTTGGGATGTTGATCCTTGAAGGTGGAGGTTTGGGTTGTTAAGCCACAGAGCTGACCCTTCTCCGTTGACTTCTGTAAATCAGTAAAAGTATCAGTTGTAGAAAAGTCCAGACCCAAACCCTTTCCCAAAGGCCTGCTACTTATTCTAATTCTTCCCTTGTACTTTGTAGTTTTCTCATTCCTTAACTCAATCAACTCTTAACACCTATGATGGATATGGCATTGTAACAAGCAATGGGAAGACAAGACTGATCTAAGCTAGGAAATTTTCTAACACTTCAATGAGACAGAAATTTGGGGGGCTGAAAGGCATAAAAATTCCGTGAAAGAATTTTGTTTTCTCTTATTTCCTAGCCAAAGCAATATTTAAATAATGTTTAGATAACACTGTTTTAGCCTTCTTCCTGCAGATATTAGTAATAGTAGATACTGAGACATATCTGATGCCAGATCTAGGTCTTAGCATTTGATGTAGGTTGGCTCATTAAACTTCACACAGTCTATAAGAAAGACCATTGTAGTATCTCTTTTTTTTTTACATATGAGGACAGGTAGTCTCTCCTTACTGTATTCTTTTTTTTTAAGATTTATTTATTTTTATTGCAAAGTCAGATATACAGAGAGGAGAAGAGACAGAGAGGAAGATCTTCTGTCCAATGATTCACTCCCTAAGTGAGCACAATGACCAGTACTGCGCTATCTGAAGCCAGGAGCCAGGAACCTCCTCCAGGTCTCCCACACAGGTGCAGGATCCCAAGGCTTTGGGCCATCCTCGACTGCTTTCCCAGGCCACAAGCAGGGAGCTGGATGGGAAGTGGAGCCGCCAGGATTAGAATCACCACTCATGTCGGATCCCGGCGCATTCAAGGTGAGGACTTTAGCTGCTAGGCCACCGTGCTAGGCCCTCTTTACTGTATTCCTTACTGAGATTGAGTTCCCAATCATATACATGTGCGCAAACTGACGTATTGGCTACATAGGGCTTGCTGCTTGCTTGTAGAAGTTAAATTTTAATGCTCTATAACCCTGCCCATTCATTTGCATATTTTCTAGGGGTGTTTGCCATGCAATAGCAGCAGGGTTAAATAGCTGCAACAAAAACTTAAGAACCACAAAGCCAAAACTATTTGTATTGGATCTCTTATAGAATGTGTTGCCCCTGATCCCCAGTATTCTTGCTCTCAGGTCGGTATTCTCATGTGTGGGTGTGGGCAAGGACGGAGATAAGGACTCTGGCTTTACAACCAAACCTTTGCAGATGGGAACCTGCCAACATTTCAGTTACAACAGAGTCTTATGATCCTTTTCATCCTCCATTCTTCCTGTGGTGGAAATTGTAGGTCAATAGTGAAACCATTTATAACCTCCTTTGCTTTACTTATCTGGGTATAATGTGACAAGTTTCTCTGTAAGAATTAATGAGATATACACACTTAAAGGGCAAGCCAAGGTTAATAGACAGGGTATTGGTCAAGAAATTGGCAGGCTGTTCTGGGTTGAGCCTACATAAAATAGCAGGCATTCTCCTAGAGGAAATGAGAGCTCAGGCAAGAACCTTGACCTGCCTTGTCAACATTGGTTGACCATAAGATTTCTCAAAAAGCATCCAGATGGGGTCTCCTGGAATTTTTGTACCTGGAGCTCAAAGGAGAACAGGCCGGACTTATTGAATTTGACTTAATCGGTACATTCAAGATACTTCAAAGCACTTATTTCTCCATTGGTTCCCTGAAAGTACTATCTTTGTTTCTCAAGATTCTGTCCACATCTTTCTTCTCTTATCAAGTTCTTTCTTGGTGACCTAATATACTCTTAAAGTATCAATAGTCTTGGCTGGTGGAGATCTCAAAGAAGCCATGTCACAACCTTCAACTTGCCTCCCTACCTCAGTTCTAGAGTCTCACTTCATATGTTGCTACAACAGCTGTGTCTGCTACTTTTTTTTAACAATGAAATTTCTTAATGGAAACCTCAGCCAGCCTCTGTCCTTGATGCAAAGAAGTTGGAACCATAAAAAATTGCTATATTTAAAAAAATACTTCCTTTGCAGTTTACCAAAGTGAGATTTTTAACCATCTCTCTGGATCTATGTTATTTCCCCACTGTCTTGGGACTCTTAATTCTACCTAAATTAGAAAAGCTCTGATAAGCAGATTCATGAAGAATTTTTTTTTCCAGAAAAGCATTTTCCTCTTCTGTCTTCTCCCCTGACCCACATCTCTCCAAAGGATGAACGATGAGGGTGACCTGTTCAAAGCATCACTTCTTCTCACACTAACAGAGTCCACAGATGAATTGCTGAGTTCATTCCTGGGACTGGTGGGTACCTGGCTATTGATACCGAAAGGGACCCCTTTCCCTAGCCACCATGACTCTGAGTCCTGAAATGGAAGGATTTCATGTAAAAAAAAAGACACATCTTACATATTTTTTCTGATCTTCGGTGAATTCATGCATAGAGTATGAAAAATACAATCTATATGAATGAAAATGACATTTTGAGATTTGATCATTGCTTACAGCCTTTGTCTATGCACTTGAGGAACAATGTTTCTTTTCCTTCTACTTTCTAGTTCTTGAATTCTTTACTTAATGGAATGTTGAGCCTGTGATTGTGATCTAGACTGGTAGAATGCCATTGTAAAACAAAAACTAACAAGGAAAAAGGACGGTGGGTGAAGAATACGAGCAGCAGAGGGTAGGGTAGGAATATCACTATGTTCCTACAGCTGATTTGTGAAATGCATGAAATGTTTTCGCCTTGTGTAAATAAGGTTATCATTAAATAATAGACTGTCAAACTTAATCATTCAGAGACTACCAGACATAAGCCTGTTGTCTGCCTTGCAGCAGGGGCAGGCACGCCTGGACAAGAGGGAGCAGAAAGGCATCTTCTGTAAATTGGACTTGCATTGAAAGGTTCTGAGCAGACTCTAAGGAAAGCAGGCATCCATGTTGGAGTGGCTCTTCTTTCACTTCTTGAGAGTTTATTTTAAAAATTTCTTTGAGATTATACAATTATATACGTATATATGTATATACACAGAGTAGGTACAGAGCGAGAAGTGTGAGATTTCCATCACCGTTTCATTCCCCAAATCCTTGCAAAAGCTGGGGATCTGCCAGGCTGAAACAGCAAGGCAGGAACTTGGCCCAGGTCTTTCATGTGGGTGACAGACACTTAACTACTTGAGCCACCAGCTGCTGCCTCCCAGGATGCATGTTAGTAGAAAACTGGAACCTGGAGTGGAGATAACACTGACACCCAGACCCTCCCATATTGCATGCAGTGTGCCAAGGGGACTGCATGTCTACCTCTGGTTGCTGCTTTGAGGTGGGATTAGGAAAACATGGAATTAACTAGGCATTGGGTGCTGTCATGCAGTGAACATGACTGACCCATTAGGTATCCCATGCTGTCTTGGGTGTGACTGGTAAGAAGCCAAAGAAGGGGTCATTTTGACATTTTATAACTGCTGTACAACCTTGGTAGAAACAGGCTTTTCTATTACCTGTGCAGCTGACCTCATCTGCATCTGTCTGCCCAGACTGATCAGTAGTAGGCATCTTTTTCTCCTAACAATCCTAGCTGATCTTCACTTTTTCAATCCCACACAGGGTTTTAACTTTTTTGGTGTCCAGGATTCTAAACTTAGCTGAATATTCATTAAGATACATTTTCCTACTTGAAATATCCAAGTTCATCCTAGTTTAATAGAAACTTCTAGAAAAAACAGTATAAGCAACCCTAAAAAGTTGGCGTGAAGTTATATAGCCTTACTAACAGGTTGCAGTTAAGGATGTTTAGAACTTTCCACCGTGCCTCACCACCATGCCTGTTGATGATGCAGCCGGTTCCCTGCTGGAGCCATCTCTAGGACATGAGAGGTCATCACCCTTTTATAAAACCTAAGGGTGCCTGAGTGAGAAAAGCTGATTGAGGCTCATCATAGCTTGCTTCTTTTTATTTCCCTCTCCATCTCTCCATAAATATTACAAATGAGCCACACCAGATGGGTCTTGGCACTTTCATGTCTCAATGCCCTTGTCCATACTTTCTTCCCTATCTTTAAACTTCTTCCTCTGTCCTAATCAAAGTCTTATTCTTATCTGCCTAACTCAACACCCTTCCTCCATGAAGCCACCCTGATCTAGCCTGGTGAAAACACTATCTCCTTTGGTAGCCCCAAAGCACTTAGCTTGTAATGCTGCTTAGCATTGCTTTTGTTTTGTATATCAAGCATGTAGTGGTTACTGAGATTTTTCCTCAGTATTTGGAAAGAGGAAAATAAGTTTACTAACTCTCTAGGGAAAAGTTCTTAGTCTGGAGTTCACAATACCAATCTGATCCTCTAGAGCTGAGGGAAGGTAGGATAGCCAGTAAAATGTTTAAGGAACATATATATTTATATAAACATGCTTATACATATTTGTGTGTGTGTATGCATTTTGCTAGGGGGGAGACCCATAATTTTCATCAGGAGCTTAAAGAACTGTGCTACCCAAAAGAGGTTAAGATCAACTTCTAGAGTATCATAAGCTACTGTGGAATGGGCACCATGCCACTCAGACAGATGGGAGGATGACGATAGCAAGCAAGAAATCATGAATGTGCATCCAATGTGGGTGCTTAGGGCATGGTACCCAGCTGGGCAGGTGGAGAACGCCATCCATCCAGAGCTGCCAAGGGCTATTAGCCAGTGCTGATTAAACTCTGGACTGCACTGACTCTTGGAAATTGCAGTGACATCCAGTCCTCTGTAGTCACAGCAGAGCAGCACAGTAGTTGGCCGAGTTTACCCACATAAATGCTTTTATTGTGCCTTTGTCAGGAGCTGTGTTGGCAGATGTAGCAATGCTACTTCTCTACTTTAAAAGAAACCCAGATAAATACCAAGTTGATTGGCAATCATGTGTCAGCCCATCACAGGTCAATGGCGTAGGCTGGAATTCTGGAGGGAAGAAAATAGCACGTGACGTGTGCCTTCTTCACTTCCTTCCAGTGAAAACAAAAATCCTTCAAAACGATTATCTGATATGGTATCTCCCCCACTCCCTCTTTGTGACACAGGTATCTACCAGAACAACCTATGTTGAGCATGAACGACAGAACTACCTTACTTGACCTTCAGTGCAGAGGACAGCCAGGTCTCTGAGCAGATGTCTTAACCACTCCTTCTCAAAAGGCTTGGGATTTTGAGAATGTTTGGTTCTCCCATTCCTTTCCTAGGTCATTCTCTCTGGAACTGATTTGGCTAAGAGACAGGTTAACTGATGAAGAGAGGCAATGGAAAAAAACTGCAAACTTCTATATGTCACATGCATTCATGCCCCAGTGAAGTTTTCTCATTTTGGTGCTTCAGATCATTTGACAAAGATTATTCTCCTTTGAAGCAAGCGTAAAACAGCATTCAACCTGAGTCGTAGGATTTGGCAGGAGTTCTGCATGCTTCTCCTCCTTCAAAGTGACTCATCTGAAGGTTTTTCTTCTTTTCAAACTAACCAAGTTACCAAAATCCTGCCAGAGTAAATGCATCAAAAATCAAATTCTAGCAAAAGCAATTGTGACCAGCCTCCTGATTTAGCTATGCAAGAACGCGGACAGGAGTCTGAGGACTTATTTGTTAACATGAAAGAAAATGAAAAAAATTTAAAAAATTAAAAAAAAAGAAAGAAAATGAATCTTGAAACAGTCAAGTCTAGCTGTATCTAGAATTAGCTTCTAGAACTTCAGTGTGTGTTAGAATCACCACAAAAACCAGTGTTAGAATACTGGTTGCTGCAGTCTACCTCTAAAATATATTCATACAGTTTTGAGGATGGGATTGGAGAAATTGGGTTTCTTTTTTTTTTTTTTAAAGATTTATTCATTTTTTTTTTTATTACAGCCAGATATACACAGAGGAGGAGAGACAGAGAGGAAGATCTTCCGTCCGATGTTTCACTCCCCAAGTGAGCCGCAACGGGCCGATGCACGCCGATCCGAAGCCAGGAACCTGGAACCTCCTCCGGGTCTCCCATGCGGGTGCAGGGTCCCAATGCATTGGGCTGTCCTCAACTGCTTTCCCAGGCCACAAGCAGGGAGCTGGATGGGAAGTGGAGCTGCCGGGATCAGAACTGCCGCCCATATGGGATCCCGGGGCCCCCAAGGCGAGGACCTTTGCCGCTAGGCCACGCCGCCGGGCCCCAAATTGGGTTTCTTACAAATTTCCAGGGAGGCTGATACAGCTGGCCCTAAGGTCTTTGCAATGAGCTCAGGAAGCAGGACAACACACAGGGAAAGGTGCTTAACCCAACAAGGCAACACTGGGCACCCAAAGCTGTTGCAAGGAGTGTTCGGTGTGAGAGAACTTTGGGCTTTTAGGAGTTTAGCTGTCTCAGATTCAAATAGCACTAAGATTCTCAGAGGAAAAAATGATGGCCATTCTAGAATCAGCAGACGAACCATGTTGGCAGTGTTAAGACTGGAGAGGTTGGTAGGAACCCAGTGATGGAGTGCTTTGATTCCATTTTAAAGACGTGCACATTTTCCAAAGCCGGTATTATGTCTTCCCTTCTCTCTCCTTAGGCACCTGGCACAAGGATCTAGCCTCACATTACCTACCCAGAGTCCTGCATAGCTTGGGGTGAGGTGGCAAATCTCTGGTGTTCAGTGAATATACCGATTTAGAACAGGAGGTGAATTATTTGCATTGCTAAGTCAATTACCTTTCCTAAGTCACCGGGATGGGAAAGCTGGCTGCTTCTGAAGTGCTCCTGAAATACCAGTAAAGCTTGTCTGGGTATAGATTCAGGTTGCCAAAAGAAATGGCACCCCAACAGGGAATCCAAAATGGACAGGCCCGCACACCACCATGAGGAGCTTTTCCCTTTGGAATCAGCCATAGACCTTGCGAAGATGGAGGTATCTGTTCAGAAGGCCCGGGATTGCACGTTTCTGACAAGGTGCCAGAGGATGTTGAGGCTGCAGATCGCTCTTGGAAGCAGGTATCAAGGGGGCAATTCCGAAGCATAGAGGGGCAGAACGACCTGCACATCCCTTGAAGGTAGAACACGGCGCTGCACCTGTACTCTTTTAATGAATACATTTTATTTATTTTTATCGGTGCACTCTTTTGGACACAGGGGCCCTCTCCCGCCCCTCCGGAGAAGGGCACCGATAGGAATGTGGCCACCAGGAGAAGGCCGCCAGAGCAAGGCCGGGGCGGGCGGGGGCGCCAAGGTGAGCCAGGTGTGAGCGTTCCGGGGATGCAGGTTCCGAGGGGTTGACGGCGTGGGGGCCGCGGCGCGATTTCTGGTCTTTCGGCCCTCGGCGGCTCCCATCGCCGCTCCCCGGCGCGGAGTGGAGAGGTCGACGGCGGCAACCGGAGCCTCGGCGCGCGGGCGCACGGGCATGCAGACACCCACTCGGCCGGTCCTGGCGCTCGGGCTCCCGGAAGCGGAAGGGCAGCGCGGCCCGACTTGGGCGGCGGCGCCAAAGAAGAAGGAGGCGGCGGCGGCGGAGGGGGCGAAGCCGCTGGCCGTCGCGAGAGCAGCGGCGGCGAGAGACGAGCCAGCCGGCGCCGGTGAGTGTGTGCGGGCGTGGGGCGAAGCGGCAGGCCCGCCCGCGGCTCCTCGGCGCCCGGCAGCCCCTCACCTGTCTGAGAGCCGTCTCCGGGTGCCTAGCACGGCCGGTTCCCGCACCTGCGCCGGCCTGGGCTTGGCGGTGTCCGCCTCTCCCCAGGCCTGGGCCTTCGTGCCCCTCCCACTCCCCGGGGGCGCACGGGCTCCTGCTCCGGTCCAGGTGATTTGGGGGCAGTAGAAACACAAACAAACCCCAAAGCTGCTGGTGTCCTGAGAGTCTCTTCTACAAGCTGCTCCTCCTAGCTCCCCGGAGACCTACGCCTAAAGGAGCGTTTCATTCATTCACAGACTTGGGGTGTGAAGCTGCAGGGGGAACTCGGGAGCCCAAGAGTAGTTTTGTTTCCTGATTGACCGCCCTCCCTTCCTCTCCCCAGATCCAAGAGGGGTTTCCAGAGAATGGCTTATGGAGGGCAGCAGTTTGCACCTGTTACCGTTCACTACAATAAGTCGCGGGGAGAGGTCATTTAAATTATGGGGTTTCTTAAACTGCATCTGGGTCATATTTTAGATCCCTTCTGAGTCAGTGTGGAAGAGTGTGTGTCTCCAGGGCCAAGAGGACCTGACCAGTTATTACTTGAAAATATTGCAAGATGTAGCAGTCTATAAAAGTGCAAGAGGAAAAAAAAATCAAGGTCATTGTGGGTGCGTCTATAAATTATAGGGTAAAGTTACAGTCTAAAGTGAAGATGACTAATAATTAAATGCAAGTTAAGAAGATGCCTTAAATAGGTCCTCCATGGGCTCGTGCTGTTATGTGCATTTTAAAAATTCACTACCTTCCTTGTGGTAAAAATCATGGTAATTATAATAGTTAACCATTTGTTGGCTGCTTAGTATGTGTCATTCTCGGGTTAAAAGGCTATTGCTATAAGCGTCTCATTTGGTTCGTCCAACTGTTTAGATTCCTGGTATTTCAAAGATAAAATCTGGTGAGTTTACTCTGTCTTACCTTGAGGGTGCTGTCTTTTAATAGCAAAATGCTTTTTGATGAAGAGTTGAGGTGAGAAATAAATCGGACAGAGCCGAGTAAGATTTGGTGTTGAAGGAAAAACCAGATGGTAGTCGCCACTTCTGGCAGGGCCAGGTGAGGAAGGCGTCCCTGTTGCTTTTCAGCTACACAGCAAGGGTGTCAGACTGCATTTCTTTTGTTTTTAGAGTCTTACTTTGACTTTACCATGCTTACCTGGCACATGCCATGGTTGCAAGTGATGAAGCCCCTTTAATACGTTGAGGATATATGTAAAACATGTACCTTACAAAGTTTGCTGCAATATCCAAATAGAACTGAGAGGTGCAGAATTTCAAAACTGTTGTTTTGGATGTAGTATGAGAACCTATGAGTTCCAAAATTCATCATTTTAGATGTAAGACAACAGACTTGTTTGTTTTAGGGCCTTCAGATCATTGAAGTTTTCTGTGAAATTCCACACGTTTTAAGAATGAATGAAATGGTGCACATTTTAAAGAAAATAATGAGGCCTGTGTTAAAATACCTATCTCTGGTCTTTTAACAAAAAACGATCAAAAGCAAAACTAGATGAGAGGCAGAAGAACAAACATACACTCCTGTTCCCTGCTCAGCTGCCTGAGCCGGTCCAGGCAAGGCCGAAACAGGGCCCTGGAAATGCACTCAGGTCTCAAGTCCCTGTGGCACAGCCTGCTGCCTCCCAGGGTCTACAGAGCAGGAAGCTGAAAGGCGCTGGAGCCAAGCTGTCCTGGGAAGGACACGGGATGCCAGGCCTGATGTCTGCTTTTACGGAAATAAATGTAAGCATTTAAAGAATATGTGTATATCACTATTAGCATAACAGGCAGGTTTTAAGGCAAGGGGTAACTGGTGAATCATATAATTTTTGTTTATTTGCCCGCTGCCCGATTTGATTCATAGTGTCTGATTCAGAGCTTACGGAAGAGCACAGGAATAAAATAAAGGCTCGGTGAAGTGAAGACGCCAGTTGAGAAGCCTGGTGATGTGTCTGTGCAGCTTTGTTTCCTGGAGTGGGAACCGTGTGTGTCAGCGAGGTCTTCAGCATAGCCAGCTACATGAGGCAGAGTCAAAAGTACTGGGATTGGCAGGGAAGGCCGTGAGCTATTTATTATTGTTAGAAAAGTGTTCCCTAAAATCTAGTTTTGCTTTCATGTTAAGGGATATCGATTTTATATTGACTTAATAACACTTTATGAATCAGACTTCACTTTTTTCAAAAGTGCTTGGTATTAAAAGACCGGTTAGCATGTGCTAGATAGTCCCGTTACTAAATTTGAAGATGTTTGAAGTAGTTTAAGTTGAAAAATTCAAGTGAAAAACAAGAGGAGAGGGGAAAAAAATGGAATATATTTTTTGTTTGTCAGAATGGTGAGTCTGTTGTTAAGAATCCCCGGGTAAATTCATCAGTCTGCAGTTGAAGAAGTAAGCTTTCCTGGTCACCGGAAGCAGCTTGGAGTGTACTGACAGCGACGGCCCGGAGCCCCTGGCCATCGTGAAGGGCGGCTTGCTGCCCATTTTGCTTGTTAGAGCTGTTCCGAGTTTGTCTGCCCTTCGCACCTTTCTTACGTGCTGTGTGGTGTGGCTCAGGGTGCGTGAGCCTTCCTCCCCATCTCAAATGTTGTGTAGGTGTCTGTTCTCTTCACTTGTATGCCACTCGTTTCATAAAAGAGCCGCTTAGGTAAAAATTAATATTTTAGCAATCACTGGTCACTTTAACTTGAGATGCTCAAGGTTAATGTCATCCAAGCTTCTGATTTCAAGCCTTTTATCTGTGATCATGGAATGAGTAACTTGTTTTTTAAAACTGACTAAAGAATTTTCAGCTCTAGCCAGCACAGACTTTTCTTCTAGTGTTAATATTCTAAAATCATTTCTGCTTTGTTACCTGGTGTTAAAAACAATCCAGTTTAGTCGCCGTGCCCTCTGCCTTCTCCTGTCTCAGGACGGTGGGGACTGGAAAGTGTCCCTTGCTTGGAAGAGCATGCTGATTCATGCTCGGGAAATCCCGCATCACTGTGGCCTTTCTGGCTTCCCACTTTTGGACTGAAGATTGTTGCTGCCTGTTTGAAGCCTGCCTTTCATGTTGACTTTTCTGTCCCTCTCTGTATATTCCTCTTGCCTTAAATGAAAATTCCCACATAGACATTTCATTGTGGCTGAAACAACCCTTGGTGGTTTTTATTTAGTATTGTCCAGCCTTTCCAAGCCATTCCCACTTTTTGCTCTGTTGGCTAATGAAGTGTGTCAGCATAGAGTAAAGTTGAGGGGTACAGTATTGATATTTATTCCTCCTCTGCGTTCACTTTGTACAGAGCAAGTTTCTGGGAAGAGTGATAGCTTCTGTTGGTTTTGCATAGTGTAATAATTTAAAGATTCGTTCTGCAGAGTGGATTCTTGAAGACATTGACGGTGGAAGCTTGCTCTGTTTTGGCGCTTTGTCCACCCATAGTTTTACAAAATCTTCCTCAAGAATTCAGTTGATTCAGACTTTCCTGCTTTGGTTATGCATTCTTCATTAACTTCTGAAATCACGTGCTGATTCTCTTCCACACTTCATTCCGTAGCTCAGTATCCTCTGTCTTGAATTGAAAGAGACTTAGCTCAGGGGCTTTAGTGCAGTCTCTTTATTTTAGGTCATATCTCTATTTTGAGTTTCTCCTATAAGAAGGGCAGCATGTAGAAATACATATTATAATAAGATCCTGCATGCTTATGATAGGATTCAAGTAGAAAAGCTGCACACAGGAAAGCTTTTCTTTGACTTTAGGGTGAGATAAAGGACAATTGCATGGCAACTTTGAGTGATGGGAAGCCGGAAACCTCATTTCATTCTGGACTTCCTTAAAACTAGAAATAAAACTGATTAACTTTCAAGTTTCCCTTCCTCTTCCTCGCTTCACTGTCCTTTTAGAGTTAACATCTTTAAGTTGCTGTTGCTTTCCAGTTTCTCATTAAGGAACGCTTTCCTCCACATGTTACAGACGATACAGCTGAAACTTGCAAAGAAACTCAAGTTTGAAGAACGTAAGAAGTGAATGTATAATGATTTGAACAAGAATCTATTTTTAACATCTGTACAGGATTAATTTACTACACTGTTGATAATAAACTGAGTATCTAGGGGATATCTAAAGATTTGAATGACTTTATTGGCTCATTTGCTATAGATAGTTGGATAACTTACCTAATGTAAAGTGATTTAGCTGTGAGTATGTTTAAAGATATATATATATATATATATATATATATATATATATATCTCAAAAGGCTTGTTTACTGAATTATTCTTGGCTACAATTAGTAAGTTCCACATTTTTGAAAAAGATTTATTTATTCTTATTGGAAAGGCAGATGTACAGAGAGAAGGAGAAACAAAGATCTGCCTTCCACTGGTTCACTCCCCAAGTGGCTGCAATAGCCAGAGCTGAGTCTATTTGAAGCCAGGAGCCAGGATCTTCTTCTGGGTCTCCCATATGGGTCTGGGTCTCAAGGCTTTGGGCCATCTTCTACTGCTTTCCCAGGCCACAAGCAAGGAGCTGAATGGGAGGTGGAGCAGCTGGAACATGAACCAGAGCCCATATGGGATGCTGGAAGTTGCAAGGCCAGGATGTAGCCACTAGGCTACCACGCCGGGCCCTATGTTCCACATTGCTTATATTCACGTACTTAATAGCCATTTTTCTCTTTGCTGTGTGGGAAGAGTTTTACTGTGGCTCATTTGAAAACTGACCTAGTAAATAGTTGATTATATTCTTTCAGCCATAACAATGTTAAAAATATTTGCTTGTATCCTAGAGTTCTGAAACCTTGAGATAGTATTTGCTGTCCCAGCATTTTTGGCATTAGGGGTCTAGCATTACTTTCTACCGCAGTGGTGATCATGTTGCTCTGATGCTCAGTTTTCGATGCTCTGTCTGCAGTCTATCTTCAGTAACTGTAAGTGTAAAGTGAATTGTTTTCCATTCATTTGAAGCCAGTGAGTGACTGAGGTCTGACTCATGTTGATTACCTTGTGCGGGGTTACTGAAACTACTGTTTTGCTGCAGCAGTAGGAAGCCACCCTAGAGCCATAGTAATGTTACTGACTATGGCCATGTGTCAAAACAGTTTGGGCTACAAGTAATTTGGGTTTACATTTTTCTGGAAGAATTGGCTCATTTGCTGTTTGAGCAGCTGATTTTGAATTTTGCGGCACTACTTTTTGTCTCTGAAGCAAAGATGCAGCCTAAGAAGGTAGGGTACAAAGATTACATTTGATGTTCCAGTTTCATGGACCTTGGGAAGTACTGACCCTGGGATAACATACAACTACAGGTGGTTTCACCACACCCCCACATTTGTTAGTGAGATGGGAATGTAATGATAATGATGTTGATGTGTTTTTGCCTTGTCATTCTGCAGTAGTTTTCCCATGTAAGACATATGCTCACCCAGCGCATAACTTGAATGATAGCACCTTCATCTAGTCCCTGAGGTGGAGACTTGGAAGTCATTCTGGAATCCTCCCTTTGTTTCTTGTTGACCACTTTGCTTATTAGATTTGGGGTCTGCCTGTTCTAGCATGCTATCTGTGCTAAGTATCACTTCCTCCTGTGTACACACTATTGGCCTTGTAAGTTGGCATTTTGAGCACACTTACTATTTGTCATCATTTCTCATCTAGGGGACATTAAGCCTCACTTGTCGCATTTAGTCAGTCCCAGTGTTTTATTCGTCTTTCAAATCCAGCTTTTTAGTTTGTTGCTTTTCTGAAAATGCAGCCTACATCATGGAGTTCCACTGGCTTTCCCTGCATGGATTTGCACTGTGTTCAGGGTGAAGTACAGACTCATTAATGTCACGTGTTCTTCAGTCTGAAAATCACTCTCTAACTTATTAAAGCAAATGAATAAAATGGTGATATCACAGTGCATTATGTGTGGTAAGGATAAATACTAAACATTTTCAGCTACTCACATTTTTCTGTGTACTGGTAGCACTGAGATACTCTTTAAGGTTGACTGTGGTCTAGAGTTTGGCATATCTTAATCTTACATATGCAGTGATTTTCTTGGTCATTTCAGTGTACTTAGATTTTTCTCCACCCTTTTGTATACCCTCATTGATTCTGTCCTCTTGGTCAGAAAAGCCTCCACTGTTTTTTTAGCTAACTCTCAGATTTTCCTGTTTCCAGAAGTGTTTTCTTGATAGCAAATCACCGTAAGAAACACATTGTGTTACGCTACTCAGTATACACAGAAGTATTTGAATATCTGAAATGAGTTCCCTGGACCCAAATCCACCTTTAAGAGATACATTCCAGCCCTATGCCCTGTATCTTAGCTTGAGCATAGGGTCTATCTGCGTTTAGTTCTTGGGCCAGAATGTAGTATGTAGTTGCCCATTGTTAATTGACTTAATAAAATAGTGAATCAATATATGCTGCATGTAATTCTGGAAGCTGCTTTTATGATTAATTCTGAATTGTTTCATTGTAGTAGGATTTTTTTTTTTCTTGAGATACATCACATTTTTGTTTTAAACTCTGCTCTGTGTATTAGCTGTGATGGGCCAGTTTCAGCCTCTCTTTCTTCCACACTCATGATCTTTCACATGTATTATTATTTTGTGATCAAGCAAGTTTAAAGAAGTACAGATGCTGGCCACATAATGCTTTTATGGGAATTTAGTGATTTCTACCAACCGCATACTCAAGGCAAGGGAAAGAGGGATGAGATGGGGAGGGGGAGAGACCAAATTTGCATAATGGTAATCAGATGCAAAGTATGAAAGGACTGGTAGGATATGAAAGCTCAAAATGAGGTGAAATTGAATCATCTTTGCTTTCTGAATTTAAAACATTTGTGACTGTGTTTCACAGTTATGGTGTTTAGCTGCTTGTAATTTTAATCTGTGTTAAGAGATCATTGTTTGCTAAACCATTAATAGGTTCTCATGAAGAACTATTGCTGAAGAGAGATTTGGGTGGATGTAATTTTTAAAAGAATGAATGAAGACAAAACTTGTAAATGCAAGCACTGGAAGAATTACAGCACATCTTCGTGAGTTTGCAAGCGGTAAGTTTGCGTTTGCTTTTATGTGGAGATAGGTTTCTAATTATGTGGCATGGAGTTTCACGTTTAGATGTGCTTTGTTTTTCATTAGTGAATGTAGTTATTTCACGTTCATTTAAAATTTTCTGTATTAGGATCTAGTGTGGTAGCTTAGTGGCTAAAGTCCTAGCCTTACGTGCACTGGGATCTCATATGGTCATGGGTGGCTGCCCCACTTCCTGTCCAGCTCCCTGCTTGTGGCCTGGGAGGGCAGTGGAGGATGGCCCAAGGCCTTGGGACCCTGCACCCACGTGGGAACCTCAGAAGAATCTCCTGGCTCCTGGCTGTGGATCAGCTCAGCTCCGGCCATTGTGGCCAGTTGGGGAGTGAACCAGAGGAAGGAAGATCTTTCTGTCTCATTTTCTCTGTATATCTGCCCTTCCAATAAAAAAAAAAAATCTTAAAAATATTTTTCCAGATTAAATCTTAAATAAAAATTTCAGAAGCTGATTTTCAAGAGCATCTTTCTAAGTTGTAAATCTTATGTGGCTGTACACATGATGCTTTCACACTACTTTTTGTTTTAAAACTTGTAGTTCTAAAAGCAAGTTATGTAAGACACATTGATGGTGAAAAGAGAGGGTGAAGCTTTTTGTTCGAAAGGTTGTTAGTGTCCCTTAGGTCATCCCTGTTTTATAGATGATTTAAAGGAATTTAGAGGGACAAAATGCTGACATAAAATACAAGTCTTCCTGCTCGCTCCTCTCCGTTCTCAGGCCCTGATGACTATTTCATTTTCCCCTTACTGCTATATGAACAATTAGACTGTGACACATTTTCATGATTACAAAAAAAGTTCTGTTTGCTCTATATCCTTGTCTGTGTATAATACTTGTAGACTCTTGAATCCTTGTGTAGGTATTCCTAAAAATAAAACTGCTTGGTGAAGGGTTTTCCACGTTGGCAGAGTGCTCTTCCAGCAGGCTGGTGTCAGTTCACACGCACACCAGGGTCGCGAGCATGTCCTTTCTCCTGTGCCCTCTCCGTGTTG
This sequence comes from Ochotona princeps, assembly GCF_030435755.1. Lineage (NCBI taxonomy): Eukaryota > Metazoa > Chordata > Mammalia > Lagomorpha > Ochotonidae > Ochotona > Ochotona princeps. Next base: position 47,346,691 of record NC_080845.1, read on the forward strand.
GCTGTCAGCTATCCCTCTCAAAGCTTATAAATGCAGTGCAGTGTGCCCTGCATCGTGGCACAGAGAGTAAGTTTCCATCTGTAGTGCTGCATCTCGTATGGGCACCAGTTTGTGTCCTGGCTGCTACACTTCTCACCCAGCTGCCTACTAATGGCATGGAGTCATTCTCTCTTTGTGATTCTTAACTTTCAAATAAATAAATTAAAAACCAAATAGAATGGGGAAAATTAATATTGCTAGTTTACATTTTTATGGTCAGCAATGATTAGTAATTAGATTTGTTTCATATTTCTGTATTGTTGATATATTTAGTTTGTATGTATCTTGTCAGTCATACACTGTGAAGCTTTTCGCCAGGGGTGCTTTTGTCTGTTTAGATTTTCTGATTAGTATAAAGACAAGAGATTTCATGTATTTCATAGGTACCTAAGATAGCTGTACCTCCCTCTTTCCTTCACTCTCTCTCAGTCCTCTTCTTCACTTTATTTCCTTCAGTTTTTACGGAAGTATTAGTTCACTCCATAATCACAGGCATAAGTAAGTAACATTAGCTATAATATTCAACAAGTAGAAAGTAGAAATGCCACAGTTCTTCAGGAGTATAAGCAAGGGCCAGAAACAACAGTGAAATCACAAGATGTCTATTTCATCCTTATACATTTTTTGTCTTATATGTTAATTACTACATATTGGAAAAAGTATGATTATTTATCGTCTTGGGACTGGCTTGTTTTACTAAGTGTATTATTTTTCAGTTGCATCCATTTTGTTGCCAAAAACAGGTTTTATTCTTTTATGGCTGATTAGTCTTCTTTAGTGGATATAAGCCACATTTTCCTTATCTGGCCATCATTTGATGGACACCTGGAGTGTTTCCATTTCTGTTATTGTGAATTGAGTTGCAGTAAACATGGATGTACAAAAAAATGTTTCAGTTACTAATTTCACTTCTTTTGAGTGAGTTTCCAGGAGTGAGGTGTACTAGTTTACATTCCCACCAACATTTCATTAGAGTATCCTTTTCCCTGTATCCTTTGTAGCGTTCATTAATTTTTGATACTTGGATGATGACCATTTTAACTGGGATGAGGTGAAGCCTCACTGTATTTTAATTGGCATTTCCTTTGTGGCTAGTGATCCTGAACAGCTTTTAGTGTGTCTGTTGGCTGTGTGTGTTTCACCCTTTGAAAATTGCCTGAACATGTCTTTTGTCCATGTCTTAACTGGATCTCGGTTGTTTGGTTGTTGAGTTTTGTGAGCTCGTTCTGTATCTGGGATATTAATTATTTATCATTTGCCAATTTTGCAAGTTTTTTTCTCCCATTCTTTCCGTTGCCTCTTTACCTTGTTGAGTTGTTTTCCTTGCAGTGCAGAAGCTTGTTAGATTGATCTAACTTTGTTTTTTTATGTGTTTTGGGCTTCAGTTATTTTAATTTTTATGTGGATGGGCATGGCTTTTATGGGTTTTGGTTGAAGGCCTGCTTCATTCCAACTGTATAAAACTACTTGCTGTTTTCTTCTAGTAGTTTTGTTGCCTATTAAAAATTGGATGAGAAAAGGAAATCACTGTGAATTGACGTTCCAGGAAAAATTACAGTTAGAGCATGAGATTCCAGTTGACCTTAAAGTATGAGTTGAATTTAAGTAAGCCAAGTGTTAGGGACATTTCAGACACAAGAAATTACACTGTTTTTCATATGGAATAGTTATATGACTGTTTCAGTTGACATGGAGAATCAGAAAGTTGTGAAGTTCAGAGAGGCCTGTTTGCCTTGGTTTCTTGTGATTTCCTAAAGTCTGTTCTGATGTAGTAGTTTTCTGTTGCATAGTACATTTTTTTTTCTTTTTCCCAATAGGGACTTCACTATTATTCCTGAGTAAAATACATGGAAAAATGCAGTTGAGTGAAATAGTATAAAAGGAAAGGGAGCATTCTTTTGAAAGGAGAGGACAGGGAGAAAGATCTTCTGCCAGTTTATTCCCTAAAAGCCTGCAGTGGCTGAAGCTGAGCCTGATCTGAAGCCTGAAGCCAGGAGATTCTTCTGGGTTTCCTACACGGTTGCAGGGTCCCAAGGCTTTGGGTCATCCTCTCCTGCTTTCCCATGCTGTAAGCAGGGAGCTGGATGGGAAATGGAGCAGCTGGGACACAAGCTGGCACCCATATGCGATGCCATGCTTGAAGGTGGAGAATTAGCCTGTGCAGTCATTGCAGAGGCCCCTTGGAATATTTTGAATATTACAAAGATTTATGATTTAATTATTGTTTAAAAGTAATTTGTGCTATAGTAATTTACAGTATTATGAAGTTAGTCAGTGCATTCAAGTAGCAATCTTAAAAAAATGTTGGAGTACTGGTATGTCCACTATACATCAAAGTTTGAGTTATGGGCTCACCATTTAATATGCAAATTAGTATGTTGAAACTTCCAGCCAATGAAAGTGTTTTACAGATGCCGTCCTTAAGACGAAGCAGCAGCGCTGTGTTGTTTGGTTGTGGTTTGAGCTGTGTAATAGTTTCTGTTCAGTCATCAGCCTTGGCTGGTAGACGTTAGCTGAGTGAAGTGATCCTGTGGCTCTGTAGTTACACATTCATGGTTGTAATCTGATTTGGAGCTCTTGGAAGATCACTCTTTTCTCCTCTGCCATCCCATTATAAGAACGATGTGGCACTAGTTTGTACAAATCAGGTATTTTTTTAAAAGAAAATTTAATGTCTTATTTATTCATTGTTTATTCTAAGTGTTTTCTTGGGGAGGCTTGGTTTTTACGATGTGTAATTTATGTTAGGGACAAATGGATATATTTTAAATTCTGTTCTAGTTGTAATATTTTCTCTTGTGAGATTTTATTTCTGTGATTAAAAAAATGCATATTCTCTGGTAAAGGAAAATAAAGAGTTCAAAGAACAGGTAAGTATTTGATCATTTTGCCGCTTGCTCTGCTGAGTTGTGTGCTTTTCTGTTTCAGATTATATCTAGAAATATGTAATAAAATTGCCCCATTTTTTATATTGATTTTGATTCATGTTCTGTTTCTTGGTCTCAGATAAAACTCAAACACTAACAGGGAAATGAAGGTAGTGATATGAAACATGTTGGGAGATAGCCTTCTGTCATCTCTTTCAACACTTGATTGGGCTGGTCAGGCTGTGAAAGTTAAAACTCTTGTGTTTATCTTTTGTATTGTAGTAAGGCAGTTGGCTTACCATTTGTAATTGAACTCTTTTAGTTAAAAAAATGATGATATGTATAAAATTAAACAGCATATTATTTTCTCTGACTTTTCTCACTGTAATGATACTAACCAGTCTTTTCAATTTCTAATTAAAAATGGTGACATTCAACTTTCACTTTCTTAAAAGGCGTGAGTACTAACCTGCTTTATTTTTAATATTGTTTATTTGAAAGAGAAAGAGGCAAAGAGACAAAAACAAGATATTCTGCCCATGGATTCATTTCCACCTATGCTGCCACAGCCAGGCGTGGGTAAGGCTAAAGCCTGGCACCAGAATTTACACTCCACAACTCCTGTTCAGGTAACAGGGATCTAACTATTTGATCCAGCTTCTTCTGCCCCAAAGGAATGCTTTAGCAGGAAGCTGGAATTCCAAGTGGAGCCAGGACTTAAATCCATGGCAGCTGGTAGGGAACTTGAGCATCCAAGTGCCGTCCTAATCACTGTGCCAAGTGCTTATCACCCCCCATGTGAGAAACCTTACACAGGTACTGGTTTGGACCATCCCTGACTTAACTGTCAGATGGCATTGTATTTGAGATCTTCTCTGCACTTCAGGTTTCAGAGAGTCTAGGGAGTGAGAGAACCGTGTGTTATTTTAAAGTAAAATATTATTTATTATTGGTAGCTTCATGGCTTTGAAGAACATAAATGTGGCTGTTAAGTAATTGTGTCTTGTTCCTCTTTAGTTTATGATAAATTGATATTAGAATGAAGAATATGGAATGTAAAATGAAAATCGGGAACTCTTCTCTAAACCCTAGCACCTAATTCATCAGTAATACTCAGTTGGTTTAATTCTGTAGTCTCTTCTCCATGAGAAGTTTTGAATTTTGTCCTCTGTTGTCCTGGCTGATCTCTGTCTAGTTTTCTCTCCTATACCACAGCTTCAATAGTTTATATAAAGCATAGATCTCATCATGTTGACCTCTGCTTCTTTGTCTTTCTGAAACTTAAAGAATGAAGCCTTAGTGCTCTAATGCGGCATCTTTAGTCCTTCGTGATGGAGTCCTGTGTTTCTCACCACCTACTCTGCAGAGCAAGCTTTTTGGTTTGGACTAGTAGTTTATGTTACCCCCCAGAAATTTGTGATATGCCTTGCTCTTCCTTCTGTTTGCAGTATTGTCACTTTTCCTTTTCTTGGTTTGCTTTCACTCTCCTTGTTTTTAAAGATTTATTTATTTATTTATTTAAAAAAGTTGGGGTGGCGGGGAAGAGAGATATCTTTCATCCCCTGGGTTACTCCCCAGATAGCCACAGCAGCTGGGTCTGAGCCAGGCAGAAACCAGGGGCCAGGAGCTTCAGCTGGTTCTCTTATGTGAGAGGCAGGGGAGTTATCACTTGGGGGCTATCTTTTGCTGCTTTCGCCAGGCTATTAGTAGGGAGACGGGTTGGAAGTGATGTAGCTGAGGCACAAACTGGCCTCCATTAGGAATGCAAGCATTGCAAGTGGCAGTTTTACTTGCTATGCCACTGTGCAGGTCCCTCTTGCCTTGAAGATCAAACTCCGGTTTCACCGTTTACAGGAGCTATTACCTAAACCTTGGTATAAATAGTTCCTGTCTTTTTTCCTACCTACAATTTTTCTAGAAATGTGGTATTTGTCATATGCTACTAAACCCTTTTAACTGTCAGTTTTAAACACAGACTGTATCATGATCACAGATGTATCTGCAATGTCTGTCAAGTGTCTGATGTACAGTAGAGGCTTAGTACACCTTTGTTAGGTCATTGTTACACTGATATCTTACCAGAGTTCTGTAGTATAGTGGCTTAGGTACCAGAAGGTATCAGCATTTTAAAACATTTTATTGATTTTGAACTTTGTGAAGAATTAGTGATTCAGTGAAACCTGGGAACATATATTTTTAAAAAGCTCTGCAGTTGGTTATGATTTGCTTCTAATTTTGAGAACCTTGTCCTTGTTTATTACATTATTTTATTTAGAAAGTTCCCTTTCCACTTTATACAGTAATTTTTTGTTTAAATTTTGTTTAAATTAAATTTCCTTTATACAGTAATTTTTTGTTTAAATTCAATGTCTACTGAAGTATAGATATGTATTTAAGTCACTTTTAGATACCACATTGTGTAGAAGTATCTTAATTCCATCCAATGTCTCATTTGGCATCCTGCGAAAATTTTGGATTTTTAAAACTTACTTTCGGGCCCGGCGGCGTGGCCTAGCTGCTAAAGTCCTCGCCTTCAATGCCCCGGGATCCCATATGGGCGCAGGTTCTAATCGCGGCAGCTCCACTTCCCATCCAGCTCCCTGCTTGTGGCCTGGGAAAGCAGTCGAGGACGGCCCAATGCATTGGGACCCTGCACCCGTGTGGGAGACCTGGAAGAGGTTCCTGGTTCCTGGCTTCGGATTGGCGCAGCATCGGCCCGTTGCGGCTCACTTGGGGAGTGAAACATCGGACGGAAGATCTTCCTCTCTGTCTCTCCTCCTCTGTGTAGATCTGGCTTTGTAATAAAATAAATAAATCTTTAAAAAAAAAATCACTATACTTATAAAAAAAAAAAAAAACTTACTTTCATTGCTTAATTTCAAAGGCAGGAATGGAAGGAGAAACAAGAAAATCTTGTATTGCTGGTCCACTCCCCAAATGCCCACAATAGCCAGAGCTGGGATTCTGGCAGAAGCCAGGGGCACAAAACTCCATCGGGATATTCATGAGATGGCAGGGACCTAAGTACTTGGGGCATCATTTGATGCCTTACAGGGAATGCAGCGGCAAGAAGCTGGGTGGGAGGAAAGGAGCCGGGACAAAACCAGGCACCCAGACATGGGTGTGGGTATCCCAAGCAGTGACTTCTCTCACCATGCCAAAGGCTTGTGAAAGGTTTTGGTGCTCAACTGAGAAAAAAAAATTCCAGTTAGACAGGAACCTTCCTGAAGTGATAGTAATGAGATTTCTTGGGCTTCATTCTGTGAAGCTTAATGTAGTTTTACTGATTTGTAATTACTTTTCACTTTCATTAAAATTTTCCAAGATGATGAAAGACTGGTTTTATGCTTTAAAAGTAAAGTATGTAGATTGTAAAAGTACACAGTTGAGTAAAATTTTACATGTATCTGATTATGCCCATCATCCTGCTCAAGTGAACATAGAGACTAGTTTTGACCCTCTGAAGTTTTCTAATGTCATGTTTCAGTTAATGCACACCTCTTCCACTACAGGATAACCATTCATACTGACTTGAATGACCATCTTAGAATTAAAGCAAATAAAAATTTTAGTTACCTTTCACTGACCACACAGTCATTTCTCATAGATTTTCGTATTTGTTGCTCCCTTAAGGACCAACTTTGTGTTTAGCACACAGTGCAAATTTAAAATCATTTACACTGAAAAAGTTAAATTACTTGAACCTTTGGTAAAGTTTGATTAACTTGGAATTTCTGTTTTCCATAATGTTTATTTTAAACATCTATGCAAGGAAAATTGCATGCATGTCATTTTATGGTTTCTAGAAACGCGGTTTTGTTTTAGTTTATTCTGTGTTAGTAATTTTTTTTTTCTTGTTTGCTTCTTAGGATCATCTTCCCTTGTGGGTTGGCAGCCAGTCATAGGACTGTAAGATGGGTCTCCGGATTCACTTTGTTGTTGACCCACATGGTTGGTGCTGCATGGGTCTGATTGTCTTTGTCTGGTTATACAATATTGTCATAATTCCCAAAATTGTCCTCTTTCCTCACTATGAAGAAGGACATATTCCAGGCATATTAATAATAAGTAAGTAAATTTGTAAATCTTTGTTACCTTGTATAATTAAACACTTTCCTGTTTGCAAATGTTTTTGAAAGATATTGCTAATCTGATAATCTTACTTTTATTATATTACTGTTTTAGTGGTGCTAATGTTATTTACTATATTATAGACATTTAAGAAATGCAGTTTTTAAATATTTGCAAGGCTAAATAAAAGTGCTATTTCCATATTTATTCGGAAAATATGTAAAGATCATTTTGTTTAAAATAGAACCCGACATTGACAATTTGCATATATTCTTAATCTTCCTGTTTTGCGCTTAGTTGCACAGATGAAAGCCTTAGGAGTGATAACAGTGTGTATGTTTCCTGAGAAGAATATGTTATGTGTTAAATATGAATCATGATACTAAAATTATTGAGTCCTAACTTGATTATGATAGCGTCTTGAGCTGCTGAGTAACTATTTTTAAACTATAGTCCATCGATAATGGCTTTTTATGATTAAAAGGTCAAGATGATAAATTTTATATAACATGTAAGGTTTTTATGTGCATTGCCTTATTGTGACCTCTCCAGAGCTGTGGGAAATACAGTCTCTGTTATACAGATGATGAAACTGTTCAGTCCTGAAGTGAGCACTCTCATGCTTTCCTTTTATATGTGCAGGATGGTGTTTTTGTTCGATGAACAAATGCCTGCGTCTTACTGTGGTGAATCAATCTCCCCTTCTCTTACTTGCTGTGGTTCATTTGAAGACTCAGAAGTTTCTAATTCTTAATTCTGAAATTAAGTATCTTAAATAAAAGGATTGAACATCATTAACTCAGTGTAACTTAGAAGATATAATAAATGAAGATGTTTACCTCAGAGATTTATGTATTTGAAAGGCAGAGTCACAGACACACAGTGAGTGAGTGAGCAAGCAAGCGATTTTCTGTTAATTGATTATTCAGATGCCCTGCGCAGTGAGGCTGGGCTGGAGTGAGGCTGGGCTGGAGCGAAGCTGAGACCCAGGAACTCTGTTGTAGTCTCTTGTGGGGGAGTGAGGAAGTTGAGTAGTTTGACCATCATTCCCTGCCTGCCCATGTGCAGTAGCAGGAAGGTAGCCTGGTAGCAGAATATCTGGGACTTGAACTGGTACACTTATTGTTTCTAGCAATGCGTACCTCCCAGTACCACACTGCCTCCCCCTAATTGTACAGTTTTCTAATGGTTTTTGATTCTTTCAAATTTAGTACACATAGTAATTAAAGGTAGTCTATTTAATTATATCGTCATTGGTAGAAAATTATGTTAAAAACTATGGTTTCCATAAATTTATCAGTTATCATGCATAATAATACCTAAAGTATAATACATTGAAAATCATCCTCTCGGCAGTTTGACAAGTGAAGTGAATTAGCCATTTCATTTCTTGCTGTTTTGAATATTATTTATTCTGATGGTATTTATTACAAATGCATTTTAAAATTAAATGTGCTTGTTGATAAAATGCTTCAAATAGTGAGTGACTAACTTAATTCTTTATTTATTTCTAAGTATTCTATGGCATTGCCATATTTTGCCTGGTTGCCTTAGTGAGGGCCTCGATAACTGATCCAGGAAGACTGCCTGAGAACCCTAAGATCCCCCATGGAGGTATGGTATTCTTTGGATTTCTTACTAATGCATTTTATTGCCTTGAATGTAGCCTAGCTACATTCATCTATATCACTCAGCAGTCACTTCCAAGTCTTCGCTCTCACGTTTCCTTTCAGACTTTATTTAAAATGCAACCCATTACATCTCTGCCCTTCTTTCTGGTTATTTGTCTCGTTCCATTATAGACTTGTGTTAAGTTCTGTAAGGATGCAGACTTTTCATTATTTTCCCCTTGTTTTGCTCAGTGCTGTATTTTGATGTCCAGAAAAGTTCCTGTCATTGAAATTCTCAGTGAGCAATTGTATTCTGTTTAATAATGAAATTCTTTGTGATGCAACTTCTCTCATGATATTTTAAGTATAATATAGCTTTCAGTAAATATTTGTAGTTATGGATCTTATTGCCTGTATTTCTGCAAATTCAAATAATTCAGTGATAGGTTTGAACACTTTTTGTTCTAGTGTTAACTGAAAGTGACTTTTGGTTACCCTGTTGCATAACCATTCAAACCACAGTAATATATTCCTTGTTTCATTGTATACCAGATACAGTATAATAATCTTTGTTCTTTTTCCTATCTGATTCTCAAAAGAGAGAGAGAGAAAGAAAGAAAGAGAATTGTTTGAGAGACAGGGAGAGAGAAATAAAGAACATAGAGAACTTGTATCGTTGGTTGGCTCTCAAAATGCAGCAGTTGAAGCCAAGATTTCAATTCTTTTATCCCACATGAAGAACAGGAATCCAGTCACTTGAAACAGTACTGTGGCTGCTGCAGGATCTACATTGACAGGAATCTGGGGTCTTGGATATCTTCACTGCTTGAACAAATGGCTGCCCTTGAGTCTCAGTTTAGGATTACTTGCTATGTATATAGGCTTTAAGAACTTGTTGAACAATTTTTCTAATATAAAATTTGTATGTCCTGTGTTGCATTACAAAACCAGAATACTTCTTATTTTAATATAGTGGCTTCTAAAATTGCTGCCTATTAGAATCACCTAGGGATCCCTTAAAAAACTATTTCAGAGTCCAGATCATGCCCCATATTAAAATCAGAATGTAGGAGCCAGCCAGCTACTTCTGAACCCAGGTGGTTCCAGTGTGTGGCATCCTTTGGGAACCAATGTAGTAACTCCTAGCGAAGTTAGGTTAATTGGCAAGTTGCTTCCAAAGCCTCCTGTGGGTCTTGATGGCTGCTTTTTGAGACTCATCATTTAGGAGCTTAAATTTCCCCTGGAAATTTAGAGATGAAGTGAAAATATAACACCATTGGTGTAGGTATAGTAGTTCCTGAACCCTGTGACTAATAGTTTTATTAACTTGTGGAGTGTGTGTGTTTATATATTGGTGAGGGGACTGGGAAATTGTTACTTTGCCTTCTGTTTCAAATCCCTTTTCCCAGCTGGCTTGACCAAAAAGTAATAAAATACTGCCTCATTGAGTTACCCATTTCAACTGTAATATCTAGTAGCCCCAAAATGTCGAAGCAGCAGGCTCCTCTAACTTAGGGCCCAGTTCTGAGTTGGTTCATCATACTCAAATGTCTGCAAATGCCAATGCCAGGACCTGGCAGTTGGCAAAAGGGGCAGACAGGAGCTTTTTCCTACTGGAAATCCCACAGTGAACCTAAATACAGTAGTCTCTGCTCAGCCACAGAGGAATTGTTCTGTCATTTGAATGTTGGATCTTAAAGGTTTTTGAGGATAATAATGGAAAGTTCCAATGTTTATGAGGAATTTCATGATTTTTAAGTTCAAGCAACTTCTATCTTACCCAGTTGAAAAACACATGTTTTTGTTTTAATGCTTCTACTCATCTTGTTACTTATGAGGCAGGTAGGCACAGTCAGGAGTGTGGGTTTGGCTTCTGTTCTTACGGGACTGCTGTTCTGGAGCTCGGTCTTGTGCCTTTTTCCCCATAGATCTATATACAGATGAATGTTTTAACTCTTTATTCACTTTTGGGGAAAATTAAAATAATCAAGTATTTTTCCTAATGTACTTCTACCCAATTCTTTTGTAAATATAGTTTTAAATAAGTTAAAAATGCAATAAATCCATGAGTATTTGGAAGTTGAGTATTGAATCTTCAGAATAGGAAATGTAAAGCTCTGGTACTTTGATGATGTTAACCACATTTTGGTTAAATTACTTTGAGATATTTTGTGCAGACTGGTCTGCGATGTCCACTGTAGAATTCTCGGGTTTTTCTCATTGTAGCACTCTTCTTTTTTTAGGCATATTTACTTATTTAAAAGACAGAGAAAGAGGCAGAAACCAAAAGAGAGAGAGAGGGGGAGGGTGAAAGAGAGAGAGAAAGTGCCCTTCTTTCCACTGGTTCTCTTTGCAGATGGCCACAGTCCCAGGGTGGGCCATGCTGAAATCATGATCTAGGAACTTCATCTGGGTCTCCCACCTGAGTTACAGGGACCCAAATACTTGGGCCGTATTCTGCTGCTTTCCCAGGCTCCCACCAGGGAGCTGGGTCAGAAGTAGAACAGCTGAGATGGAAACTGGCACTCAGTGTTGGATGCTAGCATCACAGAAAGTGGCTATATCAGCTATGCCACAATGCTAGCCCCAATTCTTCTTCTTTTTTTTTTTCATTGAAAGACATTTTACAGAGAGAAGGAGAGATGAAGAGAAAGATCCTCCATCTGCTGGTTCACTTCCCAAATGGCTGCAATGATCAGAGCTAAGCAGATTAGAAGCCAGGATCCAGGAGCTTCTTCCGGGTCTCCATGTAGGAGCAGGGTCCCAAGACTTGGGCCATCCTCTGTTGCTTTCCCAGGCCCTGAACAGGGAGCTGGATGGGAAGTGGAGCAGCTGGGACATGAACTGGCATTCACATGGTATCCCGGCACATGCAAGGTGAGAATTTAACCATGAGGCCATTGCACCGGGCCCAGGCAGCCTAATTCTTATGTGAGAAATAAATTCTGTGTAAACAGAAAACTGATCAGCAGTTTCCAGAGAATCTAGAAGAAAACGAATTGGGAATGACTGCTAATGATATAGCACCCCACATCAAATGCTGGATTCAATAACCAGCTCTACTTCCTGATTCCAGATTCCTGCTGATATGAAAAATGGGATGCAGTGGTGATGGGTCAATTAGCTGGATCGCTGTCACCCACCTAGGAAACCTGCATTGTGTTCCTGCCGTCCAATTTTAGCCATTTGGTGGGAATCAGCAAGTTGAAATTCTCTCTTTTTTTTTCTCTCACTTGCTTACTCTGTTTTTTCAAGTAAATGGGAGAGAAAGGAATGGAAATAAAAATTCATTCAACATGTAGCTTATCAGGCGCGGTGCGGTAGCCTAGCAGCTGAAGTCCTCACCATGCATGCAATGGGATCCCATATGGGTGCCAGTTCTAATCCCAGCAGCTACGCTTCCGTTCAGCTCCCTGCTTGTGGCCTGGGAAAGCAGTCCAGGACATCCCAAGGGTTTGGGACCCTACACCCACACTGGAGACCTGGAGGAAGTTCCTGGCTCTTGCCTTTGGATCAGCGCAGCACCGGCCTTTGCAATCACTTGGGGAGTGAGTCGTCAGACAGAAAATATTCCTCTTTGTCTCTCCTCCTCTCTGTATATCTGACTTTGCAAAAAAAATATAACCTTGGAAAAAAAAGGCAACCTAGATATCTGTTAAGTCTGTTTGCTGTAGTGTTTGGGTTAGCTCTGTTGTTGCCTTGCTGAGTTTCTGTCTCGTTGGTCTGTCCGTTGATGTTAATGAGGTATTAAGGTCCGTCACTATTGTAGTGTTGGAGTCTATTTCTTCCTTTCAATCTATTAATATTTGTTCCATGTAGCTAGGTTTCCAGGCATTTGATAGATGTGTAGATTTATTATGGTATTCTCTTCCTGCTGAGTAGATGCTTTGATCATTATGTGGTGTCCTTCTTCATCTCTTTTAATGTTTTTCATGTCAAAATATATATTATCTGATATAAGAATGGCTATGTCAGCCTCTTTTTCCTTTCCATTAGCCTGGAATAACTTTTTCCATCCTTTCACTATCAGTTTCCACGTATCTTGGTTAGTGATATGTGTCGCCTGTAGGCAACAGATAGATGAGAGTTGTTTTTTGATTCAATTTCTTCTTGGTGTTTTGGCTAAAATCAAGTGTTTTTTAAATCTGGTTCGCTAATCTATGAAGCTTGAGTAATGAGTTTACGTAATTTACATTATGGATTGATATGGATAGGTACTAATTTGGTCCTGTCATTTTAGCAATGGGTTCATTGTTTGATTTAGTTGTGTTTTTTTTGTCTTTTTGACTGAGAAAAATCTGTAATATGTGATTCCATTCTCTTCTGGTCTGTAGAGTTTCCTCTGGTCAGAGCCTGATTAGAGTTCCTCTGTATGTTAATTGTTTTTTTCATATGCATATATAAGGATCTTTATGTTCAACTGAAGAGAGCTTGATTATCATGTTTTGTGGTGAAGATCACATTTGGTCAACGCTATTTGGAGTTCTGTATTCTTCCTGTATGTTGTTTCCCAATTCTTTCTTCATATTAGTGAACTTTTGTTTATTATTTCATTGAATACATCTTTCAACCCAGCATCTCTTTCTGGGCCTTCTGGGGTTCCCGCAACTCTTAAATAGTGAATTAATTCTTGAGTATTTTTTTTAGCTTGACTCAGTTCCACTTCTAGCTTTTTGATTGTGTCATTAGTGTGGCAAGAAATATCTTCCAATTCTGATATTCTTTCTTCTTCCTCACTAATTCTGTTATTGAGGCTTTCCACTGAATTTTTAATTTGCTCCATCTTGTCCTTCATAATGGCTTAATTTTGTTTGTGTTGCGATTTCCTGTAGGACAAATTCCTTAAATTCCTTGAACTCCTATATGTGCTTCTTATTGATATTATGGAGCTCTGTAACAAGTTTTTAAAATTATTTCTCCCCCATATCCTTGATGTATTCCTGAGTTAACTCTGAGGTTGACAAAGGCTTTTGCTCCTTTGTTGGGGAGGCATCAGTAATATTTATTGTGCCTCTGTCTTTCCTTTTGCTCTTGCCCATTGCAATTCTGGCTGGCAGATTCTTCTTTTTAGGGCTGGCTTCTAAGCTGTGTTGCCCACTATTCTACAGGTCGATTTTACTGGTTACATTTAGTAACTGGTTCTTTGCAGTTGCTTGTGCCACAACCTCTAGCACTTTTCAGTTCTGGGCCCTTGTGCTAGGCTTTCACCCAGTTCTCCATAGCCCCTGCTCCTGGCTCACTACTCTCAGCCCTCTGTGATCCTGTGCTATGGGTGCACCATTGCCTGCACAGCCTTTCTCCCACTCCTAGTCTGAGCAGTGCCTAAGATTAGGGAGACACCAGCTGTCCTAAATTACTGGGTTGTTGGCAGTGCTGGTCTTGCCAGAACCTGGCAAGAAGGCCAGAAGGCCGCTGGACCTATTTTAGGTGGAAACTGTATGATGCCACATTGTTACTGTATTTCCTGTGGGACTAGTATAATGTGTTGAGCCAGAAGCAAAAAAATAAAAAATAAATAAATTTATTTGTTTAAGATCTTGCTTATTACATCTCCACATACGTGCTTTTTCCAGAACTTTACTTCCTACCAAATTATTGAACAATAATTTGAAGAACAATCATCTTTGAAGATTTGTCTCCCATAGCCTATTTGAACCTGATGAGAACAATTTATAATGAAAAAAAAGCCTTTTCACTTATGCAGATTTTATAATTTTAGCATATAACTTAGGTGTTCATTCTATCAGCTAGCTAAAGGAAAATTGTTCCTTGGTGGTAGACTAGTTTTATATAGAATTTATTTTGATTTTTTCAAGGTTTATTTATTTATATGAAATGGAGGCTTACAGAGAGGGTGAGGGAAGGAGGGAGGGAGGAGAGGAGAAATGGAGAAATAGCCATCTGCTGGTTCACTCCCCATGGCAGGAGTTGGGCTAAACCTAAGCCAACTGTACTCCATCTGGGTCTCCTAAGTGGCTGGCAGGGGTCTAACTATGTGTGCCACCTTCCTTCTCAGAGGCGTTAGCAAGGAGCTAGACAGAGGTGGAACAGCTGGGACTCCAATCAGTACTCAAAGGGGATGCCAGCATTATAGGCACTGGGTTAATTCTGCTGTGCAGTAACACTTTCCCAAGAATTTCTTTTTTCTTTTTTTTTTAAAAAGATTTATTTTTATTACAAAGTCAGATATACACAGAGGAGAGACAGAGAGGAAGATTTTCCGTCCAATGATTCACTCCCCAAGTAAGCTGCAACGGGCCAGTGTGCGCCGATCTGATGCCGGGAACCAGGAACCTCTTCTGGGTCTCCCACGCGGATGCAGGGTCCCAAAGCTTTGGGCCGTCCTCGACTGCTTTCCCAGGCCACAAGCAGGGAGCTGGATGGGAAGTGGAGCTGCTGGGATTAGAACCGGCGCCCATATGGGATCCCGGGGCATTCAAGGCGAGGACTTTAGCCGCTAGGCCATGCTGCTGGGCCCAAGAATTTCTTTATATCTGTTAAATAGTAATCTTGTAAGCATCTTCACTATTGAAACTATTCTAGTATCTCTTGTACTGATCTGAGATTCGCGTTAGACCTACTCCCATACATATGCTGAGATAAATTACACGAGATAAATTACAGACTTAAAAGGAAAAAGAAAATGTTTGGGGAAAGCAAGAAGAGGAATGTCTTTTCTTTTCCCAGTGTGTTTATAGGATTGATTTCTACTTACTAATTGAAATAAAGATTCAGCTTTATTTCTGCAGAGCTTTTAGGAAACAAGATTTGTAGAAGTTAATTTGTTTCCATAAAATCATATTATACTATAACAAATTGGTTAAACTTTAAGGATCTGTCACTGGGTTTAGATTCTAGCAGTGTCTACAGCCTAATGCATTGTTTGCTGTCTCTTATTGGAGTATAATAATAGTGTCTTGTTTTTATAGTGATTATGATTAGAAACACAAAAAGTAAAAATAAGAACAGCAATTCTAGAGGATTAGAAGAAGAAAAATATCTTTCAGAGATATATGTTGAAGGCTTTTAATAAAATCTGAACACTTATTAAAATTTTTCAGCAGTATTTATTTGCCTGCAGTAAGTGGATTTTAATTTCTTTCTTTAGAAAGAGAGTTCTGGGAATTGTGTAACAAATGTAATTTGATGAGACCAAAGCGTTCCCATCACTGCAGTCGCTGTGGCCACTGCGTAAGGAGAATGGATCATCACTGTCCATGGTAAGAAAAGACTAATTTGCTTTTACCTAAGAAAGAACAGAAACCTAGTTTAAAAAAATTCTCCTAGACCTTAGCATCTTAAACAAGTGATATTAAAGTTGCACAGTTCATAAAAGTATTTTAATAAGGATGCATTTAATTGATCATGTGGTTGTGCCAGTTCCTAAAGTCTGTTTCCACAGAGATCCTATCTTGGCAACGTATAATATAAGGAGATGTTTGAGCAAAAAAGTAAGAATTAACATGCACCCAGATAGTCAAGAGGACCAAAGTGCTGGTGCTCAATGAGGCAATGGATGGAAACAGTTTGTTTTAGTATGTGACACGTAGGAAGCATTGAAATAGAAGCTGTTATTTATAAAATAATAACCCATATATTCCCCACTGTTTATTTCTGCTTCTGTTTGTGTAATAAAGTGTAACATTTCAAATACCTTTATGATTCGCCTCTCCTCATGTTCACATACCAGTTAGGACATTTTATATGTTGTATATTGGAGATAGGTATTAATGGTGTATTCATGTTGGATGTGTGTAAGTGGTAATTACTGATTCTACTGAACTACTAACATTTTTGGTCAATAGGGGGCTCTCTTGTAATATTTAAAGTAAATGTTAAGTTGGAAAAAATTTTTGAAAACAAATGCTGTGAGAATTCTGTATTGTATCTCATTTCAAAGCTGTCACAAAAATCTGTGAACAAGACATTGTATTTAATTTTGTTTTCCAAGCTTGGGATCTCTGTATAAATATTTAAACTGGTATAGTGTAGCACTGCATAAATATATCTATATACATATATATTTATGTTTGTACACACATGTGTGCATATATAAAAAGTTTAACTGCATAACAAGCTTCTTGAATTACATTTATCTAAAGACTCAAGAGTAAAGTCTCAGCTAATAATGGTAATCAACTTATAGTAACTCACTTGATTTCATGGTTTATTTAACTAGAATGCAATTTACTAAGATTAGGGAAAATGAGAGTATTATAGCTAAAGGTGTACTTTTTGTGTATAAGAATTAAATTGCTTTAAGTTCATCCACAAGGTTTAATGTATGGCATATAGTTGGTGTTCAGAAAGTGTGCATTGAATTTAAGCAGATTAATCCCCAAGTAAATTTCTAAACCTCAATACTGTTTGCAATTACATTAGTAATAAAGTAAGAAAAGCTAGGTGAAACATATTTCAAGATAAATGCCAGTCACACTGAAAAGCTCACTTTTTTTAGTTCTTTTTATTTTAGTATTTCTGATTAAAAATGTAGTGTTTCTAGTACAGTTTGATATTAGTGCTTTACTTCCAGAGAATGCAATAGTTGAAAAATTATCAACTAGCAAATGTAGAGATTAGTGGTATTTGTTGGTGAGTGATTAAGACTGGCTTGTGTGTGGCCACATAAGGTGCAGTTTAACCTGACTCCTAATTTTGGAATGATACCTCCATTTCAGGCCTCTTTTTCAATTTTGGTCAACCTCACAATATTTACAAATATTGATTGGATGGTGGGGTAAGTAGAAAAGATTGGCGGATTGGAAAGGATGGTAGACCAGGGACCCACAGACCTCTCCGTGATTGGTTTTCCTAAGGGAGTGCTGCTGAGGTGTTCAAAGTGAGGGAAATGTGCAGTGAAAATCAGAGGCAAAGAGAATTTTTGATGTTTTCAGATACTGTGATATTTTAATTATGTTATGGCTTTAAATTTGGAGGTCAACTCTCAGATTGCATCAATCTCTTCTGTATTTCTGACTATTCATTTTTTTTCTTTAGCAGTTTCAATGTTACCAAAAGAATACTTGCCTATATTTTGAGTACCTTGGTGCTTCTTGACATTCTCTGGCTAAGAAAGATGCTGTGATCACAGTAGTTGTTTCTCAGATTTCTCCGTTCTGAGAAGGAGAAAGCATCCTTTTTAAGCAAAAGTTGTTAAGGAACATCTAGAATGCACATGTAAACCCCCTTCTTGCAGCACTGCTTACGGATAACAAAATAATGAATTGTGTTCTTTACAAAGCATGCAAGGTTTTATAGGTTAGTTCTGTATTTGATTAGAAAAAAATAGGTAGTGACACATATTAGCCACATTTAAGATAAAAATTGAAACGGTATGGATTTTTGAGTGACAGCGTAATGTTATATTGAACTGAACATTTATGCCAGTCAATTTCTAGTTTTGAACTTTCTGCTGGACTATTGGAGTATTTTGAAAATTTAGAAGGAACATAAAATGCTTAGCTTCAATTAGCCTTGAAAATTTTAGGGTAGTAATAATTGTTTGACCAGGTTAGGACTCACTATTGTATTAGAGAAAGTATAGCTTTAGATATATATAAAATAGTTTTAATTATGTTTTTAATTTTAGAAACCAAAGGTAGATTTTTGAAATAAAAAAAAATATGAGTGCCTAGTAAGTATGTCAAGTAGCAAACTTAAACTATTTTATTTCAAAGTATTCAAATTGATGAAAACAGCTAGAATGCTGGAACAGAAGCACAACATACAGAAGAATGTTCTTACTGTTTGGCTCCTGGCTCTTCTAGCTGTTGATTCTCAGGCAAGTGTGTTAACTTCCTTTGTTCCTCCTTCGTTATCAGTGAAACGAGGAGGCTACCATCTGTTCTCCCCTCTCAGGGTTCTTGTGAGTTGAAAGGGATCCTATCCATGTATATCCTTTTGAAAGTAGAAAGTGCTTTACAAATACAAGGTGGCATATTTGTCTTTGCTCTGTACAGTCAGCTTCCTGGTTGAAAAGCTTTAGTGTATTCCTGTGTAAGTTAATTGTCTTTGTTAGGATATTAATGTTTCTTTTTTAGTCTTGCTAATCCTGAAATGAACATCTTGGCAAGTTTAAAATATTGTTTGTTTTTCATTTTTTCTTAGGATTAACAATTGTGTTGGTGAAGATAACCATTGGCTTTTTCTGCAGCTGTGTTTCTACACCGAGATTCTTACTTGCTACGCACTGATGTTTTCTTTCTGCCACTACTACTATTTTCTTCCACTTAAAAAGCGTAATTTGGTAAGGATTGTTTATATCCACTAATGTTAGAGCAGCCAAAGTATGTAGTTATTAATATGTGGCTCCTTTAAGCGCAGAGGATTTAAAGCAACAAAGAGCTAGAATAAACTTTCAATGGCAAGTTTTAGAATATATTGGAATTAAGAAAGTGGATACTATCCTGACATGCCCTTGTAGACAAATCCACTCGTGATCATTGATGCTGTGTGGCACTCTTCAGAAATATTTGTGTTTTAATAACAACATATTTGTATTCAGTAATAACATACAGAATGAAATGATGAAAAACAGTGGGAAAGAGTAACTTTCTTTTTTTCAAAAATAACATGGAATTAGTTTTCTTGTTAAGTAGATGTTCTCAAAGGAAAAGATTCTTAAAAAAATTTGTTACATGTATGCTTCATTACATATATACTTCAGAAAGCTTGTGGAAAATAGAATTGAAAGGTGAGTTTATCTTTCTGTCTACCTTTCAAAGGATAAAAGGGTGAAAAATTAGTGCATTTGGCCCAGCAGTTAATATGTGGTCTGGATTGCCCCCATAGTGCCTCAGGGTAGTGGGTTCAACAGTTGCCTGTTGCTGCTGCTTTCAGCCTCTTACTAAGGCAGCCCCGGGGAGGCTGTGCTGGTGTGGATGACCTGATGGAGACCTGTGTCCTGGCGTTGGCCCACTGGCAATGGCAGACATTTGGGGAGTAAACCAGCAAATAGGAGCTTTTGCATCTGTCTCACTCACTGCCTCTCAAAGAAAAAAAATTTTTTTGAATATGTTTGTTTTTGTGAAACAGTCTTTGAAATCCATACGTACAAGAACACAAAAAGTTCTTGAATAATTAATGCTATGTAGAAATTGTGCGTGAGTTTCCATTTTAACACCAAAACTTCCAATTTACTTTTCCACAAACTTTTCAGGTACTGTCATGTACTCATGCACACAGATAATATTTGAGGCAGTGCTTTCCCCATTTTGTAGAGGAGCTACAGTAAATGTTACCACGTGCCCACACTGCCATGTTGTGCTGGGGGTGATGACAGCAGAAAATTAGCTTCTTACATTCCTTGACGCTTTTGAAACAATGCTGAGTCTCTCATTTTAATTTTCACTTTGATGTGCACCACAGTCATGTGAGGTAGATATTTCCCCCATCTTTCTAGATGAAGAAATAGTGTATAGAAGTAGTTAAATAATGAACTGAAGGCACAAAGGTTGGAAATGATTATTCAGCTTGTTTGAATTGGAGAGCTAGTATTGAACTGACCTGTGTCTTTCTTGCTTATCAGTCTTCCCGTTTTATTTGGACTTGAATTACATGTTTTCAAGATGCCTTGTGTGCATTTTTGAGAGAGAGAGTGAGAGAAAGGAAGAAAGAGAGGATGCCAGGGAAGGAGAGAGTGAAGGAAGTGCAGAGCGGATGAAGGGGAGTAATGCTTTACTGTGTGTACCAGGTGAAACTGCTTAAACCTTTTACTTGAAGAAAATAGCATGTTCAATTATGGTTATGTATTTTGGAGTGAGAGGAAGAGTGAGAGAAAGTATTTAAGCTGTGTGCATTTTATGTCTACTTAGTATAAAATGGCATTTTCCCCCAAGAGATACAGAGATGAGGGACACACACATTGACAGACATTGCTGACATCCACTGATTTTAATCCCCAAATGCCAGCCAGGACTGGGCTTGTCTGAAGTCGAGAGACTGGAACACAATATAGATCTCCCACTGGAAGAATAGCTGCTTGAGGGACTCAGCTACTTGAGCCGTCACCTGCCACCTGGGATCTGTGTTGGCAGGAAGCTGAAATCAGAGCTGGAGCTGTGGGAGCCCAAACCAGGCACTACCAATGTGACACATGCCTTTTAGCGGATGTCTCAGCTGCCAGGCAAATGTCTGCTCATGATCATTTTGAATAATTGAAAGAAAATATTTGCAGTTGTTGCCTGACTGTATATGTTAGAAGGACTTTGTGGTTATGGGGTGGCTTTATGGTGATTTTGCTTATTAAATATAACTTGAGCAATTAAAACTGTATACTAATAACAGGAAAGGTTCATAAGGGAGAATTTTAAACCTAAGTATGTAACAGAACTACACAATGAGAGTGTAGGAATACCATGTTTTTAGGAGTGCCTCATCTTATGTACAGGCTTATTTGTGATATAATTGCTGTTATAGTTAGAAACCATAACCATAAGTAACCTACCCTGATTGGTTCTCATGAGAATAGTGCTAAAGTGGCTGGGTAGGATTATGGTCATACTTTTTAAAAAATTTTTATTTATTGTTATTGGAAAGGCAGATATACAGAGAGGAGAGACAGAAAGGAAGATCTTCCCACAGCAATAGCTGAAGCCAGGAGCCTGGAGCTTTGTCTGGGTCTCCCGCACAGGTGCAGGGCCCCAAGGCTTTGGGCCATCCTCAGCTGCTTTCCCAGGCCACAAGCAGGGAGCTGGATGGGAAGTGGGACTGCCAGGATAGGAACCGGTGCCCATATGGGATCCCAGTGTGTGCAAAGCGAGGACTTTACCCACTAGACTATTGCACCGGGCCCTATGGTCATACTTTTGTTAAAAAGTGAAAGAGAAACTTTAGGGGTGTTAATTATGTAGAAGCTGGGTAACAAGGCACACACTGAGCTATAACACAGAGATTGGCAGACGATGAATCCTGTGTTAAACTCAACCCTCTGCCTGTTTTTGCGGATGAGGTTTTACTGGAAAGCAGCTGTCGTCTTCTGTTTTCTCTTGCTTTTGTCCTGCAACAGCAGAGTAGTAGAGACGGACTGTTCAGCCGGCAAAGCATGAGGTATTAACTGTCTGGCTTCTCACATTCACTTTGCCAATCCTGAGTGGAAAAATCTTGGCCTTTTTGTAAGCGGACACCTGTAGAACAGGGAGGCTCAAAGCCTGCCTATGCTAATTACAATTGTAACCTTTGAAACATTGTTTCACCTCCTGGGTTATAATTTCTTTTTTTTTAAGTGATAATAATGAGATTAAATGAGATAATATCTGTAAAAGTACATGGCATATAATAGATATTCCATTTATATTTCATTTAAGGTTAGTGAAAACTCTAGTAAAGAACAGTTTTTCTTTGGGCTATTACATTTTATAAGTCTTTACAGACTGTTTAGCAATATTACTGAGAGACTGATGATAGAGAAAGGTAAAATCATCAAATGAGGATGCGATGCTCATAGACTAACACTAATACTTAACCAGAAGGTCAGGAAATTTGGAAGTATGACCCAATTTGTCTCGTAAAAATGAAAGATAGGAACTCTGAAGAAATTAATGCCAATTAAGGGAAGAGTCACTTTTTTAAAATGGAGAAATGGAAACTTTGATTATAGGTGATGTGTGAATATGGAGTACTTCAAATTGGAAATTGAAAATAAAAGTAAGTTTATTTTTGTATCAGAAATTCGAAATACATACATATGAGGAATTTTCAGAAAGTTCATGAAAAAATAAATATTTGCAAAGGTCTGAAAAAATTGTAAGTCACTCTTCACTTACATGTTAATACTTGAGGACTAAGACATTTTACATATGTGTGTTTGTATTAACCACACACACTGAGTGTTGACAACTACCAGTAGCACGAAAGTTTACTGAGAGATTAGAAATGCTAAAGAAATACGTAGAAAATTAGTACAAAGTGGCGTTTGAAAACTCAGACCAGATTTTCCTTACACTAACCATGTCTATAAGCAACATAAGTCATTGGATGTGTTAGTCAGCAGTATTGTCAATTAAAAAAAAAATCAGAATTGATTGAATCCTAGTTGATTGAAATAAGGCAGCAATTGGTTATCTTTTTAGAGGGTTCTATATCCAAGGACTGCTCCAGCTGATTGGTATCCGTGGGTGGTCATTGAAGCAGTCACCTGCAGATGATAAAGAACAAATTTGTTTTAGGAATAAGCAATACATAATAAATAGATTATGAATAATTTGAGAGAGAGGAGAGAATTACTTGTTCAGTGGTACTGAATTAAAATTAATCTCTTAGCCTAAGTTTATGTAGTGTCATTATCTTAAGTGGAATATTTTTATAGTTATTATCATATAGTATGTGGCATTGTCATGTTAGAGATAATGAAATATAAACTCTCAAAGTTTATTATATCATTTCCAAGATCATTTTGCTCCCTGTTGAGGAACCTAGGGCTTGTTAACTTTGTCATGATCAGCCTCTGAATGATGTGCTTTCATATCTGGACAGTTTCACAAAGTTTATGGAATATTCGTTATCTTTAATCCTATTTTTCCATGAACATTTTTTTAAGAGTTTGAAGCTATACATTATTGGCACATTGTAGTTTCTTGGTAAATTGATTTAGGTTGTTATTATTATAAAATACACTTATTTATGAGTAGTTACAATTTGTGTCTTAAAATAGTTCCCCCCCTCATTGTTAGCTTAAGATATTTCGGCTTTCTTTTTGTTACTGTTTTTGGTGATAAATCTTGAAAAGTTTTTTTTTTAACTTTTTTTTTAACTTTTTTTTAGCTTTTAACTAGTTCCAGTGCATCATAAATGTATTGTAAATAGCAGATAGTTCTTTAAAAACAAAAAGAACAACTAGTCTAACAAACATTTTCTTAATTGGAATAGTCAATTTTTATTTACTAGCACTAGTATTAATTCTGTCATCTTTCTCTTTATTTCCTATTTGTCCCATTTTCCTCTTTTCTTGCCAGTTTTGGAATTTTGATCCAAGATGCTTAATTACTTCTGATGACTTACTTTCACTGTTTTTATTATTTTCTTAGATGGGAGCTCCTTATACTTTGACTTTGTTTATGAAGTTAGTGCTTTGGCCTTTGCTCACATAATGAATTTAGTGGCTCTAGAACACTCCCACCTTAATAACCTTCGTTATTATGAGAAACAACATAGATGTGGATA
Source organism: Ochotona princeps (assembly GCF_030435755.1). NCBI lineage: Eukaryota > Metazoa > Chordata > Mammalia > Lagomorpha > Ochotonidae > Ochotona > Ochotona princeps. The sequence continues at coordinate 47,370,437 of NC_080845.1, forward strand.
TAAAATAGATATTTATAATACACATGACAACGGGCATTGTAACATGCATTATGTGTTATAATGCATTTATTAATATATATTGTGGATACATTTGATTTACTCACATTGTGGTGCTTTTTCTAGTCCTTTATGTCTTCACAAGTGTCTAAACCTCCTCTGGGATTATTTTTTCGTATTTTTTTATTGCAAACCTTATCGAAAAAATTCTTTCAGTTTTGGTTTGCCTGAAAATATCTTTTATTTCTCCTTCAGTTCTGAAGAATTTATTGATTGGCACAGAAGCAGCGGTTCAGCAGTTTTTAAAAGACATTATTACATTGTCTTATGATTTCCATCATTTTGTTGTAAAGTCAGTTGTTGGTCTTACTGATACTCCATGCAATGATTATCTTTCTCCTGGCTGCTTTTGTACTTCTTTTCCACATTTGTGAGTTTGCAGCAATTCTGTGGTCTGCTTTGTAGTGTTTTGTTACCGTTTTTCTTGCTGCAGAGTTTACAAGTGCTTGACTCTGCCCACGGGGGTGCAGGGTCCCAAGGCCTTCGACCATCCTCTGCTTTCTCATGCCACCAGCAGGGATCTGGATGGGAAGTGGAGCAGCTGGGACATTTGGGATCACAGTGTGTGCAAGGCAAGGATTTGGCCACTGAGCCATCGTGCCAGGCCCATGCAGCTCTGGAATTCTAACGACATGTTTATGAGGGCTCTTTGCATAACATGTCTTGTCTTCTCTGCATTTTCCCTTTTACCGCTTTGTTCTCTAGTCTGGATGTTTTTTCTTAACTGATCATCTGACTTACGAACCAGCTGTCAACTCTGTCAGATCTACTGTTAAGCCTTTCTATTTAATTCTTAATTTGATTGTTGTTTTGTTTTGTTCTTTTACTTAGAATTTCCACATGGTACTTCTTTCATAGATCACTTTTCTGGTGAAATTCTTCATTTTGCTATCCAGTTTTATGTTTTTATTAATACATTTGATTCTCAAAGTCACAGCAGCTATGAGATAATTACTGTAACACAATTTTAATTCTCAAGTTAATGTGCTATTAATATAAAAGAACAGATTCAGTGTGGCTCATAGAGAGAATTCAAATAGTTCAGTTCATTTCTCACATATTCCCTGCTTTCCTTCCTGTTTCTCATTCTCTTTCACTTTTGAGATAAATTTTTGAATTTATGTTGTAGTCAAAGACCGATTGCGCCATTAGATAAAGGAATTTGAGTAAAAACATGAAAAGGCCGTTGCTCAGTAGGAATATAGCTAAGCACTAGAAACAAGAATCAAATAAGAAAATGTTTCACTTGGTGACAGTAAATTTCAAAATAATTACAGATCATTAAAACTATAGTGGTATCTCAGATATATTTGGCATATATATTTTTTGAACATATTAGTTACTTTAATGTCTATGAAAACCTCAATTTTGAGACAACCTTGATCCATTTCTGTTAACTTCTTATTGTCTTGTTAGTCTCTGTATTGCTCCTATAGTCTGACATGAATGTTAACGTTTTTCTTTTAATATTTGTCAGCTATGTTTAACAAATTTTAGAAAATCTCAATGATTCATCCTTTCTCCAGATATGATTTACTCTTTTATTTGGCATAATGTATAAGAAGATTTATCTTTTTTTTTAAAGATTTATTTATTTTATTACAAAGTTAGATATACAGAGAGGAGGAGAGACAGAGAGGAAGATCTTCCGTCCGATGATTCACTCCCCAAGTGAGCCGCAACGGGCCGGTGCGCGCTGATCCAAAGCCAGGAGCCAGGAACCTCTTCCGGGTCTCCCACGCGGGTGCAGTGTCCCAATGCATTGGGCCGTCTTCGACTGCTTTCCCACATCACAAGCAGGGAGGTGGATAGGAAGTGGAGCTGGCGGGATTAGAACCGGCGCCCATATGGGATCCCGGGGCGTTGAAGGCGAGGACTTTAGCCACTAGGCCATGCCGCCGGGCCCGAGAAGATTTATCTTAATCTAGTCATGTTTGTATAGCCGATTTTTAAAAAAGATTTATTTATTTATTTATTTAAAATGCAAGGGCAGATTTCCAGAGAGAATAATAGAAAGATCTTCAATCCATTGGTTCATTCCCTATGGCTGCAGTGGCTGGAGCTGAGCCGATATGAAGCCAGGATCAAAGAGCTTCCTCTGGGTCTCCCACATGGGTGCAGGATTCCAAAGGTTTGGGCCATCCTCGACTGCTTTCCCAGGCCACAAGCAGTGCATTGGATGGGAAGTGGAGCAGCCGGGACATTACGTACTGCCCATATGGGATCCCGACACTTGCAAGGGAAGAATTTAACCAATTGAGCCATTGTGTTCTACCCATAACCAATGTTTCTAATGTTGAATAACATAATATTGGTCTTAATGCAGAAGTTCTTTGGAAGATGACATTTATTGATATTGTGTAAGGATTTATGATTGCTGGTTATGTCTTTGTGCAGGACTGGTTTCAGTTTGCTTTTATGCATATTATGCCATTCTTTTGAGGTTTCAGATGAAAAACGGGTGTTTCCTGTGCATTGTGCGCTTCAGTTGTTGTTTCCCTTATCTTGTGAAGATGCAGGATGCCTGGAGCCTGTATTTCTCCTTGGCTGTTCGTACAGTATTGCTTGTGAATGGGCAAGTGGCCTAGGTTGAAAAGCAGGGGACCATGTAAGATTCACCTTAGTGCACCTGTGCCACCTGGGGATGTTGGCCTTTGAAGTTCTAACTAGTTTGGCTACTGTCCAGTATCTTCAAACAGCTCTTTAGTAGTTAATTAGACTTTATCTGGCTTTTGATGATGTTCTTGGAGGGAAGATTGGTCTCACACAGCCTATTTCTATATAGATATCAGTGTCAATAGCATTTAGTTTAAAAATTTCTTCGTGGATGTTTCTAATCATTGCTACCAAACTGTACAACTCCAGAAGATAACATTCATGTCTTTGTCTATGTGGATGATAATTGTCAAGTTGTACATATGAAACTTCTTTGGTTGTTAGATTCAAGAGCTGTTTGGCTTTAGGGAATGAAACTCATTGTGGACTTTCTAGGTGAAATAGAACTTAACCAAACAGGAAGATGGAAACAGTTATTGCTGGATAGAAGAACAAAAGGCTTAAGGCAGTAAGGAATAACTGTGTGTAAGGTCAGATTTGCAAGTGTTTCTAAGGCTTATGTGATGAAAAATTATTGTTACCGTAGCAGTTCTTATTCAGAGGTGACCTTTATTTTGATTTTTTGTTTGTTAAAATAAAGATAGAAAATTGTGAAAATAGACCCACAAAGCAAGTGTTTTGGTGCAGTGGGTTAAGCTAAAACCTGGGACATCGTTATCCTCTGCTGGAGTTCTTGGGATCAGATCCACCTTTGCCTTCTGATCTAGCTTCCTGTTAACTCACCTGGGGTGGGGACAACAGATCATGGCCCAAGTACTTGGGTTTCTGCCACAGATGTGGGAGGTACAGTTGGAGTTCCTGGCGGTTGGCCTGGCCCAGTCCTGGCTATTGCAGGTAACCAAGGATTGAACCAGCAGATTAAAGGTCTGTCCCTCCCTCCCTTTTTTTTTTCTCCCTCTTTGTTACCAAACAAACAAAAAACTTTAAAAATTCACTATTACTACCATTGACATTGTGAGGTAATAGTTACTTACATTGTAATCCTCTGCAAGTAATCTTGCGTGACATTGGATTTTCATAACTCTTTGATTGTGTCCCTTTCATTGTTCTGTACAAGCAAAAGCTGTATTCAGATTTTGAGTATGTGTATAAAGATGGCCAGATAACATCAGAAACCTCATTCATTGTCCTTGTTGCTATTTCTCTGCTGCTATTCAGGATATAGAATAAAGATGTCCAGAAGTTTCTACCCCGACTTGAAAGACAAGTCATTGCTTTGCATCTTCTGTGTTGGAGTGTCATGGCCTTTGACCCCGTGTTCTCTGTCAGGCCAGCTGAAGAGAAGATCCTCTGTACCTTTCAGTCAGACAGATGGCAGCAAAGCCTCTTCTGTAGCCCACCCTGAAATTCCAAAGCTGGATGCTTTTAGTTTGGTTTGGAAAGGAAATGTTAACAACCTTGAACTGTTTATTATGCTTTATTTCGGTGAAGGTGCTTATTGACTGAGCAAGAAAAAAGACCATTTCCCTCTGATACTGTAATAGCACTTGTATTTAGTAGAACATGGGTACATTATGATTACCGTAAAGGGGAAGACTGTTGAGAGTGGGCTACTCGAAAGTTCCAGGACATGACACATGAACAGTTTGGGAATCAGATTTTTATTCATGTTTCTCTTCTCTCATAATCTTATAAGTTCCTACCAACCCTGCTTTTAAACAGTAACTTAAATCTTTTTTATTTTTTCTTACTCTTTACTGTTAAAATATTTGTCTGTCATTGAATATGCAATGATTTATACATTTTTCTTTCAAAAGTTTTTGTATGTGGAGTTTTGAAGAAATATTTGAATGTATCCTTTGCTCAGGAAAAGAAGGAGCAAGAGGAAGCTTAATGACTTTATAGTTCATCATGACTCAGTGCAAAACTTTAGGATTGCTTTTTTTTTTTTGAAAAGCAGACAGAGAGCCTTTGATAGTTCATTCTTCAAATACTCTTGTCAGTCAGGGTTGGGTCAGGCCACAGCTAGGACCCCAAAACTCACTCTGGATGTGCCGTAGTGGTGGCAGGGATTCAAGACCTGGAGCCATCGCATGGTGCCTTGTCAAATGCTCGTTGGTAGGAAGGTGGAATCAGAAGTGTAGTTATGACCTACACCCCAATAGTTCCTTATCAGAAGCAGTCTCACCTGACCTATGTGCCGGATGTCTTTTCCTTAAGTTTTCCGAAGTGTTTATTCATTCGTTGGAGAGGCAAGAAGAGACAGGGAGTCATGCACTGGCCCAGCACCTACAATGACTGAACCACACACAACAGGCATTCTGGTTCTCTACACGGGCATCTTAACAAAAATATTTTTTTATTACAAAGTCAGATATATAGAGAGGAGGAGAGACAGAGAAGATCTTCTGTCCGATGATCCACTCCCCAAGTTAGCACAACGGCCGGTTCCATGCCTTAAAGTCGGGAGCCAGGAACCTCCCCCAGGTCTCCCACACGGTGCAGGATCCCAAAGCTTTGGGCAGTCCTAGACTGCTTTCCCAGGCCACAAGCAGGGAGCCGGACGGGAAGTGGAGCTGCTGGGACTAGAACCGGCGCCCATTTGAGATCCCGGTGTGTTCAAGGTGAGGACTTTAGCTGCTGGGCTACGCTGCTGGGCCCGTTAACAAAAATCTTAACCCCTAGGCTGAACTTGAACCCCTAAGATTTGAATTATGTGTCTATACTAAGGAAAGGCCCCAAGATTGAAAAAATAATTAGTATTTACTTCCTTCTTTTAGAAAAATTACTGAAATTTGAACAAAAATTTTCATTCAAAATTAATGACTGAATTAAACATTTCTTTTTAGAATCACTAAATAAAGATTGTAATATTTGAGATATTTGTAAACTTTTTTAAATGTTAGGCTTTAAGTTAGTTAATTTAACTATGGTGTGCATTTATCATAGCAATATAATGTCAATTCTGAAAGTTAATGACTGACTTTGAGTAGTTGCTGGGATTAAAATGATTGCAAAGTTTTCAAACCCTCTAACTGGAGCAAGTTTTGACATTTTAAATGAATGGAATACATGGGCAAAGCAGAAAATAAACCTTTATCTTTTGGAAACTTCACATACTCATTGTAAACGATTATAAACAAATGCCCAATCCTTTGGTATATTTTCAGATTATAGTAAATATTGCCTGCTATTTCTTTTTTTTTAAACAAAACCAGTAGTTGAAAATTATGGCTTTTATATTAAATTCATATATTTGAAGATTATAATTTAAGTTACATGTTGATCCATGAATGATTAGTCATATATTTCATAATTTTTGCTTTCTGTTCATGTTTGTGTATTATTTGAACTAATAAGGAGTCTCTACTCAGTAGAACTGTTGCTGAAAGGGTAAGTAGTGTGGTTTTCCATTTGCAGATAAAATGATGAGGCTCCTATAGGTACAGTAACTTGTCCAACCACGTGCTAACCACCTGGTAGAAATGTGATTTGGCCATTTCTGTCTGTCTGTGGCATTATCAAGTTGCTTTTCAACTTTTCGCTGAGGACCACCTTAAAAAATACTACTCAGGGGTTCTCAAAATGTTCATAGTAAATGCATGTTATGAAAAAAATACAAAGATTCAGCAGGGTTTTTTTTCTTTTTTTGCACCTAAATAAACATTTTTAAATTCAAATTTTCAATGATCTTCTGAAGTCACTTCATGTTATTTTAGTATTAACAAAATTTAAATATACTATTGCAGAGGGAAGGCATTTGGCCTACTGGTTAATTGCCGGTTAAGATGTATCTGTTGTTGGTGCCTAAGTTCAGTTGTCAGCTTTGGCTCTGGCTTTCAGCTTCCTGCCAGTGTCCATCCTGGGAAGTAGCAAACTGCTGTCTCAAGTTCTTGGATTGCTACCCCTCATATGGGAGATGTGGGTTGAGTTTTCAGTCCCTGTTTCCAAGCTGAGCCCAGTGCTGGCTGGTGGCGGGCATGTGGGGCGTGAAGCAGTGAATCCGTACCCTGTCAGGCACTGTGTCTGTCCCCTCTCTCTGTGCCTTTAGTCAATTGAAAAAGCAATCATACAAACCTCATTGAACCCCCTGATTGCTAGAATCATACTTTGCTGTTTCAGTTTTCACTGGAACAACCCATTTTAATAGATTGTCTCATTTGAAGACTGCACTGTACATCTTGTGAAGACGGGTTTTTGAAATACATACCTGCTGGCAGTCACATTACAGGCAATGTTTACTACTTCTCCACTTGAGAAAATCTTGGTCTTTTAAAAAATGAATTATTTGAAATCATTAGTGTTAGAGATTATGCAAGTAATCACTTGTGACATACAATTGTGGTTTAAAGTTGCATCTTTTACATTACTTTCAGGCTAAATAGAATTGGATAGTTTCTAAATGAATCAAATTTTTTCTTAGATGAAGAGCAACAACCAACCTGGTAACTGCATTTAAGACTGTGAGAATAGGGTGGCAGAAGGGGAAGGAGAGGAAGGAGAATTTTGATAAAGGACATGCTGCCAATATTCAGAACAGGAAAATAAATAATGTTCAGCAGTGCAGCCAACTCTTCTCCTAGGCAGGTACATTATTATTATTATTATTATTATTATTATTATTATTATTATTCCAACTGGTTGAGGTCTCCTCGTGTTGCTAGGGCTTCGTGGAAGTGTGCTGCACAACTAGTTGCCTAGCCTTTTGGCTAGAAGAGTAGAAATACAAGGTTTGGTTGCAGGTAGCTTTGGACACTGGTAAACCTCTTTATAATTTACCTTTTTATATAATGTTTTGAAATGGAGTATTTCTGCTCCTTTTTTGCATTTCAGATGAGTATTTTCAGCTTTCTCAACCTTTGTTTTAAATATCTACAAAGGTCATTTATTTATTGCAGTCACTGAAAAGTGGATAAAATTGCTGAAATATTTATCAGAGTGTTGTGGGTTTGGGGTGGTTTGTCTAGTAGTCATGGATAATGAACAGAGTAATTAAAATCAATGTGAGAAAAAAAACGTATGAAAGTACATAGGAAGTTAATCTGGGTTTTGATTCATGTATCCTGAAATACTGATAGAAATCTTGTGCTTTGACAACTTTTATGTTTCCTGAGAGAAGTAATGTCAGGTACACAGCTTACGTTAATAGAGAAAACTAGTTTAGGGGTGCAATTTTCTGGCAGTTGTCAATTCTGCTTGTCACATAGTCCCAAGCCTTCACTGACAAGTGAAAACCAGAGACGAGTAACTCTTGTCTTTGCCCTGCAATACCAGGTTGAAGATATGTCATCATTATACATGCTTACATAAGATGTTGGTCACAGTTACAAGGCATTTCACTTGTGAGATTAATAGTTCTTTTTTTTAAGACTATTTCTTTTTGAGTTAAAATGGTTAAAAATCTGGCAGCACTTTGTCTCATTCCTGTGCTTCTACCAAATACTGTGGCACTGCATTAAATAGTAAGTTGAGTAAGTGAATATGTTGCCTGTTTTCTTACTGAATTGCTCCCAACCTTTTAAGGTTTTACTGCTACAAAATGGTAAGGCAGATAAAAAAGTTTTTCTGAAATATTTTACCCTCAGCTAGGCAGTCAGTTGCCAATGAAATTTACTGTGTGGCACAGTTGCATATGTAAGTGCACCAAAAACTTGTAAACCTTCGATAATAACCATTAAACAGTATGCACCGTGATTTTCCCCTTCAGATATAAATTTCCATTAGGATGTAGTAAGCTGGAAAAACACCTCTTACGTAAGGTCTTGGAGAAGTAGGGAGAGTGGTACAGAATAGCTTTGTAACTTTTTGGCATTTTAGACTCTAGTAAACTTAAGCTAAGGTCCATTTGAAAAGGTGTGGATAACCAAAGAGATGTTATGGGATTTTATGATTAAAGAAATATTTTTCATTTTAGTGGAAGAGTAATTACCACATGAGCACATGCTCAGCATCTGAACTGGCTACTTTGTCATTTTGAAAAGTCACATACATACATCTCAGATACAATTTAAACTGTTTTCCTTCTTGAAAAACAGAAAACAGGTAAGTGGCTTCCCAATGCCACAATGTTTCTCAACGGGGAGGTGGCATCTGGAGGCATGTTTAGTTGTCTCAGCTTGAGCAGTGCTGCCTGTGTCTGATAGATAGATGGATGGATGGATGGATAGATAGATAGATAGATAGATAAAATCACAGACAACTTTACTGTGCTTTGGTCAAGAAAAAAGTCTGATAAAGTGATATTTGAGCAGGGGCCTGAAAAAAGTGAGAGAATATGCATCTGCATAAGTGGGAAAGACTTTTTGGGAAAGAACCAATGCAGTGACCCTAATGAGGGAGTTTGCTGGACACATTTGAGAAATAGCCAGGTTAATGTGATGGGCTCTGAGTGAACAGGAAGTGTAGATAAGGTTAGAATGCTGTGATCCTTAACTCCCTCTTTGTTATTCTCTTTTGTATCTTTTTTTAACATGTTTTTGTGTTGCTTTTCTTAACCCTGTGTAACTAGACTTTGCATTTTACTATGGATTTTTGAAGAGTTCTGTTTTTATTCTATAGTTGAAGTATCCTTGTATTCTATATTTTTGCTTTATTTCATTTTAGTACTCTTTCTGTCATGAAATATGCATATGGAAGATTGCACAAAAATTTTAAAAAGAGGTATGCATTTGGCTTAGCAGTTAGGGTGCTGGTTAAGGTGCTTGTATGCAATATCATTTGATTCCCAGTCTGGCTTCTTTTGCCAACATGGACCCTGGAATATACTGGTGATGGCTCAAGTCATTGGATCCCTGCCTCCAATGTGGGAAACAGAAATGAGTTCTCAGCCTCTACCTTTGATCCAGCCTAGTTCCAACTCTAAGAGGTGTTTAGGGAGTGAACCAGCAGATGAGCCTCTAGTTCAACTTCTTGAATATAAAAAAATTGAAAACTGCATACTTCAGTGAATTTCCTAATGCTTCTTTTTTCTTTTAGAAATATTTGACTTATTTTTTTAAAATAGATGTAAGTAAATGTCATTAATGTATATGTTGCTATAAATACACAGTCTTTCATCTGATGTAAAGCAGTTTATCCATTCTCCTGGCTAACACTTACGTTGTTTTAAATTTGGATCTGTTAGAAATAATGCCACCCATAAGCAACGTTGTTTGTTTCTTGTACATGTGCAAATCATCAGTATGATTCTCCCATATTGCCATGTAGGTACAATCTTTTTCACATTTCTGCCTGGAACTGAATTTTGTGATGCTATGAGCTAGTATAAGAGATAATGTTTCATTTGTTCACAGGTGAATTTCCAGTTCATTTAGCATCATTTATACAAAATATAATTGTTTTAAAATTTTTTATTGGAAAGGCAGACTTACAGCGAGAATAAGAGATGGAGATAAAGATCTTCCATCTGCTGTTTCAATTCCCAAATGGTGACAATAGCCAGAACAGAGCCAGTCTAAAGCCAGGAGCCAGGGTATTATTTCAGGTCTCCCACAGGACTGCAGGTTCTCAAGGTTTGGGGACATCCTCCACCACCTTCCTAGGCCACAAGCAGAGAGCTAGATTGGATTTGGAGCAGGTGGGACTCTAATCAGTATCTATGTGAGATGTCAGCACTTGTAGGTAGAGTTAGTCTGTTGAGCCATAATACTGGCTCCCAAAATAGAAATCTTTACCCCTCCATTTTCAGTGCTGTCTTTACTATAAATAAAAATTCATATGTGTGTGTATTTGCTTTGGTTTTTCCCTCATGTTCCTATCTGTTGTCTCTCCTTTGGTTACACCAAGCTGTCATGATAACTAGTTTTATAGTACATTTTGCTCTCCAGCAAAACAATATTTTCAACCTTTTTTCATTATCTTCGTAAGAAGTAACTCTTTTAAACATTTTTCTCCTCCATACAGCTAACTACTAAGGCATAAAATTTTATTGAACAGTATCTACTGGGTTTTGTAGGGCCATAAACTATTGTTCTAGCTAAGATTTTTTTTCTCCGAGAACCAGTTTTTTCCCTCTTAGAAGTGATGCTGGCCCTGTTGAGCATGAATGGAGTGGAACAGATCCTCCTGCCAGCTTCTTTGTATGTAATTTGGTTATGCCACTCTCTGAATTTTACAGCTCAGTAAGATATGCCAATCTCCGAAGGACAAATATCATATGTTCTCATTGAATAGCTTCTGGAGATCTAGATATAAGTCCTCAGAGAAATCTCCAAATTTAGAGTTTTTTCTGTTGTGATGGAGGAATGACAATTATTTAACATAGCTTTCTCGAGAATAACAGGAGTTAATTTAAATCGTATATGTGTGTATGTGTGTGTATTTGATTTGGAGAGAAATGGATAAAGAAACTTTTAAATCTATTCCATGGAATACTATTTAGCCATTATTAAGAACAAAATTCTACCATTTGGAACAAAGTGGTCCCAAATACAGACCAAAAACAAAGCAGAACAAAAAGTTCCTCTGTAGAGTGTGAGCTCTGCTGTTTGGGGGATCTTTTAGTAGGGCTGTATTCATTCTGTGTGTCATTTTGGTCAGTTGACATCTGTACATCATTTTCTGTTCCGAAGACAGCACCAGAAGAAAATTGCTTTGATAACAGATTAGAAACCTGGGCAGTCCTATAACCATAAATGAGAAATTAAAGCCTTCCTTGCAAAAAATATTTATAGGTTTCCCGGTGAGTTCTTGTTCTGTAAAACGTAGCTGCTTTTGATTGTAACACACAAACTATTTCAAATCATTGAAAAAGAGGGAGTTGCCTGCTTCAGCTCACTTTTTTGTGACTAGTTGATCATGCATATGCACCCTATCAAGAAAAATAGAATGAAAAAGGAAAACTGTAGTGTTCATTTGATTATAAACATTGATGAATAACTCTTACTGTATTAGCAAACTGAATCTGATTAAGTACACAACCAGCCTGACCAAGTTGAGTTTATCCTAGGGATAAAGGTTGTATTTGCATGGGAGTTTCTGTTAGTAGGGAGCTGGTGTTTAAACCCGTGATTGAAACCTGTGGCTCTCACTGAAGTACTTAGTTTTGATTCTTCTCCCTGCCTCCTGATTCCAGCTTCCTGCCAGGTAAGATAGTGGGAGATAGTGATAATAGCTGCAGTAATTGGGCTCTGGTCATAAACGTGGGAGACCTAGGTAATGTTCCCATTGCTGGCTCTGCGTGTGACTCAGTCTTGGCAGTTATTTAGGCATTTGAGGAATAACCAACCAGTGAATAGAAAGAAGCTCATTCTCTCTGTCTCATTCTCATGTTGTCTTTCAAATTAATAAAATAAATAAAATCTATCATTATTATCAGTTTTATCACAACAGAAGAAAGCACTCAAGTGAGTATCTCATTGTATAAAAACAAAGATGGAGATCAACATTATTCATATTGTATATTCTTAGCAATCAGAATTAGGGGAAAACTTCTATAGTCATAAAGATAAGAGATTTCTAAAAAGCAAAAATAAAAAACCCATCTAGCCGCAGTTTGCCACGGTGAAATGTTGACTTTTTTACCCCCAAGTTTAGTGACAAAGCATTGATGTTTACCTTCATTATTGTTGTTAAGCATAGAGCCAGAATGGGTACTGCAGAAAAGTAAAGACATAAAACTTTGTTCCATTGATCGTCTCTGTTTCCTCTGTTTAAGTTGTATCATGATATTGTAGGTATAGACAATGGTAGAAAGGCCAGCATTCTATTGTCAAGATGTATTTGACAGTTTCTTTGTGAGTCCATCTTTTACCAGAAGTAGAGATGCTTGTTGCAATGTATCTTTACTTCTCGGGATGATAGTTCCTGTTATACCATTCCTCTAGATGACTATATGTAGATACATGTTTACCTCTGTATCTGTTGATCTTGTATTTTGCATGTAGGTTGCCTTATATAAGAGAGAATTATGATATTTGTCCACCTGAGATTGGCTTATTTCATTGAGCATAATGGTCTGTAGTTGCAACCATTTCGTTGCAAATGGTAGATATTTTTATCTTTTTAATGGCTGAGTAGTACTCCATTGAAAAGATACACCATAGTTTCTTTATCCACTCCTCTTTCAGTAGGCCTCTGGGTTGTTTCTGTATCTTTGCTTTTGTAGATTGTGCTGCTGTAAATATAGAATTACAGATTTAATGCAATCCTAGTCAAAATTCCAACATCATTCTTCTCAGAAATAGGAAAGATGATACAGAAGTCCATCTGAAAACACAAGAGACCACGACTAGCCAAAACTATCCTGCAGAATAAAAATAAAACTGGTTTTTCTTTTAAAATAGCAGTGGGTACAGGTTATAGATCAAGTTTTGGTTACTAGAACTCAAAGCAACTCTTCAAACAGTTTTTAAGACTTTTTCTTTGTTTTAATAGGACCTCTTTATTGTTAGACATGAATTGGCAATAATGAGACTGGCTGCTTTTATGGGCATTACTATGTTAGTTGGAATAACTGGACTCTTTTATACACAACTGATTGGCATCATTACAGTAAGTATATTTTTAATGTAAATTGATATATTTATGAATGTATTATCTAAGTATGAACTTAATTTCCAGCAGTTATGAGTTCACAAATGAAAAGAGATGTTAATTCATTTTTTATAATTCCATTTTCTTATACATGTATAATTTTAAAGTAGTTATGATCAAGTGTAAAACTATATACAATTATGTACCTTTTAAAACTAACAAGCATTATTATATGACTGTAAACATGTTGTTTAAAGCCTATGATAGTTACATGTACTGTGTTTAGTACATGTACTGTGTTTACTGTGTTTAGATGCTGTTACTCAGCATCTAACATGCAGTCTGTTTTTTGTATTGACACAACAAAACTTTCAATGTCTCACTTTCCTCTTTATTTGGGATAAGTTCTTAAAAATGGAGTTGCTGACAGAAACATTTCATTAGTAATTAATTCCTTTCATTGGACATGTATTTATTGATGTGCAAACAAACTTAACAAGTGACTGTCATTGTTTATATAGAATGTCTAAAAGTTTGACTGACAGCCTCTGATTTTAGAAATGCGTTGAAATAATTTAAAATTGTTACATTATTATTACATACATAATATTTTTAGGAATAAGATTTACTTATTTCTGCCCTGTTTTTCTTATTAGCTACACAGAACCCAGCCATTTTTTTTTTCGCACCATCTAATTTGGAAGAACTGTATCAAACATACAGAAGTGTTGTAGTAGGTACTAATATTCTGTTAGGTATATGTGTTTCATGAGTTTCAAGGGTCAGTTTGAGATTGTAGGCATAGAGGTAATGAGTGGTAAGATTGAAACATATGTTGCAGAACCAGCTTTTGTTCTTATTAGCCAGATTGGGCTGCGTTATCACAATAGGAAAGATTTTAAAGTGAGAAAAGTTATATTAAATACAAATTTTAAATATAATGTACTGTATTGCAGAAGGTGTAAAGTAAGTGGCCTTCACATGTAATGGGGATGTACACTAGTATAGCCTTTTCAGAGGACAAATTGACAGCGTCCATCAAAATTTCAGATGCACAGCTCTCCAACCTTTGCATTTTTAGTTCATATTTTTACCCATGTGTATTCAAATATGAATACTAAAGGACTGTGTCTAAAAATAAATTATATATGACATGTATGTATATGAAAAGTTGAGGGGGCATTGTACAGTGGAACAGTATAGTTAAGAATGAGTATTTCAATATTACTGTAGCTATTCAGGAAAGTTTGATATTGACCTGGAATAGACACATGAATCACTGAAACAGGATTGAGAGTTGAGAAATATACTTTTGTCCTTGAGTGTTCGTGGGCAGTTGGTTCTAGGACCTTCTACAGATACAAAAATAACTCTGGATGCTTACATCAGATAGTGTGGTAATTGCTTGTAACCTGGGCACATGTGCCCATTTTGTTTAAATCATCTCTATATTGCTTTACCTAATACACTATAAGTGCTTTGCCAATAATTGCTGTGCCATGTTCTTTAGAGAATAATTGGAGAATAATGACAAGAAAAGGCTATTCAGTACAGGTGCAGTTTTCCTTTTTCTTAGATATTTTGAATCCATGAGTGTGGAACCCCAGTTGTGGACAGCTGGTTCTGTGTGCATTGTATGAATGTGGGTGGCACAGTCTGCACTAGGGAAAAGAATATTTTTTGAAACAGATGGTGTTAGGACAGTAGGATAGTTAAATGCGAAAGAATGAAGTTGTGCTCTTACTTCATATTACATAAAAATTATGTCAACTACAAATGGTTAATAGTCCTAAATGGGAGAGCTAATGTAATAAAACTTGTAAGCAAACTTGGGAGTATTTTTATTAACATAATAGGCAATGTTGAAAAATAGAAATATTAAACTTAATTAAAATTGCAAACTGCTGTACTTTAAAACACTTAGTTAAGAAAGTAATAAGACAGACCTGGCACAATGGCTCAATGTCCACATCTTCTTGCTTCAAGTGCCAAGATCCCATTTGGGCACCGGTTCCTGTCCTGGTATTACATGTCAAACGATGATTTCTCCCAAAAGTTTAATCTCTTTTTGCATATATACATTGTATTTTTGTGTATATGTATTTGTGTGTATATATCTATGGTTTATGTGTGTATATATATAACATACTTTATATAACACACATATCTATATCTCTGTGTGTGTGTATATATATATATATATGTATATATATGTAGCAGATAGATAGATAAGCCTCTCAGCGTCCTCTGTACAAGCCAGCGTGGGTAACTACTTCTGTGAAACATCCAAGAAGAAAGTAAGCAAGCAAGGAAAGGTGAATATAATCTTTTGATTAGTCTAGTCACTGTGTCTGCTCTTGAATGCAAACAGAAGAATATTTCAGGAACTTTGTGGAATATGGAATTAAAAGGTGACTTTATTTGATGCAAGCAGAATTTGGAAGTCATACATGTTTGCGGTCTTCAAAAAAGGACATGGAAAGTGTGTATTATGAAAAAGCTGTTCATGAATTTCAGAACTATAAAAACCAAAGTAGAATCTTAATTTTATTCCTTCATAAACTTTTTGAAATACCCTCAAATTTACAGACAAAAATTACAGTAAATTTTAAAATTTATTTAAAACTTAGTTTCATACTAAACTTCAAGCATCTATTTTGTTTGGAGTACAAAAAATGTCTTTAATATGCTGCGCTTCCTGCTCACTTAAGGTTTTAAGGCTTGGTTATTTAGTTATTAATGCTCCTGACATTTAATTTTTTGATGGTAGATCTAAGTAAAATTATATTTGTTATTCTAAGTTAAAAATAATACTTTGTGAAAATATGCTTGCTGTTCATTTTATGATTAGACTAGGATTATCTACAAGAAATTTTAGATTTGAATATGTTTTGTCATACTTTGAATCCATAGATCTATCCATTTAGTATGAGAAAAATGAATTTGGTGCTTGGTGTAAGAAAGGAAGGAAGTAGGAGAAGGAATCAAAACACCAAATCCTTCCACTGAAATGTTTCTTTATCCAAGCCATGCACTCCAGTGATGGAAGAGGTTTGCATTTTGTGAACTATATGATTGTATAACTTGATTGTGGAACCCATTAGACACAAGCAAACAAAACCAAAGGCTGCGTCTCTTTAGATTTAGCATGAGGTTTCAAGAAAGCAGAATATTATTTTCCTGGAAGTTTTCCCTGTATTCGCTTTTACTAAGAATAAATAAAAATTTCTATCATGTTTAACAGGGAAAATCCCTTCTTTCTGTTGATACTAGAAGGTAACAGGATAATCAAAGCAATGATAATCTGATGTCATTTTGGACCTAGCAAGAGTAGATTATCTGTGACCCAGATAAAATCATTAGAAATTACTTAAAATAGTGCATTTCTGATCTCATTTTGAAGTTTAAAAGATCTCAGCATATCCACATGTTTCTGTGTTATAAATTAATCTGAAGCCCAGTTCTTAAAGATTACCTTGATTGTTTTTAGAATTAATTTTACACAGGATTTAAATAGATGTGTTTATGTATACTTGCTAAACTTAATATTGAAGTTACAATTAAACAGTCTGCTTTGAGGCATTAATTTTTATTTCAGACACAACTATTCTAATTATTCATTGGGTTATGTATTTAGTCTGTTTGAATGAAAGTAGATAGTGCTGTTATTAATTTAATAGATGTCAGAATTATTGAGCAGTAGTTCATTCAGTCACAGCAAGGATGATGTCCATTTTGATGGGTTCCAATACTACAGTGGTGAGTGTATTAGTCATGATTTCACTCACTGCACTTGGAGAGTGTTAATCAAGAAGTGGTATAACAGCTGGCATAAGGCATTCTGGTGAGGTCTGACAGCTATTGTATAGTGTGATACTGCTCTGACAGTTTGTCTAAAAGTTGTATACAAGCATTTTTGTTTTCTGGGTATTGTGGAGTTCATGTACTAGTACAAGCTTTTGATGGTGTCCCTGGAACTTAGTGGTTTTCTCTGTTTTGAGTAGAGGTTGGAATGAGGAAGGTGTATTTAGTTGCAGTTTTATAAAAAGCTTTAAATTAAAAAAAAGTCATGATGTTTGGTTTCATAAATACTATTGTTGGATGTTATCTGAAAAGAGGAAAATGTTTTTCTCCCCATAAAGAGTGGCTCATTCTATTAAATTTGCAAAGTAAAGGATTATCTGAGGAGACTTAATTTTAACTTGATTACCTTATGCAATGAAAAGTATCTTATGTTCAAAATATTAAATCTTTTAAAGGAGATTATGTGTTAAATAGCATTTCATTAATCAATTAGTGGATTTATTTGCTTTTTAATATGTACTCAGAAATGTGGACCTGAGATTATTAATCCTTATAATTAAATTTTCCAAGTATGGTCTGAGTCACTGTGGTGAATTAGCAGGCTTCATTGCAGTCTCTACACAAATTACATTCAATGTACTCAACTCAGCAAATCATTGTGGATATGGAAATGATCACTAATTATGTTGAACACAGCTCACTTATATTTCTATTTAGGGAGTTCTTTGTAGCATTTTTATTTTCTTTTTTGAATTATATTTTTGTTTAATACAAACAAACCAAGAGCCCTTTTAATTGTCATGTGAAGTGTCTTCCCAGTAGCTTACTAACAGTATGGAAAAAAGTCACGAAAATATTACCTTTTCTTATATGCCTTAAAATACCAAATATTAATATTGAAGATAGTATTTCTTTGGATTTAGGATAGAATAAGGAACATGACAGCCACTAGGTTCCCCCTCAACAAGACCTTAATTTTAGTACTGAGTATATTTTGTAGACTATAAAAACTTTTTAGAAAGGAATGATCATCACAATTACTGCTGGCATCAAAGCTGTTATGTGTGGAATTGGATTCCTTTTTATCACAAACATGTTCCGATATAGAAGTGTGTTGTATACAGCATCATTTCTCTTTGCTTAGTGTAGTATACTACTTAAAAGGATTTCTGATAAAATGAAAAATAATTAAAAGTTTAAATCTGTTTCTATAATTTTTCAGTAAAATACTGCATTTTATTTTTCTGAAGGCATTGCTAATTATTTTAATGCTGAGTAGATTTCTTTTTTAAAATAAAGAAGCTAAACAGTTATAAATTTCCATTTACTTGTGATTTTCCCCATTGATTTCAATATCTCATGAATATTTAATTTGACTTACAAAGCATCCTGGGATTGGTGAAGGCAGTGATTTGTGTATTTATAGCCTACTTGTGATCTTTTGCCACAGTGATTCATGTTTCTGGCACATTATGTTGATAAATTGGTTATTCCGTAAGATCCCTGCCAAAGGGACACATTGAATGCCGATCTTCTACCGATAACCAAAAATTCTGTCAGAAGCATAATTTTGGCGTTAAAGATGTAAGAATGGTTGAATTTTAGTATTGATTGTAAGTAAAAATCTTTAGCTATTTTACATAGTATAACTTAGTACAAAACTTATATAGCACATTATTGTGTATATTCAATCTTTCTCGCCTATTTTGTGTCTTCCTATATAGTTTTTCTTTTCTTGTATAGTTTTAAGAGTATATTCACCAGCTTTTATTGGACTCTAAACTGCTAAAGACTGTTTTGTAATAGGTAGTTAGCAAATTTTTGGTAGGTGGATAAATAGAAGAATCATTGTTGAGCCAATTAGATCTAGTTCTTTCCAGTAGGTTGTGCACCCAGGATTTTTATTTGTATGGTCTCATATAGTCCCTGTCATTTTATCTTTAATGATAAAAATCTACATGGCTGCTTATTTGAACAACAGTGTTTTAATGTTATAGTTTGGTGTAACTGCAAAGTTTTAACCCTTTCTTAGGATCAGAAATATCAGCAGAAACCAGGATTATTGTTTATTAAGAAATTTTAGTGGATCCAACATGTGTCAACTCATTTGACTAGCCTAAAATTATGAGCGAGGTATTATTCTGGAACTGAACTGCAGAATTTTAGGAATTTTCTTAAGATTCCATAGCTAAACAATGATTTGAGAAGACATTTAGAGATAAGAGAGATTTCCAGTGGCCGCAGACGTCAGATCTGCTGCCACTCATTTAGTTCCATGTTGGATTAAATATTTATATGACCTTCAAATTGCTGGTTAGTCCTTTGTAGGAGATGGATACTGAAAGAACCATTCATCTCAAAGGGGTATAAATAGTCTGGCTTCAAAGGACTGCTAGAATTCATAGCACATTTTCTCTCTGTATTATGAATAAAATGAAATGTGAGGAATCATTCTTGCCGTAGATGCTGAGAAGTGAAAAATCTTGCTTAGAAGTAGTAGAAAGTAGTAATGGATAGAATAGATATATAATAGTGAAAAACTTTTCAGTCTTTTAGACTATATTAATATAGTCATTGAGTTAGGAAGCTATATGCAGTAGAGTTAGAGAACAAGTGATAGCTGCGGTTAGATTGAATTGTCTTGGAGCCATCTGCAGATCTGGAAATTCCATTTTGAAACTGTTTCCAGAGTTAATTATACCCAGAGGCAATGGCTGTGGCTCTTTAAATTTCAGATTCCAAAAAGATAGTCCTCATAACTGGATTGCCACTTACTCCTTTATTGATGACTAGTAATCGTGCCAAAGGACTTTTCAGCACAGTATTTTCCTTCATGATGATGTGTGCTGGTATTGCGAGGTGAGAATGAACCCAAAGCAGGATGAATGAGTTGGGTGGATCTTCCCATCAAACATCCTGGGCCAGAAGGACCTGGGTCCTCAGTCTGTGCAGGAAACTTCTGGTGCTACATGTTCGCTCCTTTACCTCCTGCTTCCATTTTTCTATCTTTAAACCAATAAATCTGTCTCCTTCCTTCTCTGTAATCACACTCTTCCCATTTCCCAATTCTAGATGTACTTTTATTAGTTGACATAGTTTTTACACTGAGCCTGAAAGATCGTTTCTTAGGGTAACGTCATTCATCACCAAAAAGTGGTGTATTGGTTGATGAAATAGGTAAGCCCTATATTTCTGTATATCTTACTGCTTTAGTCCTTTTAAAAAAATAATTTTCAATGTTTGAAATAGTAAAGGATTGTTTTATATCATTTAACTATGAAGACTAACTTGCATTTTAGATATAATGGTCATTATGCTATAATCAAGGCAAAATAATGGTAACATATAGTAAATACTATAAATCCTGGAAGAATGAATTTTTCAGGATGGTTGAGTTTTATAAGTGACCAATGGTTTATAAATGATATTTGCACTTTTGAAGGATAGCAGTTATCTTTTTGATTATTTCCTGATCAGCGCTGAAGGTGTGAAATCTCGTATACATGGAATTGCCTGTATCAACTGTTGTAACTAAATATTATGCATGAAATGATAGTGAACATCACATCTTTTGAAAGAATAGCTTTCAGCTTATGACAGTTTAATAGGTATAGTTCTAGTTTTGTCTTGAAATAGATTCCAGGATAATGTCAAAATCACTTGAAAATGAGAAGTTCTTCCATGTGAAATCTGAAGTCTGAAGTTTATTAAAGTTCCTTTAATGCCACAAATTCCTTAAGTTTATAGTCAAGTGACAAGTTTATGCACAATAAAAATTTCCCTTATTACAGACTGGTAGTTTGACCTTTCCATTGCCTTCTTTATTCTGAAATAGTTTCTTAAAAAAAAAACCCTAAAATTTTATCCACTTATTTGAGAGGCAGAGACAAAAAGGAACAGGTAGAGAGGCAGAGTCACACAGAAAGAGAGCTCCGCTCCTTCATGCCCCAAAGCTCAGAAGCCAAGACTGCACCTGGCACTTAGGCCAGATTCTGAAAATTCAGAACTTTAGGTGAACAGCAGGGATCCATTTACATGAACATCACCACTGTCTCCAAAGGCCTGCATCATCAGAAACCTGAAATCACATCCACGCATTTAGAGGTGAGACGTGGTTGCCCCAACCACAAGGCTAAATGCCCAACCCTGGTTTCCAACTTTTAAGTGCTTTCCACCACCGTACTGTAATACCACTCATCTTTCCTAATACAGATTTTTTTGTTTTTATCTAAATATTTTCTTTGTACTTTTGTACACACTATCTCAGTGACTTTGGAACAACTCATCTTCATTCGACTATAAGAAACCATTGTGAGGGCAATAGGGCCATGAAAGGTTAATTGTAGCATTGTCATTAGATACCATGAATTCCAAAACATGATGGGAAAAATAATATACATGGAATGTAGAACTAATTTTAAATTTCTTTATAGAACCCTGAAAAATCTGCAGATGAAAGTGTAATTGGTTTCTAGTCATGTAAAATACAGATTGATTTCCTTCAATGCAGATTCACTTTCTCTAATGCAGTTATTCAGGTATTCATGCGTGAGAATTTAGTGTTAGGAGTTTTTCATGTAATGACTCAAAAGACTTTTTTCGTGAAAAAAAGTGAAGAAGCAGTTTATTTGTATTATTGGGAAAAAGTACAACGGCCAAATAATTCTTGGCATTTGAATTGTAATCCAAGTTTGTGTGCGTATAATACTGCATGATAATAACAGTTCACTTTGTACCATATGGAAGTGAGGTAGGGGGTAAAGGAATAAGAGGAGAGAAATGTGTGTAACTTTTTTGTATATTTGATGAAATATGTTATTTTTGCTGCTTTAAAATATGTGAAATATAAATAACTAAAAATAAGATTATGTGATTCATGTTTTATTTGGATATTATTAAGTTGTCAATCTAATGTCTTATCTTCTGTTGACATGAATTAAACCAGCACTTCTAGAAGCTATCTTTGTTGAATTGTTTTCCTCATGTATTTGTGCTATAACATTATGGAAAATGCACAATTAAAAAACTGAATGATTATGAAGAGTAGTTTTTCTGTTAAAGAAAGGAGATAATTTTTGCCAAGGAACACCAACTCAGTTAACTTTAGTTTCCAGAGCTGTAGCTGTTGTAATATGGAAAATTCATAGATTATGTTGTTGAATTTTACTGTTTACAGAAATCCAACTCACTGTCTCTTGGAATTTTACATTCATTAGTATCTTTCATGTGTCATTTTGTTATTTATTTTTAATGCACATTCCCTGATAATTGAATTGGTAATAAACGCTAGGCTTCTGAAAAGAATTAAGAAGAAAACCAATGTAATAAATGGTTATAGTTTAATGAGGTAGTACTCTTAAATTCTTGTAAGGTTTCAGATTTGAATCTTTTTGGCATAATGTTTCTCTTTTTCCAAGGGAATCCCAGTGTATATGCAGATTATGTAAAAATTTTAGCACACAAATAGAAACTGCGTACATTTTCAAAATATTCTCCGAATAGGATTATAACATCATAAAATATAGAATAAAGATTTGATAACTTTGTTGTATCTGAGTATAATTTTTTATTTTCAATAGGATACAACATCTATTGAAAAGATGTCAAACTGCTGTGAAGAAATGTGAGTATGACAGTGGTATGCATGTAAAATCTGTAGTGTTGGCATCTGTTTATCAGAAATATGTGCATTTGGTGGGATGATAGTGAAATGATGGCTTTCTTTTGGTGCCTTCTCTGAGTCCGGAGCTACATAAGCATATTCCAGTCCTGCAGTAGGGGTCTTCCCGCCCTGATAGTTTTCCAACAAAATGAATACTTGATCTTTCTTGTTCCTTGTCGAAAGTAAGTTAAATTATTTGTCCTGAAAATACATCAAAGGAGTTCTGCTACTGTGTTGTTGACACACATTCTGTTAATCCTGAGACTCTTGTCTGCTTCAAAAGTTGTCCTGGTTGATTGACGACACAGATACAATATCTGCTATCCAGAGTTGCAACTCAGCTGCATGCCATAATGAAAGAAAAGCTGTGTTTGTGATGCTGGGACACAATTCATCAGAGTCCAGTAATGGATCCCCAGCCAACCTGTATTGTTTTAGCTGACTGAAGTGCACCCTGGGAGTGCTGTCTTTCACTAATAATGCTGTCTTCTGTAGATCGAGGCCCCGAAAGCCGTGGCAGCAGACCTTCTCAGAAGTTTTTGGCACTCGTTGGAAGATCCTGTGGTTCATTCCTTTCAGGCAGAGGCAACCACTGCGAGTTCCCTACCACTTTGCCAATCATGTCTAAACAGATGGATGGTGGGCACAGATGGGTCCTCCATGCTGGAAATGCGTTACAGGTTTTATGATAATAGAACTATGACAGTCTTCAAGTCAATTAAAATCCACCCACCAATCTTAGGCATCATAATGTGCCCCAGGCTTTATTTTAATAGTGATCTTGATCCTGTTGTGGGACTAATGCAAGATCTATATTTAAAGTTTTAAAGCATGTTAACTTTCAAATTAGCTTTCTACAGGGATTTCTTTAAATGCTTTTGTTAGTAAACTCAAAAGGCAGTGATTTGGATGAAACAGTTGTACATAATTTCTTTTAGAACTGACAGTGTTACAGATTTTAAAAGAAATTTCAGATGTTTCCTGGAATTTTCATTTTTAAATAACGCTTACCAGGTCTGAGTTGAATTACTATTTTTGCAAAAGTGTATGTATATCCTTACAGAGGATATGAATTTTCCTTTTCAAATAAAACAAAATACTTAATACTTATACAAATACAATACTTAATACTTCCTCTTTCATGTGCTGTTTTCAGAACAGCAACATGGGAGTGAGGAGCAGCAGGAGCAGCCTGCTGCTGTCTTTTCTTTTTTCCTTTAGCAGAACCAAAATAAAAGCATGACTAAAATAAAATACCAACTACCTTCTTTACTATAAAGGAAAGAATTTTTCTCTTTTTAATTTATTCATTTATTTTCCCCTTACTGTAATATGTGCTCCCAAAAGAAGTTTGGGAGCAATGGGAAGGTGTTCCTGTAAACCCTAAGATTTTAATGAGCATAAAGGGCAGAAATTTTACAATAATTCCACACTTTTTCTAGTGCGGTTATAGTGAATGCATAATTTTTAAATGCTAGTATTACTAAATAATATATAACATATAGAATGAAGAGAAATATTGTGCTTCTGAAATAATATGCTTTTTACTTTTATTTATGTATTGGTAGATCTAAAATTACACGTTGAAGGTTTACATAGAGAGATAGCGGCCAATTCCTTGAAATTTTATTTTTAGGAAGCTACTCGTAAGTCGCTAATATTTGTATATCTATAATCACTAAATTGAAATTTTGGGCAACAAGAATGTGTATTAAGAGACCTCATATTAGAA
The DNA here is from genome assembly GCF_030435755.1 of Ochotona princeps. Lineage (NCBI taxonomy): Eukaryota > Metazoa > Chordata > Mammalia > Lagomorpha > Ochotonidae > Ochotona > Ochotona princeps. The sequence goes on from NC_080845.1 coordinate 47,394,721, forward strand.
GATACAATTATGAAATGACCTTAAGAAATTATTATCTGTGTTATTTATCATTAGACTTATACAGATGTAAATTGCTAGTAATAATGGTCTATTTGAAAGCTTAGAATATGTGTGAAAGTACATTACGTGTACTTTTAAAAAAGTTCGGCTTCCAATTTTTTTCCATGAGAATACTGCAAAATTTCATATATCTTTGTAAAATATTTCTGTACTCTTAGTCTGCCTCAAAAAGAAGGTGGGAAGTGTCTGCTGTTCTTGGATTCTCTTCACATTTAACCCTTTGAATTTTAAAGTAACAGATCATTCCTGGGAAACAGTGAAAAGGAAAGTTACCGTTTTCAGACAGTTTGCTAAATTGTGGTAAATTCATTCAGAAATTGTAAATATCATAGAAAATATTCTGACATAACTGTAAGCTCTTCTCATACATTAACACTATGTTTTTCATGTTATGGTTATAATATTTTATTGTTTAAAACCTTAGAAGTGACAGATAAAGTATTTATTGGTGCCGAGAAGATGTATAGTAAATTTAATATAAGAAAAGTATTTATAAAGCTTAAAGGAACACAAAATTATTGTGTTTATGTCTGGAGAAGGGATTAACTTTTGTGCCAGATTATCAAATTTGGCCTGGTGATGGAACTGCCAAAAGGAAGTAGTGTGTAGAGGATATAGGTAAATATTAGGTGAATGCTTTGTTGTATACCTTTGTTTCAAGTAAAGACCTTGAGAAAACAGCAGAGCCAAGTAAAAACTACCCCCTCCATCAGAGCTCTGGTGAACGTGTGTGTATTTAGGAGCAGTGGCTGTGCTAAAAACACAGGTGAGGTCTCTTTCTCACGGTAAAGTCTAGGACACATTCTCTTTCCTTCTTATTTTCTTTCTTCATCCCAATCCCTCTATACCCATAATTGGGCTATAAACTAAGACACTAGACAAGCATATGGTTATTTTTTTATGGCAGAAATGATAAATAGCATATTTGCTTAAAAATTTATGTAAAAGCATGTCAGTATATACTTACATTGTGATCACAGCAGTCTCAAGTTGGACCACTCAGCCCCTGGTGTGGTTTTGGTAATGCTTGAGACAACTGGAGGGAAGCCCATTGGCAGTTTCCTGGAGATGCTGTTTCTGCGCCCTCTTTTGGCTAATTGGTGTAATTATACTGACTAGAGATTTAATGGTCCCAAATTTTGAACCTGTCAGAGGTACAAATTTAGGAGGAGGATATATACAAAAAAAATGTAAAATTTTATGAAAATGAAAATTACGATTTATGCTCCTTAATGCATATGAATGCAATCATTACTTTGTTTCACTGGTATCATACTTTTTAATGTGGGTCACAAATTTATGTCAGATCAGTATAAATCAACATAAGCCATTTTATATATTTTTAAATGTTGCTTAACAGTAGGAAAGCTCTTCCTTTCAGATTACCACTTTATTGTAAATCACAGAAATTTGTTGTAGTTATACATTGGTATCCAGATATCTAGTATATTTGTTGTAGTTACACATTGGTATCCAGATATCTAGTATATTTGTTGTAGTTGCACATTGGTATCCAGATATCTAGTATATTTGTTGTAGTTGCACATTGGTATCCAGATATCTAGTATATTTGTTGTAGTTGCACATTGGTATCCAGATATCTAGTACACTTTTTAAAGTTTCAATTCTTGAATGTTTTTTATAATTGTTGCCTCAAAAATAACTAATAAGAGATGAATAGTTCTATACTTTACCTTTTTAAAAAACTTTCAATCAGGTATGACTACAGATTTAGAGATAGCCAATTTCCTATATATTCTGGATGGCCAAGGAAATAGATTAGCATGTTGAGCTTTAGAAAAAATCTATTGGATGGAAGTGTTTATTAAAAATTGTTTTAATTCTGGACAAAATAAATCCTTAAAGATATTCCACATCAGCAAGGTAATTTATTGTGTTTCTGGGTAGCACAGGTTTTTGCTTAGGTGCTTAGATAAATTACACTTCCTGAGAAAGCATATTTGTGGTTGTTTGCTACAAAGAAGGGTGTGTTTGGGCTCGGTCCTAGCTGCTACCCAAGACAGATGGGGGTCAGTGTCCCCTAAGCAGTCTTCAGCTGAAGAGTAACTTAAAGATTGTTAGCTGATATTCTATTATAATGAAAAGACTGTTTTATTTAAGAGTTGTCTTAAAATATTTATGATTAGTAACCATTTAGGATGATAGGTAACATTAATCTTTTAAATATAGTTAACTTCTGATAACACGAAGTAGAGAACATAATAAGCATATATAAAACTCAGTATAATGACTGAATAAAAACTTGTGAACATTACCATGTGTGTAGTTTTGCTAAGGCATAGAGGGGATTTTCTTTAACTATAGTAGCTGATTGTAACTATTATTCAGTAGATTTTCAAGGCACTTCCATGAACGTAAATAGTTTAAATATTCTGAATACTAATCATGAGGTTTAAGGTGGGACAATACTTCAGACATAGAATTTATATTATGGTAACAGGAATTTTTGTAACATCATTGGACAGTTTGAGTGCTTTGACCTGTCTTGTTATACAAATCACAATTTGTCTGACTGTGGTTTAATATGACACCAGTTTCATGAGTAGAGCTGCTCGTTCGTGATTACTTGTGCTCTATGTATCCATTGATTACCTAGTTCAGGTTTACAGCTCTAATGGCTTTGTTAAGTATGTTTTTGGCATGACTTCTAATATATATAGATAAATATTTATTTAATAAAGTTTATGCTTACAAACGTTAAATATCTAAGTAGTAGGTATAAATAATAGCTTTTCACCCAACTCTTCTGTTAATGCTTTTAAAAATGTGTTTGCAAGTGTAGCTAGTTAGGTGACTTACATTTGATCTGTTCTATTTGCTAGTATATCATTAGCTAGTGAATGAGTAAATTATTTAATTGCTGCATTTATTACCTTCTATCCTAGTCTATCCTCATAGTCTGAATTTGTCTGTATATCACAAATTTCATTATGACATGTGCCATTCTCAATTAAATTCTGAGATGTTCCACAGTAAAATGTGGGAGAAGTATTAGATACTACTTGTGTAAGATATTTTGAGCTAGTGTTACTATTGCATACACTAACAAATATTTAGCAGTTCCACTATCCTTGGTATAACGATGATTTATCCAACTTCCACAAAGTTAATTTTCTGACCTATTTAATTATTGTGTAACTTTAAACAACGAAGTTTACTACATATTTGGTTTTCAAAAGTTGTAATATTGACTGGCAGTGCTAATTTGAGATAAAAATAATGATACTTAAAATTCTTAAGTAATTGATGTTACTATTTTTCATTGCCACTCTACTTTTTTTTTAACAGTTTTAATTTATGATGTCCCTTAACCCTTTACCGTAGAGAACAGGTACAAATGAGTAGCGAGTAACAAACACGTGGGTAGAGTTGGGGGCCTAATGAAAATGGAGAGCAGCAGCTGATAGATTGACCCTGTCCTGTGCTGGAAACATCCCTGTGGCCATCAGTCCAGGCTTGACTTTTGTTGGTACCACTTTACTCCAAGAGGAAGTTGTTAAAGCATGCAAGCATGCAGTTCCTTTCAGCTAGGGGATTTATATTGCTGCTTCTCTTCAGTTGTTCAGATGCCATTGAGGATTATAAACTTTCAATGTCATAATTGTGCATTGCAGCACTGTTTACATGAAGTGTTATTAGTATAAAATTGTCTTTATTGAAGCTGAGGAGAAACTAATAGGTTGCCCAAAGTTTGGAAAAATTGGTTCTTCTCCCCTGAGACTCTTATTGCAAAGACAGGACACTAAATATTTTTGGAAATTGTGTTGCCTGAGGAGGTATCAGCAATCTAACATATAAAGGCTGGTTTTCATGTTTTAGACTTTGGGTATTTTGGAGTGCTTGATACCTTGCAGGTAATGTGCAATGTACCTTGCATGTGCAGCGAGTAAGGCAGTGCTTACTACACTTGTTCGGCTGTCTGATCTTTTTGGTACTGATAGCTTTAGATATACACAGGGATGCAGAGGAAACAGCAGCATCAAAAAGTGTGCTTCGTTTTGTGGCTTTGTCTGCCTGATTGATCAATACAGGCACTTAACTGTTTGTAGTCTCTTAACTAAAAGGAAAACACGTCAGCGTATTGCAGGCTGTGTATTCTTGCCAGTGTGCATGGAGATATCTTAACCTACTGGTGCCTGAAGAGTGTTTCACAACCTCAACAACTAAAGCATCTGGTGCTATTGACCTCAGCATTGAGTGACGTTTCTAATTCCTGTACCAAAGAGTTAATTTTCTTTTCGGTTGACTGAGAGTTTTCTTCTCACATCTTTGTGTTTATAAAGCAGAATTTAATGTTACTGAAGTTACAATTACTACCTTGATTTAATGTGTTTTAAATGTCTCTCCCTTAAATAACTTTTAGTTAGGCAGGTTAGTGTGGATTTTAATTTTGTATGCTAATGTATGTTGGCTACTTTATAAGATAGTTTAGTAGGCTGAAATTTAAAAATAATTTTAAGCACTTTTCACAAGATTTTTTTCTGCAACAATGAAGAAAAATAAAAAGTACTTTTGTTTCTGTAAATGACTATAAATTTATAAATTTATTGGGCACTTTTAATGACTACTGAAACAAAATGCTAAAATCAAATGTTAAGGATTTATCTCATCAAAATCAGGAATTTGTGTGTGTGTGTGTACATAAATCACTTTCCCAAGTGGCAGTGCAAATGTGGATCCATCTAATAAGCAGCACTGCTCATAGAAAATTTTAACTTCACCACAGTAAAAAAAAAAAAAAAAAGAAAAAGAATGTTGTCTGGCTATTGTAAAAAGCCACAGTAAGATTAATATAGAACTAAATTTGCATGATTGATTCATTTTACAGAAGAGAGAAACACCTTTTAAATGTCCTTGAAATTGTGCACATGCCATTCTGCCGAGTGTACCGTGCCAGCGTCCTGTGTTCTCCCACTAAACACTAAGTCAGAACACTCGTGCAGTGTCCTTGTAACAATAGCTGAACACTTAAACCATCTTTCAAGAAGGCTACAGGGTACATGTTGGGAAGGTTGACAATCACTTTGGAAAATGTTTTGTATTACTTGTAATCAGCTAAAATCAACCTCTTGAATGTAGCAGATACAGTATATGATTTTGCAGTGAATTCTGAATGGAAAAAAAATCTGAAACTTCAGATGTGATCTCAACTCATTTGAATGATGTGTAGAAATCCAATGCACACATCATTAGAGGTGAAAGCAAAATTTGTTAGAAATCTAAATAGGAAATACCATTTTGTCTGTCTTTAATCTACCCATAGTATGACCTAGGTTGTATTGCCACTGTATTTATTCTGAATATTTTGGCTTTTTTGTACATAGTTTAAATTAATGTGGCTGAAATGCAGGGTTTTTTCCAAGTTATTAGATAGTAGAGAATTTACCAGTGTCTACTGTCACCTACAGATGAATATTAAAAAGGAAAATCAAAGACTGTTTTAGCATAGGTAGACTAAAGCAATTGAATGATGTGACAGGTAAATTTTCTGCCTTCTCAGAGATCCTAGGAGAAGGGAGTTTCAAGTCTGTGTGGAGGAGGTAAAACATGGTCGTGGAAGCACCGGGCACACATGGAGTCTGCCGGGTGGGTGTGCTTTACATCCCCGGGACTGACCTCTGAAGCGTCTGACAAGTTTAACAAATAGGCACAATGTGTTAGAGGCTTCTAAAATACTGTGTCAACCAAAATCTTTTTTGTTTTTCAGTAGAGTCAGATGAAAATTCTATTTTAAAATTTGTCGGGTAATTTTTCATTCAGTTCATAATATGTGTAAATCTGAATGCTGTGTCTTTTGATTATTTTTTCTTGTCTTATTCCACTAAGAGAATTCAGAGAACATCTCCTTTAACAGTTCTAGTGCTAATGGTACTAAGGAAATAGTAAATGAGAGATGTTAAGAATAATAGAGGAAGGAGAAAAATGGGTGACAAAGACAGCTGGGACCATGTATCTGAGATGTATTTGTTTAAATGGAAAGTCTGCAATGGTTCTCAAAATGAAAACAAAGCATGTATCTACCTTCAGAACAAGTTTTTTTTTTTAATTTATTTTAGTGACTTAGCTTTTATTCATTTGTTATGTCTATATTCTTTGCAGATTATTTTAATTTAATTTGTTGGGTTTGTACTTGTCTTGAAATGTATTATGTACTGTATTTTTAGATATCTTATTTTTAAATAAATATTTTTAAGTAAAATAGGACTGGTTTTCCTCTATCTCATTTCTCAAAATTAACCCATTTGCTGCATGTCAACATTACAAGTAGGGTGGACCACATTTCTAAAAAAAATACTAATTTTTATTTATTTGAAGGCAAAGTTAGAGAGATGGAGAGAAAGTTATCTTCAGTCTTCTGCATACTTCACAAGTGATCGCAACAGCTGGGGCTGTGCCAGACCAAAGCCAGGAGTCCACAGCTTCATCCAGGTCAGCCATGCAGGTGCAGGGGACCAGGTGGGCCATCCTTTGCTGCTTTCCCAGACACGTTAGCAGGGAGCTGGATCAGAAGTGGAGCAGCCGGGTCTCAAGCTGGTGCCCACACGGGGTTAAAAGTGCTTAATAACGTCTCTTGTTGACAAATTTCCTAAGACTCACCTAAACCACATTTACTTGTATATATAAAGAAATCGCAAAGGAGAAGTGTGTATAAATTAGTATGAATTGGTTAAATTAAGCATGTCTAGGGTTCTGAAAATGACAAATCAGCAAGTCTAAGTAAAGAATAGAAACTGCTCTGAAGGGACTTAACTTTAAACTTGTTTCTTGAATCTTTATTACTAGAAGCATGATTGTGGTAAGTATGTTGGTTAGCAGATGATTAGTAGATTCGCAAACAAAGCTGTAAACGAGTATAACTTTGGCTTTGTTCCCTTTGCAATGTGCTTTGTTTGGATTCTAAGCAGCATTTGTAATAATCATGCTTTGTTGGCAATGATAAACAATAATACTTCTCAAACTTTTTTGTCACAGATTCCTTTAAAAGTAAAAATTATTGCAGACACCAGTTTTTCTTTACATAAACTCTCTGTGTGAATACATTCTTTTTAAAACATTTATTAAAAGATTTATTTATTTGTTAAGATTTTATTTATTTCTATTGGAAAGGCAGATACACAGAGAGGAAGAGAGACAGGAGGAAGATCTTCCATCTGCTGGTTTACTCCCCAAGCAGCTGCAATGGCTAGAGCTGAGCCAATCCAAAGCGAGGATCCTGGAGACTCCTCCGGGCCTCAAATGCAGGTGCCAGGTCCCAACACTTTGGACCATGCTTGACTGCTTTCCCAGACTACAAGCAGGGAGCTGGATGGGAAGCAGGGCTGCCAGGATTAGAACTAGCACCCATATGGGATCCCGGCATGTTCAAGCTGCTAGGCTATTGCGCTGGGCTCAGATTTATTTATTTTTATTGTAGAAGTTAGATTTATAGAGAGAGGGAGAGACAGAAAGATCTCCCGTCTGCTGATTGACTCCCAAAGTGGCCATAATGGCTGGAGCTGAGTTGATCTGGAGCCAGGCTCTGCCATGCGGGTGCAGGGTCCCAAGGCTTTGGGCCGTGCTCTTCTGCTTTCCCAGGCCACAAGCAGGGAGCTGGATGGGAAGTGGAGCAGCCAGAACTAAAATCAATATCAACATGGGATGTGGCACCACAAATGGAAGTTTATGCCACTGCACTATGGCACCAGCCCCTATGTTCATGAATGTTTACCAAATTAAAAATTAAATTGAAAAGGTTAAATGAGTATTAATCATTTAAATAATTATTCAAACAATCTCATTTCATGGTAATTTTGAAACTCAGGATTTTGTTCCTGCAAAACTCTTACATCATCTGTTACACACAAACATTAGCATCTTGTGCTGTTGCAGCACTTAATTGGTTGCATTGTTGGGTTGAAGTATCTTGAAAAATGACTATATGCAGATAGTGTAATTGGAAAGGGTATTTTCATACTTTTCAAGTAACTGGATAGTCTCTGATGCTCCATAAAAATTTCGTGATGGTTTTTTAAAGTATTTTTATTTGCAGTGTGTAACCAACAGTTACAGGGACCTTTGTATATTGAATAAGTTAAGCTCCACTCGTCTCTTGTTCCCCTTGGAAAGTTAAATTAACTTTACAAAATAAAATTTGTCAATATTTCCATTGATCTTGTTGAAAAATACAGCTTTGAAAAACCATTAAACCAAGATTTTCTAGAAATCTCATTTTTGCTAGAAACCCTAAATTGAATTAGTGGTAATCACATATTGTCATAATTTTCCTTGAAGTGGCAAGTTACCCAACTCAGTTCTGAGAAAGTATTTACTATATATCCAGATCTGAAAAAGCTTAGAATTTTCCGGTTATTCTATAAAATGGCATTTCAAGGGATAGTACAATGGCTCAGCAATTGGCTAATCCTCCACCTGCAAACGGCAGAATCCCATATGGACACCGGTTCGTGTCCTTGTTGCTCCACTTCCAATCCAGCTCTGTTTGTGTCCTGTAGAGGCAGTGAAGAATGGGTCAAAGCCTTTGGACCCTGCAGCTGCGTGGGAGACCTAGAGGAAACTCTTGGCTTTGGCTCGACTCAGCTGCAGCCATTGAGGCCATTTACGGAGAGAACCAGTTAATGGAAGATTTTTCTTTGTCTCTTCTCTCTGTGAATCTGCCTTTCCAATTAAAATCCTCGGTTTTGTTTGGTTTTTTAAGAAAAAAATGACATTTCAGGAAAAAAGTGGCTGATTCCGTTTGCAACTCAAATAGTTGAACAGATGTTTTGCCTCAATAAGCAATCTGAATTTGTCTTAAGTGCTTCATGTGCATTTCTTTTTTACAATATTAAAATTTTGTAATTAAAAATTGACAACAGTGTTTAATAAAATTAACAGTTTTTACTGCTTTGTCAAGATAAAAAGTCATTTTTAAGCTTAAGTCTGAGTTTAGTTAATTTGGTTATGTTTGGGAAAGAATGTGATGGAAAAGGTAAGAAGTAATAGTATGTATTTGAGACTTGAGTTCATTTACTCTATTTGATAAGTGAGGAGAAAACATAGGCTTTTAAAAAGATTTTGTATCCGTGTACTCCAACTTTTGAGAACTTTAAATGCAAGATCCTTGGAAGTTCATGTTAACTTAGCCTTGTTATAAAAAGACAAAAAAAGTGAATGCCAGTAATATAAGACTGCAAAATCATTTGTGAAGCTGCCAGATAGTATAGATGAATAAATACTGCTCTAGCCTGACCAATTACCCGTATGAGGAGCAATTATATTAGCGTGCAAGGGCAATTGGAGGGAAAATTGGACCCTGTGGACATCCAGCTGAGCAAACAGGACTTAGGAAGGATAGAGGATGTGTGTTGGTTTGAAGAAGAAAAAAAAAGAAATACAGCTAGGCTTACTTTAAAAAAATATTTGTATCTGTCACAGCACATTTTTTGTGTAGCCTCTGGATACCTGGTGTTTTTAAATTAGTTTTCTTCTGCAAATAAAGAAGTCTGTCTGCAAAGATCAGAGACATTAGTAGCAATGTGTTTTACGTGTAAGAAAAGCCAGAATATGTTGGAAATAGGGAGCTTGAAATACACCAATCTTTCCATCCAGATGCTACTGCAGATACAAACTTGAGATGACTTAGTAGTAAATTTAATTGTGATTTTTCATTCTTAATGCTGGAGTTAATTAATTTTCAAATTAAAAATATTCCATGCATCTAATCTGGATTTATTATCATGTGGGAACATGATAGTTTTACACTGCAGGTTTCAATAGCTAGAGTGGCCAATCCTCTACCTAATAGCACCAGCATCCCTTATGAGCTCTGATTCACATCCTGGCCGCTCTACTTCCAGTCCAGCTGTCTGCTGCTGGCCAGGGAAAGCAGTGGAGGATGGTGCGACAAGTTGGGCCCTGCCCGTGTTCGAGACTGGGAGGTAGCTCTGGCTCCCAGCTTCGGATCACCTCAGCGCTAGCCGTTGTGAGCATGTGGGGAGTGAGCCAGCAGCTAGAATATATATATATAAAATCTGCCTTTCAAATAAAAACTAACCTTTTAAAAATGAGTATTGATAGCTAATCCTTGACAAATTGGTAATGACCATGAAATTATTGAAAGCCATTAAATAGATTTTTTAACATCTTATTTTTATCTGAAAGATTGAGTAACTGAGAGTGGAGAAGAGAGAGATCATTTGCTGATTAACAAATTTGGTTGCTGGGTTCACAAGTTTGGCCTCAGTGGTCAAAACTGAGCCAATCCTAAGCCAGAACCCAGGAGTTTCTTCTGGGTCTCCGATATGAGCGTAGGGTCCTAAGGCTTTGGGACATCCTCTGCTGCCTTCACAGGGCCAAAGCAGGGGGCTGCACTGGAAGTAGAGCAGCTGGGACACGAACCTTGGCTCATTTGGGATCTCATCACCACAAGTAGAAGCCTAGCCTACTCTGTCACATGCCGGCCCCATCGTTAAATTTTACAACCTATATCTGTTTAGGCCAGGTACAGACTGACATTTTAATGCCATCTAGAAATAACCGATATGAAGGCATTTGGGGTGATCTACACCTGTTAGGAGATTCTATTCGGTCAGTCTTTAAATTTCTGTAACCGGGGCCCGGCACGATGGCCTAGCAGCTAAAGTCCCTGCCTTGAAAACACGGGGATCCCATATAGGCACCAGTTTTTTTTTGTTTGTTTGTTTGTTTTTAATTGCAGTCAGATACATAGAGGAGAGACAGAAATAATCTTCCATCCGATGATTCACTCCCCAAGTGACTGGTGCTGCGCTGATCCAAAGCCAGGAACCAGGAACCACTTCCAGGTCTCCCACGTGGGTGCAGGGTCCCAAGGCTCTGGGCCTTCCTCGACCACCTTCCCAGGCCACAAGCAGGGAGCTAGATGGGAAGCAGGGCTGCCGGGATTAGAACCTGCGACCATATGGGATCCTGGCACATGCAAGGCGAGGACCTTAACCACTGTGCTATGGCACCAGGCCCCTGGACACCGGTACTAATCCCGGCAGCTCCACTTCTCATCCAGCTCCCTGCTTGTGGCCTGGGAAAGCAGTTGAGGACGGCCCAAAGCTTTGGGACCCGACACTGGCACGGGAGACCTCGAAGAAGAAGTTCCTGGCTTCTGGCTTCGGATTGGTGCAACATCGGCCATTGCGGTCACTTGGGGAGTGAATCGTTGGACGGAAGATCTTCCCCTCTGTCTCTCCTCCTCTCTGTATCTCTGATTTTCCAATAAAAAAAACAAATAAATCTTTTAAAAAAATTTTAAAAATGAATTTCTGTAAACCTCATAAGGAAGTTCCTGTGTCTTCCCCACTGTTGGCTCTCTAGAGCTCTTCACATCACACAGCCCAGGTTTCTTCACACCTCATTGATAACGTTGTTCTGGTTACCAATCTTGTGCGACATCCCTTGACTTAGTGATGTTAAACAGCTAATCAGGTTCCAAGGCCCCAGGTTCCATGGCTCTGGCTCAGGAATTCAAAAGGGAGACCACAGCTTTATTCTATTCCACTGAGAGCTTAGCCATAATGACTCAGTGGGAGGTTCTGTTAACAAGGCCTTGCCTAAATCAGGATTATCTAGTTCCCTTTATTTTTCAAAAGTTTTGATGATTTTGCTCCTTCGTATTGTGCTGTAGAATGTATTTGGAGTTTATAAACTCCATTGTAATTTTATGAACATAGGTGTTTATGTAAACAGGTTTGGAATTAGTGTATAGTGGGAAACTTTTTTTCAGATGAATAAAATACCAACACATAAAACCTGAAGTTTTAAAACTCCTAGACAATAACAACAACCAAAGATAGAGAAAAAGTGTCTAGCATCAGCCTTCGCGATGATTTCCTGGAAATGCTACCAAACACAGCAGCAACCAAAGCGAACAGAAATAGGACAGCTTTGAACTAAGACGTTTCTACACAGCTATGGAAGCAGTCAACAGTGTGAAAAAGGCAGCCTACGAACAGGAGAAACTGTTTTCCAACCGCATGTCAGTTAAATGAAAATATATAAGAAGCTTCTACAACTCAGTTGCAAATAAACCAACAATCCAGTTAAAAGGCAGGCAAAGAACTTGAAGAGGCCTTTCTCTCAATAAGAACGGAAGCAGTTCACAGGTTATGGAGAAGGGTTCATCCCGCTAATCACAAAAGCACAATTGAAGTAAGGTATCATCTCACACCATTTAGAATAGCCATTTTATATTTTTGAAAAAGCCAGAAATATAAAGCATTAATGTGGCTGTGGAAAATTTGAACTCTAGCTCACACTTGGTGGAAATGTGAAATGTTGCAGCCACTGAAAAAAGTAGTATAGAAATTTGTTTAAGATTCCAAGATACAGTAGTGGAATGGTACTTTAGTCCTACTTCTGGATACTTTCATTCTCAAATTGGACGTAGGATCTTGACAAGATTTTGCATGTTTGTGTTCAGAGCGGCATTCTTCAAAATAGAAAACCCATCGGTGAAGGAAGGGATCAGAGCCATGTGATCCACTCCTGAAGCCAGACACTGTTGATACGGCGTGCCATGTCCCAAACACCTGCTTGTATGTTCCTTTTAAAACAGCAATGTAGTTGCCATATGCTGCCCTTTTTCCTTACCAAGTGTGTGAATATCTAATGTGCTGGTCCAAGTGAGGGCACAGAGCAAGATTGATTTAGAATGTGTGTCTATTGAGTCTCTTTCCATCTGTCTCATCCCCAGAGCTTGTGAGTGTGGGCCACCAATATCAGAAGGCATGCCCTCTGATTTCTGAGCCAAGATCACATTAACATTATTGGTAGTTGTGTTTGACCTGCTTGGTTATAAGAAAATGTTGAGAAAGATTACTACCGGGAAGATGATGCTCATGGGTTATTTCCTGTTGCGTCGAGAGGGACTATAACTGCATTTTGGGAGGGGAGCATAGTCTTAGTCATCTGAGTTGGCAGGTTCATGGTGGAAATTTGTGGAACTCTTTTTGGGTGCTGTTTGTATTTCCTAATGGAAAGCCAGAATCAGTTGTGAGTTTAAGCTTCTATAGATATTTCTTTTTCAGTCTTACCTCATTAGCTACCACCGCCGCCGCCTCCTTCTCTTCCTCATCATTATATATAATTCATTGAGGTGTCTCGATCCATTTGGGGAAGAAAGAACCCTTTCTTTCTACGTACTCATGCCCTGTTAACTCTTCTTTATATCACTGGGTCATAGTCTCTCGATAACATTTCGCTCTATTCATATGCTTTCAGTGTATTAGGTTTTTTAAAAAGAGATTTACTGTTGCATTGAAGCTTTGCTCATACTTAGTGTTCCATCCAATTCAAAGCTCTTTCTGTCCCCACCCCTACCCCTGCATGAGGCTGGAGTTGAAACCTCCAAGCTGCTTCCCTTGAGTGAGCTGGGCTTGTCCTTGTTAGCTGGGCCTGTTTCTCAGGCTGGCATAAGCTGGCCATGTGGGGCATATTTGCTCTTGCTGGCTCTTTCATGGTCTCTGGGGAATCGTGGAAGAGATAAATTACATGACCCTCTGCACATTCCTTGATCTAAGCAATCTATCAGCTGAACTCCTTCCCTGCCCTTTCACTTTGGTGCCAGTGCACCCAGCAGCCGCTTACAGCTGGGTGCTTCACATTGTCAATGGGGCTCTTGCTTGAGGATTGTGGAAAATGAAAAAGTCCAGCCAAATCCCTAGAAAATTCTTGCAATCCTGTTAAGGAAACACCGGAAATCTGAGCTGCCTCTCAGCTACCTCTCCCTCACTTCTACCTTATCTTTCCCACTTGGTTTTCCAAGCCCAGGGAAAATACTAGGTATCCAGCTGGCCCAGTGACTCAATAGCTTTCAGAAGAAAGGGGTGATCATTAATCTGCTGGTCAAAGAAGAGGGGGCAGTGGTGAACTCTTCCAGTAATTAGAATTTCACTTAGGCTTTCCCTTTCTTGGCTTCCAGGAGCAGAAAGACCAAGTGTTGGCCTCCAGGGGTAGGGGCAAGGTAGACCTGTCCCCCACCTGTGCTGGCTGGATGAGGGAAACTGAACCCAGCCCCTTCTGCCCCTGCCAGTAAACCTGAAATACCCATGTCATACTTCATGCATTTGTTCCAGTTCCAGGGCATTGTGGGGCTGGCAGGGAGTAGAGTGGAAGCCTGTTGTATAAGAACAGCAGTGATAGCCATGAAATGTGCTACCAGGAGCTAACATTTCCTGAGTGCATATCACATGCCACCCCAGTGCCGAGACAAGGGCAAACATTGTCTTCTCTAACCTCCCAAAAAAACCCATGCAACTGTCGCTTTGAACTCCACTTTACAGGCAAGAAAATTAAGGTCACTCGGCTATGACATAGTGAAGTGCAAGGCCAGACCTAGGGTTAGAGTTTTCCGTTGCTCGTGATATTGTTTCCCACCTTGTGCATTTGGGAAGCTGGCATTGTTGTGCATGTCTGTCGTCTGCTGCGTCTTCATCTGCATCAACTGGACAGGCTGAAGGGCCGCACTTGCCTCCACGAAGCTAGCTCAGCCGGAGGGCTGCTTTCCTCCCCAGAGCAACCAACTGCAGCCTTCTGTGATTCAGTCATAAATAATAAATATGATTTGGTAGAGGTTAATAAAACCCTCATTGGCGCACCGCCAGCTTTACTCTGGGTCCTCGTTTCTTTGGTTGTTCTGTTGGGGACTGACTGCTTCTTTGGGAATTCATCTCCCCATGCGGATTTGAATTAATTCCCTCAGGCCGCAGAATGGTAATCTGGAAGAGTTCATTCAGCAAATGGCACCCAGCTTTTCTCACTCTGGTTTGCCAAAGACACTGTGAGGCTTTGTTTGAACACAGGCAACAGGACTGGACAGCAGATGTTTGCAAATAGCATTTGTTTAATTGCTCAGGCACTTTATAATATATTTTTGTCCTAAGCTGTGGAAAACACATCCTTCATCAGCTTGAACATAGAGTGTAACTTGGGAGGGCCATTCTGGCTGTCTTTTTTCCTTGTGCATTGGTCCAGACAGATGGAGTGAACAAAAAGAAGAGAAAGGGGAAGCTGTTGGCAGTTACCCTCAACTTTGCCTCTGTGGGAGCAGCAATATAGAAAGGAGAACTCTTTCCAGTTTTTGCTCTCCACCCCCTGAGGAAAAAAAAATCCCCAGCCAACATAAAAGCACAGACATGGTGTTGAAGGGACAGTCAGGGAGGAGGATTACATGGTGGCTGCCCACTTTGGCAGCACCTCGCACAGCATCTGTAGTCTGCCTGCGTCTGAACTCTGTTGCAGGGACTTGGCACAGTCCTCTTGGCTAGTACAAGTGCTAATGGCAGGTTTTTGTAGGCACGGGAAGAATGCCCAGCATGGCCTTTCTCTGTGTGTGCTGTGTCCAACGCGTGCTCTGGAGCCACGGCCGTTGCACCTTCACAGGACATGTGTGTGTGGTGAGTTGGACTGGCCTGGTGGAGTTCCGCTTTGAACCATGAGAAGCTCCACAGCCACCTGTAGTGAAGGAGTCGCTGGCTAGTCCTACTCTGGAAGCAGCGGGCTAAACCTTGGGACCATTCCTCTCCACCCTTCCAGATTTTCTGGTGATTCCTGCAGAAATACACAGGAATCCACTCAACTGGCTATTAAACAGCATTTGGTGGTATATGGGACCCTGCATCCTCTGTAGGTGATTCTGATATACAGTTAGGGTAGTAACCACTACTAGAAAGCTTTCTAAATGTGACACTAAGTGTACATTTCTCTGGTGTGCGTATTGTGGTACAACAGGTTAAGATGGTGTTTGGAATACCCTGTATCCCGTATCAGATTGCTGGTTTGTGCACTAGCTGGTCTTCTTCCAGCGCAGCTCCCTGCTGATGCCCCTGGGAAAGCAGTACATGATGGCTCAAGTACTTGAGTTCTTGCCAGCTTTGTCAGTCATGTGGAAGAACCGGATAGAGTCTTGTGCTCCTGGCTTCAGCCTGGTTCAGCCCTGACTGTTGTGGCCTTTTGGAGGAGAGAACCAGCAGATGGAAGATCTTCCTGACAGCTTTTCAAATAAACACATATATTTTAAATTTTCTATTGCATAGTTGAAAATAATTTTAAGAATGTGTCCTTTGTATGTAATAATTACAAGGACTGTCTCGAACTGGGATTCCAAATCTGATTTTGCCACTTAACTGTGTGATGTTAGGTGATTCACTAAGCCTCTCTGTGCCTTATTTTGTTCATGTATCCAAAATCTCTGACATGAGGATGGTAATAATACTGTCTCATGTGGCAGTTGGTTGTGGGTTTTTTTGAGATTTATTTATTTTTATTGAAAAGGCAGATTAACGGAGAGGAGAAACAGAAAGAGCTTCTATCCGTATCTACATTCCCCATTCTGGTTGGGTCTGAGATCCAGAACTGCTCTGTCCCTAATCCCTGAGCTGCTCATTACCCTTGCCTGTGTTACCCATGATGCTGAGAAAATGCTTTTATTTTTTGTTTTGTCACAGCAGTCTTATGAAGGAGTTAGTCCCTGCGAATGGCAGCATTTACATATCATGTTCCAGGCACTATGCAATGCCTCCCTTAATCATTAAGGTAGAAGTAGATTTTATCCATATTTATATTTTTCAGATAAAATTTTTGCAGTAAGTGGCGGCGATGAAATCAAAATTACCCTCTAGGACTTCCTGCTCCCCATCCAAGAGTCTTAATCCCTCTTCCATCATCACATGTGTTTTCTGGCTGAGCAAGTCAAAGATCAAAGGCGGTTATAGACACACCCCGGTTATCACAGACAGGCTGGGATGAGCTTCCCATCTTCTAATGACACATTTCTGATGACGAGGATTAAGCGCATGTATAAATGATCGTATGAAAGGCAGAATTGGAAAGGAAATAGGAAAATCTCAGATATGTAATCTGATGGGATAAGGAAAGTCTTATGAAGCATAAACTGGGCCTACTAGGTAAAAACATAAATACCTAAGAGGAACATTTCCTGTGTATGGAAGAGAATGAACAAAAGTACAAAGCAAAAGGAGTCCAGACAGCAGTGAATACAGTGGTGTGAGTACAGCATTATGGGGAGCACATAGGATGTATTAGGAGACTAGGCTATGCACTCACAAGGCTGAAGGGTTCCTCCTAGGAGGGGGAAGGGTGGGGAACCAGTGAATGTTTGCAACAAGGAATATGCTGTGGTCCAAAGCATACATTAAAAGCAGACCCACTGTGGCAGGCAGCACTGAGACTTGAGAAAATCACCGAAACACGCCTTGTGTTAGAAAGGAAATCTGAACCAAGTTTGAGAGTGTGGATGGGGAGAGATGGGAGAGGCTAGGGATTGGACCCAACACAAAGCCCAACTGGCTAATTCTTCCCCTTCAAGGACTAGGAACCCATGTTGGCGCTGGTTCATTTCCTGGCTGCCTCACTTCCCATCCAGCTCCCTGCTTGTGACCTGGGAAAGCAGTCAAGGACGGCCCAAAGCTGTGGGACCCTGCACCCACGTGGGAAATCCAGAAGAAACTCCAGGCTCCAGGCTTTGGATGGGCTCAGCTCTGGGCATTGCAGTCACTTGGGAAGTGAATCATCACACAGAAGATCTTTCTCTCTGTCCTCCTCTCTGTATATCTGCCTTTCCAATAAAAAAATACATTAATTAAAAAAAAAAAACAGTGTAGATGTTAGTGACCACAGTGTGCAATATCCAATGTGGTTCTTTGTTAGAACCTACATTCCTAAAACAATTATATTGTCTTAATAGAATTAGGAAATGAAAGAAGGCCTCCAGAAGGACGTGAGGACATAAGCTTAGAGATAAGGGGAGTATCAAGACAAAGTCCAGTGTTCTTGAAACCCAAAGGATGTAAAGAAAGGAATGACTGACTTTAGGAAATGTGACGTATAGCCCAGGGAGTGGAAATCAAGAAAGATCTTAAGAGCAATATTGAGCACAGAGTGGTTGTGAGCAGGGAAAGATAGATGATGTTGTGTTGGGGCAGGGTGATCAGGAAAGCAGTGAATTAGGTGAGTGAGCTGAGCCAGGAAAAATGAATGGACAGCTAACTGAAGATATCTGTCTGAAAGCCTTGTCAAGAGGCATGCTACTTCAACTCTGTTTTGTATATTAAATGACACAGTGTGCAAGTCAAAGAGATAAAAGTCCATTTAATGCAAGTATTTGTATTTTCAGGAGATTCAAAGAAAATGAAAATGAAAGATGTTGTTGAAAGAAATCAATATACAGATTTCTAAGTTCTGCTAAAGAGGAGAAATGAAAAATAGCCATACAAGATAGAAATGAACTTACAATTTAAGAAAAGATCACAGTTTTGGCTTTCGTACAACATTCCACTAGTAACTAGAGGAGAGAAAACCACAGCCCCTGGGAGAAAAAACATTACTCAATTCTATTTTCAGTCCAGACATCAAGTTTCTGGAAACAGCTAGAATGCACCTGGCTATCCGTGGCTCTTATCTTAAAGATAAACAAGGCAACTTCCTCAAGTTCTCTTATTAAATACTTCATTTCAAAGCAATCATCTCATCTCTTCCCACAGATTATACCAAAAATACAACCATCTTCTGTTTTTCCATACTGTTACTATTTAGCAAGCTTCTGTCTCTGTAACATATGTTGGTGGTGGTCCAATTAAAATGAGTCCTTTTGGCCGCCATTTGCACCTGGTGTGGCCCGGGGGCCTCAGGCTCATGGGGATCTGAGGGTGCAGGCTTGCAGGGGACCTGGGGGTTGGCACCATCGGGGGCCTGTGGTCACCTGAGAGTTCACATCCAGGCAGGCAGAGCAAGCCTTGGTATTTCCACATTGCTTGGTCCTGAGTGGGATGGGAGAAGGGAAGAGCCCTAGGTTAGCAAGCCGGCCTGGTGTGCTAGTGGACCAGGCTTGGGGAACTTTAAATGGGCCTGGATCTGGAGTATGTGGAGGGTGGAAAGGTAAGGTTCCAGGCCAGCACATGTGCCAGGAGTTTGGGTCCCAAGCGGGTGGGCAGAGCTCCAGGCCAGCCCACCACCTCACTGGAAGACTGGGCTTCAGAAGGCTGGGCTGGGGGAACCATGCGCTCCCAGGCACAGGAACTGGGAAGTGGGTAAGGAAATGTGTGGAAGGGAGGACCACGGAGGGAGCATGTTGCAGGTGAGGATTGACTTCTGAGGGATTTCCATCAACAAGGACATCACACTGGCAGGTGAGAGAGGTTGAGACCAAGCGGTTTGGATGAGGGAAGCTGGAAGACCTTAATGGGTTAGATAGATGCACCAGGCCATGTGGGAGACCTGAGCTGGGCTAGTTAGCATGAAACACCACTAACCACCAGGGAACACTAAAATAGGGCCCGGGGCCTACCTGGCAGGGCTAGATCACAGTATCCACTATTGAGAGAACAGGAGAAGGGTAGTTAGGCTAGGCCATGATATCAGAACGTGAGAGAACCAGGTCTAGGGGCAAATTCAGTGGGGGATTTGTGGACCCACCCTTGTGGAACTGAAATTTCCATTGATTCGCTTAAGAGCTGGAGGTGATGATGTGCTGAGCTATGCGTGACCATGCACTAGGGTTGGGAACAGGCCAGGCTGATCTAGGCTATAGTGCCCACAGGCGCACCCAAGGATGAGGTGTGGGCAAAGTTGGGCTGCAACATCCACCAGCTCATACAAAGGCTAGGACGGAGGGGACAGACTATGTCAAGTAAGGGCCTATCCCCTGCCAGCACATGTAAGATCTGGGTCTGGGAGTGGGCCTGCTGGGGGAACTTGGGAAACAACCCTGGTGGGTCATAGCTCCTATTGGTGAGCATGTGGTTCATGCTCACCATGTTAGGCTGGACAAGGTAGCCCCACCTGTTGGCAAGTGTGTGAGTTCGTTCTAGAGGGGGGTAGCCCACTGGCATGTGCAAGAGCTGGGCTGGAGTGTGGGTCATGCCAAGCTAGGCTATCACACCTTCTGGTTTGCATGAGCCAGTGATGGAAGCAGAGTGGGCAGGGCTAGACTGCAACACCTGCCAGTGAGTTAGGGCTGGGGGAGGGTGAGGACAGACCAGGCTGCAGCATCCAATGGCAAAGGCCAAGGCTAGAGTTGGGCTTTGCAGAACTGGGTCAGAGCAACTACTGGCACATGCAACATCGGTGGCTGGGAACAGGCCTGGATTGGTGCTAAGGGGACACCCAAGCTGGTGTGTGGTTCCCATTGGTGAGGATAAGAACTGGAACAGGGGTGGAAATCTTGGCTGGACATGACTGCAGTGTCCCTTGGTATGGGTGTGTACTGAGTCTGGGGTGTGCCAGAGTGGGCTAAGCTCCAGCACGCAGTAATACTTGTGAGAGCCAGGCTCCGTGTAGGATAGGGTGAGCTAAGTCTTGGCACCTGCGGAACCACTTGAGTGCTGTGTCTGGGTGTGGACTCTGGGATGACATCGGGTGGCCATTTTCCATCTCCAGGTATGAGGTGGTTGGGAGGCTGGGTGTGGTTCCTGCCTTATACAAGCATCTTCCTCCAGATACAGGAGGAAGAATATGAAAATTGAAAACTATGTCTCACCCATTTTCCCCTAATCCTCAACCCTTCCCACCTTAATAAACTGTGTAAACATCATCAAAAACAAAATTTAAAAAGTCCTTTCGAAAAAGTTCAGTCACTGTTGGAGATTTGAGAAGGATGTTACAAGCTCTTTGTTCATCAGCTGAATGTGGTAGTTCTATGATGTATATGTGGAATCAAAGGTTATGCCAAGAAATGACCAACTCCACTTCATCCATACTTAACTGTGACCTCAGAACACACATGCGCACACACATACACACAGAGAAGCTGAATTAGTATAGTTAGGGAATTCCAGTTTTTTTTATTGAGGTAATAGAACCTGCCTTTCTTGCAGGTGTCATTAAAGTCTCAGTGTTTTATGATTTTGACATGTGAATGCTTCTAGATTGGTTTGTCTGTTTTCTCAGGGAAAGAATCAGGAAATCAGCGAAATGCTCCCTCCTGACTTGTGTTTGTACTTTAGGCCCTTACAAATTAAGAGACTCCTGTTTGTTCTGTTCTGAAGAGTTCTCTGTTTAGAAAATGATAGAATGTGAAACAATCATATTATAAAAATTGTTACGTTCAGCCCAACGCAACAGCCTAGTGGCTAAAGTCCTCACCTTACATGTGCCGAGATCCCATATGGGCACCAGTTGCTATCCTGGCTGCTCCACTTCCCATCCAGCTCCCTGCTTGTAGCCTGGGAAAGCAGCAGAGGACAGGCCAAAGCCTTAGGACCCTGCACTTGCATGGGAGACATGGGGATTCGGAGGGAAACACTGAGACCCTTGTGACTTCTTGTTCTTTTAACCCAAGAGAATCTTGACACTAATTTGCATTAATTCTTTCCTGTTCTAAACGCCAACATATGCCTTAGAAGATTTTTTCTCTATTCATTTTTTTTAAAGATTTACTTATTTTTACTGGAAAGGCAGATATACAGAGAGGAAGATCCTCCATCCACTGGTTCACTCCCTGAATGGCTGCAATAGCCAGAACTGAGCCAACCCAAAGACAGGAGCCCCCTCTAGGTTTCCCAAGTGGGCGCAAGGTCCCGCGGCTTTGGGCCATCCTTGACTGCCTTTGAACTGGAAGTCAGGGAAAGAATCAGCATGCCTGTTAGGCAGGAAAGGAAACTGGGGTCCCACAAACCCGAGTCACACACTCATGACTCCTGTTAGTGAAGTTGCGCAGGAGTTTGAGAGCCTTGGCCGCTTCGCAGCACACACCGTCTTGAAGACAAAGCGAATCCTGACTCACTCCTCTCACCTGGATTTTCACTCTTTCCCACACAGATATTTCCCAAGACTCAGTGGACAACGATGACAAGCAGCATGGCTACCTATTCATTTTCAGATGTCTTTCTCCATAAATTGGAACTGGGAGAAGACATGGAGAACTGTGGAGAAACCTGTGCATGGTGAATATGGTCAAACCCTGCAGCCACATCCACCCCTTGAACTAGTGCAGAGGCCTTCCAAGGCAGGTCAGGTGCCAGGAACACAGTGTAAGCTCAACCCAATGGGGGAGAAGAGGTGGCAGTCTCACTCTGAGGCCATTAATTCATCTGCCACTGGAATTTCAAGTTTCATATTTCCCTTATCCAAATGCCGCTTCCCCCCAAAATACTGAGGATGTCAGAAATCCATGTGCTTTTGATAGCCTCGTACAAAGGAAATGCAATGTAATTGACATTAGTTTTAAAATTCTAGCAATCATATTTTTTAAGATTTTGTTTTATTTTTATTGGAAAGGTAGATACACAGAGAGGAGGAGAGACAGAGAGAAAGATATTCTGTCTGTTGACTCATTCCCCAAGCTGTTGCAACGGCCGGTGCTGCACCAATCCGAAGCCAGGAGCCCTGTGCCTCTTACGGGTCTCACACACAGGTGCAGGGTCCCAGGCTTTGGGCCGTCCTCGACTGCTTTCCCAGGCCACAAGCAGGGAGCTGGATGGGAAGTAGAGCTGCCGGGATTAGAACTGGAGCCCATATGGGATCCTGGCACGTGCAGGGTGAGGACTTTACCCACTAGGCTACTGCACTGGGCCCTAGCAATCATATTTTTTTAAAAAAAATTAAAAAGCAGGGATTGTATTTAGAGCAGCAGTGACTGAAATGCCCATGGCATACATCAGAGAGCCTAGGCCAAGTCCTGCCTCTTCTCCCAACTCCATCCTCCTGCTAATGCACACCCTGGGGGCAGCGGGTGGTGGTCTACATGCATGAGTCCCTGACATGCACGCAGGAGGCCTGGATGGAGTTTCAGACTCGCGCCTTCAGCATCGTCTCAGTCCCAGTGGTGGGCGGGATCTGGGGTGTGAGCTGGTGCAAAAGAGATTTCTGTCTCTCTGCCTTTTAAGTAAAATAAATAGAAAATTTAAGTTCTTTTTTAAAAGTAAAAAGCACTAAGTAAAATAGTGCATTTTGTTTACCGTAAGACACCCAACATATTATTATTTCGACATGCAATCAGTACAGATGATCAGTGAGGTGTTTCAACTTCCTTTCTTTTCTTTTCAGTCTTTGAAAATGCCTTGTGGCTTCTTACACTTTCTGTACGCCCCGCATCTGATCAGCCACACTGTGGTCCTTGGTAGCCATCACTGCTGAGGGCTGCCGTGTTGGACAGGGCCCTGCTGGTTGCCAGCTTCTCAGCACACAGACTGTTGGCAGTAGGCCAGCCTCTGATCACCTGTGCCTCGTGGCAGGGCACCCCAGCCCAACAGAACCTGCCCAGGGGACCCCTGGACTTCTGCTCTGATTCTGTTTGCGGGGGGGGGGTGCTGCCTCCTCCCTCCTGCGGTTCAGCAGCAGGGCGAACCTTAGCCTCCCTGGGGTTCAGCCTCCTTTCCTTCTGGTGAAACCTGAGCGCAGGCCTGGCCGGGCCTGTGGGAGCAGCTCGGAGCACAGCCCCCCGTTTGCAGCTCCCATGAATTGCTCTTTCTTTTCAGGGCACACACACAAAGCTGTGCCCGGGTTCTTCGACTGCTCTCACAGCATCACAGGGAACTGCGGGGAGGGCAGGTACACAAGGCTCCCTTTGTTTCACAGCTTGCAACTGTACCATGTACCTGCTCTACAGAAAAGTCTTACCCTGCAAAACCACATTTTTGTCCCTTTTCTTCCTTTGCCGTTTTTCGCAGAGCCAACAATCAAACCTTCACTTGCAACATTTAACCTTATAAAATATGAGCTGGTTTCGGCTTTAAAAGTTCATTTGAGTTTTGCTCAGCTCCTTGCCCAGCCTTTTGACTGAAAGGAAGGCTGGGCATTGGGTCTACAGGCTCCAGAAAGCCCTTTATGGTGCCCGCTGATAATTGGATGACCTTATGCCCTTCTCCGTTTCGCACTAAAACCATTTCCAGACGTTAGGGGAGGTGCTCGGGCAGCCTCGGACTACTGTACTGTGAGGTAGTCCTGAGGGCCAGGCCTGAGCAACTGCTCTCCCTGAGCACTGATCGCAGCCAGCGCTGGCGTGCAAGGGAGTCCGGGGGCTCCCTCTCTACCCTTCTCCTACTCCATCCCACCTGGTCCCTAGAGACTGTGTGTATGTGGGCCTTCAGGTCACAAGCCACTTTAGTTTGTTCTCTGGTTTTCAGCTTTGAAACACCACACTGGCAGACTAATTGAAGACTCAATCAAAATATTTCAGCTTAAAACTCAGTGTGGTACACAAAGCCGCTAAGAGGAGGGAGTGGCTAGGATGGCTTCTTGACAGCTCGGGTGTCCCCCTCCGCACCCCACTGGGGCCACTGGGACTCCCATGTCCCTCTCCATCCCTGCCACTGAAAGCCTTGGTGTCATGGAGACTGCTCTCCTCTCAAGGACACCGTATTGTCCCCCTTCTTCTCCTCCTGCCAGGTGGGTTCACTCTGGGCTCAACCTTCTTTGGAGTTTGTGCAGAGAATAACTAACGAGAAACTGAACTTCTCACTCCTGAACACTTCGTCCCCCTCTGCCTCAGCCTCTGGCTGCCTCCGTTCTACCTTCTGCCTCTGTGACTTGGAATACTCCAGGGACCTCACATAAACGGAATCACACAGCACCTGCCTTGTTTTCACTGTCCTCAGAGTTTCATCTGTGCTGTAGTATGTGCCAGAATTTCCATTCTCCTCAGGGTTGAATAGCGTTCGTGTGTGTGTGTCTGTGTGTGTGTGTTCCATACATTTGTTTTTTGGTAATTGTGGCTTCCACCCACTGTGAATTTTTCTTTGAACATAGATGTATTCAGAAGTCTCCAACCCCCTGCCGTGTCTATCCTTGGCTCCGTCCAAAGGAGTGGCATTGCTGAATACTGTGCTGATTCTCTTTCCTTCCAGTGTTTAGGGGAACCAGCGCGCTCTTCTCCACGGTGCCTAAGCCATTGGGCATTCCCCGTGCGCAAAGGCCGCAGTTTCTCCACATGACCAACAGATGTTACTGGCTGTGCTTTTGGTGGCAGCCCTTCTAACCGGTGCAGTGTGCTGTCTCACTGGGGCTTGGATTTGCCTTTGTCTTGCACGTGTTTTTTTGTGCATATGAGCCCTTTGTGTATACATTCAAATCCTTTGCCCATTTTTTAATCTAGCTGTGCTAGTGACCTGTTTTTGTAAGTGAAGTTTTGTTATACTACTGCCACACCCATCAATGGCTTAATCGGTATACAGTCCCCACAGTTAGGGGGCATTTACTGCTGAGTCTTTTTTTTTTTTTAGTACTTTTATTTATTTATTTTTAATTGGAAAGACATACACAGAGAGAAAGATCTTTTTTCTGGTGGTTCACTCCCCATGTGGCTGCCAATGACCAGAGCTGAGCCAATCCAAAGCCAGCAGCCAGGAGCTTCTTCCAGGTCTCCTGTGCAAGTACAGGGTCTCAAGGCCTTAGGCTGCCCTCCACTGCTTTCCCCGGCCAGAAGCAGCAAGTTGGATGGGAAGTGGATCAGCCGGGATACAAACCTGCTGCGTACAAGGCAAGGGTTTAGCCACTGAGCCTTCACTTCTGGCCTCATTACTTGCTGAGTTCTTTACAGTGAAAATTTGCCAGTCCTTGCCTCATTGAAAATGTGAGAGTCCTGGTTACAAAGTGAATACAGCATCTGTGTAATAACAGTTTGCAAGTGGTAACCTCCACCAATGTTACTTGTCAGGCCAGCGTGTGATGATGGCAAGTGAGCAAGCCAAGACTTGCTTGTTCCCAGCCAGCTTTTGTTCTCATGGGTCCCACAATGGTTGAACTCTATGCCAGCCCCTTCAAAGTCACTCACCTTCAAATCTTGCCTCACTTTGCAAAAACAAGCTTTGATCCCACTCCACAGGGCGGAGTGGGATGTGGCTTGAGGATGAGTTTTCTTCCAGCTGCTCCCCATACACTTGAACTTCTCTCCTTAGTCTCTGGCTCCTCCCCTGGGCTCATGCTCTCAGCTCAGCCTTCTTTACCTGCTAGCTCCATCCGGTACCTGGCCAGCTTTTTCAGTGCTGCTTCCTTGCTGTTACTGTTATTTGTACATCCCTACATCTTGGTAGCTAAAGTATTTTGATATACTCATGCGTGCTGCAGGTCTGTCTCTTGGTTGGACTCAGTCCCTCACTCGCTAACCTGCCTTCGCTTCAGTTTGCTTACTGTTTTTAGTAGCAAATGGCAGGTGACACAACCTGAATGAGTTTAAGTAAACAGAGGAGTGATGACCCACCAGGATGGTTCAGAGAACTGAAGTGAAAGCCAAAAGAGTTGAGAATGAGGTGTTAGGAGGGGTACCCTAGGATCATTCAGGTGCCCTGAGCCCTCCTGTCAGGGTCCCCGGAGAAGGCCCTTGCTGTCCATCGCCTGCCTCTGTTTTTCTCAGTGTGGCTTCCACCACTCATCCTGTACTCCCCACCAAGCTGGGCATGTGACTGAGGACACTTCCCAGGGCCACATCTTGTCAACAGTGCCATGCGAGAGAAATGACCAGCTGCTCTTAGTTCCAGTTTCAGAATCTTACAGAGGAGCCGAGCCACGGGTCGTGCACCGCTGTGCAGCAGGAATGATGATCGCAGCCTTCTCTGACTCCTATGCAGCCGGTTCTGAATCTAAATAAAATTGAAATGTCAGTGAAGTAGTCCCAGGATGTGGTTAAGAACTTGGGTTTTTTTTTTTTTTAACATATTGGTTACTCAATACCATGTCAATTAATTCCATAATGTTGTAAATTTTTGTTGATGGTACTTTGGGGCTTTTAATTGATCGGAATGATATTCTTAGAAACCTTAATCTGTTGTGGCTTAGCAGGGCAAGGCGGGGAACGCAGGTCTTCTGCCAACCCTCATTCTCTTATTTCTCTGTGTACACATCACTATCTTTGTCCTCACCTTGTCGGTTGTGTCTTTAAGATTTTATTCCTCAGGACTGGTCTTTTCCCTGACTCACACCCTCTGGGTATTGTGGTGGTCTCCAGAGATCACATAAAAGGGGTTGTGAAAAACTTAATGAAAACTGTGTTCTCATGTTACCCAAACATTATGGGTAGATTTCAAAATATCTTACACTGACATAAATGTACCTTGTAATTCTATTTTCCATGAATTAAAAAAATTATTTGAAAGAATGACAGAAAGGGTGAGAGAGAGAGAAAGAGAGAGCTGCCATCCTTTGGTTCACTCCCTAAATGGCCTGTATGGCTGGGGCTGGGCCATGCCACAGCCAGGGGCCAGAAATTCCATCCAGGTCTCGCACATGGGGGAGGCAGGGCTCCAAGTAGTGAGACATTGTTTGTTGAAGCAGAGCATCTGGGTCTCAATTTAGCTTCCACTATAGGGTGTCAGACTCACAGGCAGTGGCCCAGGGCTCTGTGCCACAACCGCAGCCAATCCACGCTTTTTTGAATTGCCCTCATGCAAGCCTGGGACTCCTGTGTCTGCCATCCAGCCCTTTCTGCATTGTGATTCCCTGAGAGGCAGTTCCGGCTCCCCCACTGGCACCTTTGCATACAGAAACAGGCACCCATTTTTACTGCCCAGTCTTACCGCTGGAGACATTCTCCTTTTGGAGCTCCTTGTTGGTCCCTGGCACCACTGTCCATATCCCCTCAGTCTACAAGGCAAGCACCTGCACATATTCACTTTGCCCTCCGCACTCCCAACAACCACAAGCTAACCCATGTCTTCCATTTCACTTGGATCCCTGCAGTGTTTTCAATGCCATGTCCACTGATTTTTTTTCTGCAAACTGTCATTGCTTGTCAAGTGTATGCACAAAGTTTTACACACTGGCCTACTTTTTAAAAACTCTTCCTGCTCCCTGAAGTTATTTTAAAAATATGTATATGTATAGTAAAGTAACTATTAGATGTATTTCTAAATTATCTAAATATTATGTATTTCTAAATATTATGTATTTCTAAATTTCTAAATTATCAGTGTATACATATAATACAAACACATAATTTTTTGAAAGATTTTTTTTTATTATTGGAAAGGCAGATACACAGAGAGAAGGAGATTGAGACAGGGTCCTAAGGTTATGGCGCTCCTCTACTGCTTCCCTAAGCCTCAGCAGGGAGTTGCATGGGAAGCAGAACAGCTGGAACACGAAGCAGCACCCATATGGAATCCCAGTGGATGCAAGGTGAGGATTTAACCACTAGGATGACACACTGGGCCTTCACAGATTTTTTGCACAGTGCACTCTGTCTTTGTGACCCCTTTGGCCTAAAAATGTAAATCATGCTGTAGTGGGTTGGCAGCTGTTGGAGAGGCCCATGTACCATTATGGGTGTGCTTGTTAGCCTTCAGCAACTCTGTCAGATCCAGCTTCTTGCTGGAACATCCGGAGCGGCAGCAGACAACAGCTCAAGTGCTTGGGCTCTTACCACCGGTGCGAGAGGCCCAGATGGCATTCCCAGCCCCTGGCTTCTGACTGGTTGGGGGGGGGGAGTGTTTGGGAGAACGAACCAACAGATAAAAGCTCTCTCTTCTGTGTGTGTGTGTCTGATTCCTGATTCTCTTTTCTCTGTTTCTTATTTAATTTTCAACTTCTTTCAAGTATTTGATAATTAAATAAGAGTTTTCTAAAAGTACATCTTTTTCTTATTTTGCATAAAGGGATTGGCCAACATCCAAAAGTCTCATAAGTTAATACTCCTCCCCATGCAGCCTTGACGCAGATGTGTCAAACCAAATACCATTTTTTTTCATAGCTTCTAAGAGGTATACTTGTTTCCAACTCTGTATATACACAACTCTCCATATACGCAAGTACTTTAACTTTTTTCTCTGTTTATTTTCATTTCAGCTGAAAGGCAGAGAAATCTCCCACCCTCTGGTTTACTCCCAAAATGTCCACAACAGCCAGGATTGGGCCTGGGCAAAGCCGGGATCCTGAACCCAATCCAGGCTGGCTATGCAGGTGACAGGGATCTAACTATGGGAGCCATCACCTGCTGCCTCCCAGGGTCTGCACTAGCAGGAGGCTGGAATCAGGAGCAGGGAACTGAGACATGAACCTAGCACTTTGCTGTTGGAGACAGGTGTTGCAAGTGTGCTAGCTGCAACTTAACTATTGAGCCAAATGTCTGTCCCTCACACAGTTAATACAGTGAAAAAACATGTATCTTAGCTGTATCTTTTGTGTTTGCCTCCATACTTCCATATAACATGTTCAAATGTCCTCTTTTGAGTTCTTAGATTTAACATTTACACTTACTTTCTCTTCTTGTTCTGGATTGCTTCACAATACACTTTTTCTCCTATACTCTGTATATATTACATAAGTTGGAGAATACATATTCAGGGTTGGTGCAGTGATGTAGCTCACTAGTCGGCCTGCAGCCCCAGCATCCCATAATGGGCACTAGTTCATGTCCCACTTGCTGCACTTCTGCTCCATCTTTCTGCCTATGACTTGGGAAAGCAGTGGCAGATGTCCTGAGTTCGTGGGCCCCTGTATCTTTGTGGGAGACCTGGAGGAAGCTCCTGGCTCCTGGCTTCAGATTAGCTCAGCTCTGGCCATTGTGGTCATTTAGGGAGTGAGCCAGCAGATAGAATCTCTCTCTCTCTTTCTCTCTCTCTCAATCTCATTTTCTTTGTAAATATGCCTTTCAAATAAAAATGGTTAAATCTCACAAAAAAATAAGCATACATATTCAGACTGAAATTCACATTAATGTAGAGAACATTTTCCATAATGAAGCAATATCATATATTCTGGCTACATCTTGAATATCTTTTGTTTTCCCGTAAGTTAACTGTCTTGATTTTCAATTGTTTACTTTTCTATATACCAAGCAATTATTTCATTCTAAGTTCATTGCCAGAGTTAAAATACTCCTTCAATATATTCACACATGTCAGGTATTCCATCTTTTTTATTTATGTTCTGGAGATCCATGTTCTGGAATCCCCCATCCTCTCATCTGAGTTTTCAATTTGGGGAGAATGAAGATGATTTTAAAAGAAGGCACTGTGAAGCAAAACATCTACATCACTGTAATGTTAGCAGGGAAGAGAAAATGCCTTCTCCAGCTGTCATTTCCACCCATTTTATCTTGTTAAAGAATCATTGTCAATTTATTTCTTATGTCAAGGTAATGTGTGAATTACATGGCCTCTTGAATTACACGGCTTGCATTTTGTTCTCTCCCTAGCTTGTTTCTACATAGATGCAGCTGAGCAGTAACTGTGAAATGTAGACTTCTCCATCAATTTATGGAGGGATGGGAGCAAGCGTGTAGCTTAGCTGTTAAGGTGCGTTTGTCCACATGGTAGTGCCTGGGTTCGATTCGGTTCCTGAGTAAGTTCCCACCAATACAGATCACAGGAAGAGGCAGTGATGGCTCATGATGGTTCTTGCCCTGCACCTGGTAGAATCTGATTAAGTCCCCAGCTCCTGGTTTGAGGCTGGCATTTGAAGAGTGAACCAGAAGGAGTGAGCTCTGTTTGTCTGTATCTTATCTGTAAGAGACATCCCATCGTATATGATAGAATGATAGCACTGCTGGTGATGACCATAATGACCCTACAGAAGATAATGAGTAAACATCTCCAAATTATATGCCTTGTATGTGTGTTTGCAAAGGACATAAAGCAATTGCAGGATAAGAGCCATTGGCCTGATGGTTTGTTACACATGAACCACTGAGAAGCCACATGGTTCTTCAGTGTCACACAGCCACATAGCTAATGTGTCCTTGCAGGTAGCTTACGCTCCATCAACACTTAGAACTTGCCGGCACTGCAGTGAGTGCTGTACCTTTGTTGTCTCTGTTACTGTAGGCCACATCCCAATGAAGTTAAACTGTCATTGCTCTCAATTTAAAAAGGAAAAGACACTAACAGCTTGCCCAGTGTCACACAATCAGTGTTCGGCAGGTCAAAGAGGTGAACCCAGGAGCTCTGACCCAAAAGCCCCGTGTGTGAGCCTTTGTGTGTGTCTGCTGTTGACCTTGGAGTATGGGACCCACTGTTAGACTAACAAATGATTGAATATAAGAATGGATGCCAACTGCATTGTGGGCATCAGGTCATGGAGATCTTATTCACATCTCTATTCCTAGAGTGTGTTTGCTGAATTTTTACTGCATGAAACCCAAGATTCCCACAAAAATGTCAGCATGTGTTTTCTCCATAAAGAAGGGAAAATAAGATGTGTGTTAAGCAACACCTAACGATTCTGCAAAATCAGAGCTAGCTTTCCTCTCTGTTTTGTCAGAGACTCTACTTGCACTTTGCCCATTCTGGGACATCACACTTTGTTATCATTTCCTCCCCTGCCTTGTCTTTTCTGGGCTCCCACAAATACCACTCTCTACTGCCAGGAAACCTGTCCCTTCCTTTCACACTTAGGGCAATTCAGATGTCTCCTCCCCAAGCTTTACTTCCTGTGATTTTCCTGGAGGATTTTGTTGTTGTTGTTCGTTTTCCACAAAGGACACGACTAAGCCTGCCTCCACAATAGCATGTGTCAGCGCTGTGTAAACAAACATCTGGGATAGTGCATGGCCCTGGGAAGGTAGTTAACAGAAGTTTACTTAATGAGAAAAGAAATCCACGTAGGGATTAATGCACAGTCTCTGTAAACTTTATCCATAGACCAAGACCCTGGCAGTTCTCTAGAACTTTCCTCAAATAGGAAAATCTATTCCAAGCTATTCCCTTCATAGTTTACCTACTTATATCTTCATTTAAAAAATTTATTTTTTAAAAAAATCTCATAGCATTGTCACGGCATACTTAACAGACTGATGGAATCATGACTCCTTATGAAGGACTATACTATTGTAACAACGTGGGGAAATCGGTCAGGGTTGGGATTTTAGGTGGGGGTGGGAATCCCAGACTCTACAAAATTATACCATAAAATTCAAAAATTCAAAATAAAAATTTTAAAAAAATTGCATAGTGGAAAGTGGCCGATCCTAAGTTTTCTGACTGTTTTTGTTGTATGCAGCCTAGTGCAAAGATTCCATCCCACTACTTTATTATTCTTTTCAATATTCAACTTATATACATATTACCCATAAAAATATGACTTCCTGCTTTATTTCCAGGGTAACACATGAGGGTTCTATAAAATCTACCAGAGAAAATGAAATGTAGTGCAGACAGAAGATTTTATCTGTGCATGTGGCTCCCCACTGTCGATTTGTATCATGTAATTCTACTTAGCACTTCTGGGCCATTTCCTTCAAAGTACTTTCCAAGCATTACCTAAGTGATGCAGCCTAGGTAAGGGGTGGGACGCCAGGAACTTGAGCTGTAAATGTAGAACTGTTAAACACAGTTCTGAGGAAATTAGATTTTAGAGTTGGACACCAAATACAGTCCTGACACCAACACCCTGTCTCACTTCAAATAACTAAACCTCCACCTCTCCTTCCACATGTCCTCCACGAGGACAAGGAGGTATTCTATTAACTAGAAGGGCAACAGAGGAGTGGTTATGAAAAGCTATAATCCCCAGTGGCCAACCTCATTACAGGACAGTTTTAATTAAAGTGGTCAGAAAAAGAACGAGCAGCCCTTCCCAATCGAGACACAGCACATCCCAACTGCAAAAACCGGTAATGGTTCAAGAACGAGTGTGAGCGTAAAATCGTGCTCAACGCATTTGTTTCTAATTAAGTACCTACTCTGTGCTGGGTGTTTTGCAGGCAGTTTAATCCTTTTCACAAGGCTTGGAATGATGTAATGAATCTTTGGAATGAAAGTGTGTTGCCGCGATTGGTTTGGGTGACCCATGTGAGCTCCAAAGCAGAAGGAGTCTGATCCGCAAGAAGGAGGACGTCTTTTAGAAAAACGCTACCAGATGGAGAAGGCTGGAGGCACAGTCAGGAAATTGACTTTATCGGGGGCCATTTTTGTCCTTCTCCCTAAAGGCCTGCAGGGTTCCCGTTGACACGATGGTGATCGCTGGGAATGGGCTGAGCGGTTCAGCCGGTGCAAGAAGACTTTGACTCACTTGCAATTTTAAAAAGTCTACAGTGATAAGAATTTGGAGATAGTATAAAGGGAGTAACAGTGTAAAGATTCTGTGTGATCCAGGTTCTGTTTTTAAGTGCTGCCTCTCCCAGTCAAGGTGATGTTCTCTGTGAATCCAAGAGTGTGCTCTGTCTGGTACATCACCATATCTGCTCCACCCAGCAACTCCTTGCTGCCTGTTGAGCCTTGGCCATTACTGTTGAAAGGCTCCTTCTTTTTTGTTTTTTAGATTTATTCAGTTTTATTGGAAACTCAGATTTACAGAGTGAAAGAGAGACAAAGAGAAAGATCTTCTGTCCTCTGGTTCACTCCCCAAATAGCAGCAATGGCCAGAGCTGAGTGATCCAAAGCCAGGAGCCAGGAGCTTCTTCTGGATCTCCCTTTTGGGTGCAGGGTCCCAAGGCTTTGGGCCACCCTTGACTGCCTCCCCAGGCCACAAACAGGGAGCTGGATAGAAAGTGGAGCAGCCAGGATATGAACCGGCACCCGTATGGGATCCCAGTGTGCAAAGAGAAGGACTTTTAGCCACTAAGCTACCATGCCAGATCCTGTTGAAAGGCTTATTTATGGAAACTTTTAATTTTCTGTTTTCTTTTCGATGACAATATAGAAAGTGAAACATTATAGGGATCATGAGACATGGGTATGTTGTTTTGTTGCATAGACTTGCATTAAGGTTTTGCGTTTATGCTCATGGCAAGTGCACAAGCCATTGAAAAAGGAAAAGATGCCACTTTAGTGCATATGTGATGTGCATTTTCCAAGCAAAGCCTGAGGACGTCTCATCAGACTGTGAAGTGACAACTGTGCAGATGTCATCACATTCACTGTGTAGCCACAGGGAGCTCAGCAACATGACGAGCAGGGCTGTGTGCACTATCCGGTGATTTCCCCTTAGTCAAAGAACAGTACATGTCACATTGATGATTTTCAGTTGACTTTTACAGGTTTTTAGTTTTATTTTCATGGCCCAGTGCAATGGCTCAGTGGCTAAATCCTTGCCTTGCACTCGTCGGGATCCCATATGGGATGCGGGTCATGTCCTGGCTGCTCCACTTTCTTTCCAGTTCCCTGCCTGTAGCCTGGGAAAGCAGTCAAGGACAGCTCAAAGCCTTGCAGAGAAGACCTGGAAGAAACTCCTGGCTCTTGGCTTCAGATCAGCTCAGCTCTGGCCACTGTAGCCACTTGGGGAGTGAACCAGCAGGTGGAAAATCTTTCTGTCTCTCCTTCTCTGTAAATCTGCCATTCCAATAAAAATAAATAAATCTGATGGAATTATGACTCTTTATGAAGGAGTATACTATTGTAGCAACATGGGGAAAATCTGTCGGGGGTGGGAGTTTGGAGGGGAATCCCAGACTACATGAAATTGTACCATAAAAATCAAAAATTCAAAATAAAAATTTGACTAACTAACTAACTAAATAAATAAATAAATAAATCATTCTTGGGCCTGGCGCAGTAGCCTACTGACTAAAGTCCTCACCTTGCACACACCAGGATCCCATATGGGCACCAATTCTAATCCCGGCAGCACCACTTCCCATCCAGCTCCCTGCTTGTGGCCTGGGAAAGAAATAGAGGACAGCGCAAAGCCTTGGGACCCTGCACCCATGTGGGAAACCTGGAAGAAGAAGTTCCTGGATCCTGGCTTCAGTTCGATTCAGCTCCAGTCATTGCGGCCACTTGGGGAGTGAATCAACAGATGGAAGATCTTCTTCTCCCCCTCTCTGTATATCTGACTTTCTAATAAAAAGTAACTAAATCTTTTTTTTTTTTTAAAGATTTTATTGTTATTGGAAAGCCGGATATACAGAGAGGAGGAGAGACAGAGAGGAAGATCTTTCATCCGATGTTTCACTCTCCAAGTGACCGCAACGGGCCGGTGCGCGCCAATCCGATGCCGGGACCAGGAACCTCTTCCGGGTCTCCCATGTGGGTGCAGTGTCCCAATGCATTGGGCCGTCCTCGACTGCTTTCCCAGGCCACAAGCAGGGAGCTGGATGGGAAGTGGAGCTGCCAGGATTAGAACCGGCGCCCATATGGGATCCCGGGGTGTTGAAGGCGAGGACTTTAGCCGCTAGGCCACGCCGCCGGGCCTAAAAGTAACTAAATCTTAAAAAATAAACAAAAAAATGTGATAAATCTTAAAAAGTTTTTACTTCTATTTTCAAATTTTGGTTTTACAATTGTATAAAAGCCATAAGAAACATTTAATTTTTGTGTGCTTTTAGTGTTATATAAGAATAATTTAAAGCCAAACACTGAAGATCTCTCAAACTTTTTTTTAAAGGAATATCTTGCAGAAACCTAACCTCAAGTTGTTGAAAATACGGAAGCAGACAAACCAATGAAACGATCCGTTGTTATGGTTCTTTTTTTTTGTTTTTGTTGTTACTAGAAAGTCAGCTATATAGAGAGGAAGATCTTCCATCTGTTGATTCACTCCCCAAGTGGCCACAATAGCTGGAGCTGAGCCCATCCAAAGCCAGGAGCCAGGAGCCTCTTCTGAGACTCCCACACGGGTGTAGCATCCCAAGGCTTTGGGCTGTCCTCGACTGCTTTCCCAAGCCACAAGCAGGGAGCCAGGTGGGAGGCAGGGCCACCCGGATTAGAACCGGCACCCGTATGGAATCCTGGGGTGTGCAAGTTGAGGACTTTAGCCACTAGGCTACTGTACAGAGCCCTGTTATGGCTCTTAAATCCAAAGTGGTACATGTGGGCAGTCAGGTAGCAATGCACACAACAGCACATTTAGCCAAGTTGTACCTCCCACCCATAGGACATAGTCAGTGATGTATCTACTGCTTACCAAAATGAGATGCACAACATCTTTGACCCTCCTCTCACCTTCCACTCCTGTAGCCCTATGTCATTAACTTAGCAGCTACTCCTTGGGAGCTCTCCAGGTGCCAGTTCTGGCTCTTGGTGATTTGGACCCCAGCCATGCGGGCTCTCTGTAAAGTGTCCTGACAGTTTCCTGTGCCATTGGTTCTGTGCTTATACATTGACTGCCGGAACCAGACAACACGAGGTGGACCCACAGAGTCTCCGCCATGCCGAGACTTGAGCTCCACCAGGCTGAGCTCCCTCCATGGGCCTGAGCTTGCTGCTGGAGCCAGGAACTGGCCAAACCTCTCCAGCTCAAAGCTATGCTCCTTGCATTGCTTTCTGCTCCCTGAGGTCCTAGAGACCTGTGTGATTTGGCCTGAATCTGCACAAGTAAATACATTTTAATTTGAGCCTCCTCTTCTGCCAATTTAGCAGATCCACTTCTGAGTAACATAGAACCTTCAGCATACCATAGCCGACCTTGAAATAAGTAAAAATCTGTTTAAAGTGATATTCAGTTGAATGAGTAGAAAGTAAATTATGAAAATCTTGGTCATAGCTATGTGAAATATATGCATGGCTGCTAAAATGGTTTCAGAGGAAAATTATTATGTTATAAATATATATGTGTGTATATATATGGTATTGAATTGATCTAAATATTAATGATATTTCTCCATTGAATTTGAAAGTGGTTGAAGTTTAACAAAGTGACTGAATTTAGTTAACATGTCATTTTTTTTTAGCAAACATTTGATGGTTCCAAGTTCTCAACTTTACTCACGTGAAGATGATTTTGATTGGCTTTTAGCTTAAAATACTTGTGTTTCTCTTTTGTCTTTTTCATTTCAAATAGAGTTCATATGCTTAGCCCTGTGTTCCAGAAATTCTACCATTCTCCAGGATTCCTCAAAAAGTGTGGCCAGGGATTCTGACTTCATGATATCTACTTCCCTCTGTGCCTTTGAAATTGAGTTCATAAGGTCCTGGATTCTTATCCCTAGGTTTCAGTTTTCTCCTTAGAATGGTTGTGCTATCTTCTCAAGGAATCAGCATTTCCATCTGAGAAAACGCACATTAGGTAACATTATCTCTAATTTACCTTCCAGGTCCAAATGATTACATTAAAAACAACTGTGCATTAGTGTGGATTTGAAAAGACCTCTTAGTTATGATACAAGTATAGAAAGATGAACCCTGAAGCCAAAAAATTGAATGTAAAACATATAAAGAGTGGGTATAACACAGTGCTTATTTTGTGTGTGTTTTTGGTTATAAAATCAATATTATTTGATTTCTGAATGCCTAACACAATGAAAAGATTAAGAACTGGTGTGAATATTTTCTGCAGAACATATTATTTCCAATATTCTGATATTCCATTAAGGTATAATGCCACAAAAGAACAAATATCGTATTATTGCACTCACAGGAGTCACCTAGAATTCTCACAGAGACCCATCAAGTCAGAGAGAAAGGTGGCTGCCCGAGTTAGGAAGACAGCAGAGAGCGAGTACAATTCAGTTTGATTTCACAGCTTGAAAAGAGTTTTGCAAGTAGATCATGGTGATGGTAACACATTGAACTGTACAGCTAAAAAGTTAATATATTAAAATCAGAAACTGTAGTATGCATTATTCAAATGCAAAGAAGTCATTTCACTTCCATGTATTTCCTCAGATGCATTTTTAAAAGTTTGACATAAAAATTGGAAACTTAAACACAAAGCTATTTATAAATGACCCAAGAGTATCTGAAAAACCCAGCGGATCAATTTAAAAGTTGTTAGAAATGTGGGGCCGCCATTGTGGCATAGCACGCTAATCCTCCCTTGCAGTGGTGACATCCATATGGGTGTCAGTTCATGTCCTGGCTGCTCCACTTCTGATCTAGCTCCCTGCTTACAACTTGGAAAAGCAGCAGAGGAAGGCTTAGGCGTTTGGGCCCTGCAGCCATGTGCAAGACCCAGAAGAAGCTCCCAGTTTGGGGGTAGCTCAGCTCTGGCATTGTGGCCATTTGGGATATGAATCAGAAGATGGAAGAACTTTCTCTCTCTCCTCCAATCTCTAAATCTGGTTTTCAAATGAAAATTAACAAGCCTTGAAAAAGAAAATAACAATGATTAGAAATGTGAGAAATTTTTGTCTAGTAGGAAAATTGGTTGTATAGACCAGTAATACATAAACATCATTGGAAAAATGTAGTAGAATCTTAAATTTACATTGAATTTTTTTTTAAAAAAAAGAGATTTATTTGAATGACAAAAATAGAGAGAGAGGAGAGACAGAGAAATCTTTCATCTAATGGTTCACTCGCCAAATGGCAGCAGCAGGCTGCCTGGGCTGGGTCAAATTCAGGAGCCAGGAGCTTCTTCTGGGTCTCCCATTTGAGCACAGGGACCCAAACATTTGGAGCACGTTTTACTGCTTCCTCAGACACATTCTCACGGAGCTGGAAGTGGAGCAGCGGGGACTGAAACCACCACCTACTTGGGTTGCCAGTTTTACCCACTATGCCACAATGTCAGTCCTTATATATAACTTTTATTTTATTTTTTTTTTTTATTACAAAGTCAGATATACTGAGAGGAGGAGAGATAGAGAGGAAGTGGAGCTGCTGGAATTAGAACCAGCGGCCATATGGGATCAAGGCAAAGACCTTAGCCACTAGGCCACGCTGCCGAGCCCGAGTCCTTATATATAACTTTTAAAAACAAAGTACTTAGCATGATGGATTCCAGTCGGGCCCATTTGTCCACAAAGAACTGCATTTCGTTTTTTTTAATAGCTGAGTAGTATTCCATGGAGTAGATGAACCATAGCTTTCATGCTAAGAGAAATGAACCAATCCCAAAAGGTTAAATACCACATGTTTGCCTTAATCTGAGATGAAAAGAGAACAACTTGGAAAATAGTACCTGTATAATGTAATATTAGTGCAATCTCTTATAACCTGTATCCAATGCAATAAGATAACACGATATAATCTATAAACCAACAATTAATGTCAGAATACTTAAGATCTACATCGAAAAACTGTAAAACCTACTATACCCTCAATACGCTATGTTAACCTGTAATGGGGGAGAGTGCAGGGAAATCTTTCAGGACCATAAAAAGAGTGAGAAAAAAGTACAATATAGCCTATCAAGATCAAATCTGGTAATTCACAGACAACAGACTCAAAGCGGCACTAAACAACAATAAAACTACTATACCAATGCATGAGGGGGGAATCGGGTGCGATCCTGACAACCTCTTAACAGGAGGTCATGTGCGTGGAGCAGGGGAGCACTCCAGAGTGGAGCAGGTGGTAAGGAGGAAGCTTGGATCCCAACCATGAAGACTCCCAGACCTTCACCACAAACTATTAATACAAGCAACAAGGACTATATCCCAACTGCCAAGGAGGCCACAAGGAATTGGATGCCCTCGGAGGCCGAGTACTCTGAGGTCACCCACCCCCAACCGGAGCTTCCACAGGGGATGGAAGAAGTCCAAACACTACCGTGCAGAAACCAACGTCATCGGAAAGACAACCAACCAGAAGCCCTGAGTGGTCTGCAGAAACAGAAGAACAATAAACGTCCTTCGGGACCAGGGAGGAGAGCTTTCTCTGGTCCGAGCCTGGCTCCACCTCTGGACCCCCCCTCCCTCGCAATGACCATCGGGATCGCTTCGAAAACCCGTCACAGCAAACAAACAATCATACAAACTAAAAAAAAAAAAAAAAAAAAAAAAAAAAAAACCTAAAATAAATAAACAACAGAAAGTAGAACTTGAAATCTGACAGGAAAGAGCTGGCATGGATTGGCTCATGCCTCGCTGGGTGGGTCACAAAGATTAGTTACTCCTCACCATGGTGTTGAGGATTTTCCTGCACCCCCCCCCCCCAAAAAAAATGTTCTGCACCTAAAATGTTGACATATATCTT
The DNA here is from genome assembly GCF_030435755.1 of Ochotona princeps. NCBI lineage: Eukaryota > Metazoa > Chordata > Mammalia > Lagomorpha > Ochotonidae > Ochotona > Ochotona princeps. The sequence goes on from NC_080845.1 coordinate 47,434,491, forward strand.
GTTAGAGTTACAAGCCAGTCTGGATTATCCTAAAATCTGCCAAGATCAGCAAAATTTTACTTCAACACAACAACTGGCTAAATACTAAGATGAAATGGACACGAAACAGCTGAATGGTGCCTTATGGCCATTTTAAGGTATAGAGCAGCCGGTCCTGTATATGAACTAAAATTGAAATGTCAATGAGCTAATCATAGGTGGTGGCTAGGACTTGTTTTCCTTTTTTTTTTTTTTTTAATACACTGGTTACTCAAAACCATGTCAATTCCATAACATTGCAAATTGCTGTTGATGTTATATTGGGACTCTTAGTTGACTGTGATGATATTCTGCCAGCTCAAACTTCAGACCAGAAAAGGTCTCCCCAAGAAACTGTTCAACCCATCTGGACAATAAGTAGCTGGACTCTATGCTTGGTATATGTTTGCAATGAAAGAATCTTGATTGAATTTGAACTGTAATACTGCATCAAGGTGGAGGAATCCACCGGGGGGAGGGGAGGGGGAGGGAGGGGGGGATTCCCAGAGCCTATGAAACTGTCACATAATGCAAAATAATTAACAATAAAAAAAAAAAGTACTTAGAATGAAATTAATCAAAACTTTGAACATCTGGATAAAGGAAAGCTGAAAATTTGGCCCAAGACGTGAACTGATGGGAATCATTGGAGATATGAGTAGTTCTAAATATGAAGACTTAACATGTAAAACTAAATTTATAAATCTGTCTTTTGTAAAAGTGGATATATTGATTCTACAGTGTACATCAAATATACGTATGTGGAAAAAAACTGGGAAAAATATTTTAAAAGGAGAAATAAAAGTGAATTATTTCTTCCAGTAATAAAACATGTTTAAAAAAAGATGAAAGTTTTAAATGATTATACTGTTACCAGAATAGGCAGATGAGTGAAACAAGGCATAGAGCCACATGCATGTACAAACCTGCCATACGACAGAAGTGAATTCTGAGTCATGAGGGATAGATACCTTTCTTTTTTTTCAGAATAAGTACATTGGCTAGTCCTTTGGAAAAATTTATACAATATTTCTTATGCCAAGATAAGTTCTCGAGAGCTCAACAGCTTAAATATAAGTGCCAAAGAAAATATGAAAAGTCAATTTTTATAAGAATGAAGTGTAAAATCCTTTATATCAAGGACTCATGGCCCAGAAACAGTGAAGAAATAGTTAATAAATGTGACCATGTCAACTTAATCATTTATGCAGACTTATGTTATTGTACAGTTATATTGTGGATAAAGTGAATAGAAAATGTGAAGGTTCATGTTCTTAAGTTAGAAGAAGCTCTTTGGATTAATAGGAGAAAATGACAATCCGTTAGAAAAATTATCAAAACTTTGCAAACAGTTAACCAAAATAGAAAAAATATATCAGTGTTGTACAAACTTTTTAAATTTATGATAATTCAAACAATAATATAAGCTTTAAGCAGGAAAGTTAGTTCACAAAACAGGTAAGCAAAGATCTGACATGCATATGTAACAGTTTAGAAAAACAGACACATCTATCCACTGGTGGAAAAAATAGAATTTACTGAAACTTCATTGGAAGGCATTCACATCACATATACTGATATTTGAAATGAACATACTAACAGTTCTCTTTCTAGGGACTTATCCTAAGGGTACAGTTGCACTTATCAATAAAGATCTGCATATAAAGGATTTTCATTCGAGCTTTGTGTGACTTCCCTAAGACTAGGCACAATATGACTATCTATAAATGAACTATTGATGATCTAAATGATGGTATTTCCATGCAACAGAGTATTAATGCAATCACAAAAACAATGTGGTAGGAATATTAAACACCTGTAATTTACAAATAAAGTGACAGTGAAACAAAATGGATATCTCAGAAATAGAACCACTCATATGTGTTCAATTTATATTCAAACAAGAACATGAGTCGTTAAATAAAATACTTACTAGAAAATTTACAGGATAAGTTAAAATTAGGTTCTAGTTTTGCCTGTCAGTGGAAAAATATTTGAAAATCGATATTCAGCGTGAGTCAGGTATTGATTTACACATCTTTCAGTTGGTTGGTATATTTAGTTTTGTTCACTCATTCATGTAATTCATATTCACTGTGTAAGATGCTAAACATTATTCCAGGTACCAGGTCCTTCTGAAAATCTGTGGATAGGAGTACAAATTCTAATTTCAGCAATACATATTGATAGGCTAGTATGTTCACACAATTTACTGAACAGTTTCTCTTTTAGGAATTTATCTCATAGAAATAGGGAAATGTTCACAGAATTAGATGAGATGACATTTAGTACATTTATGAAGTGTGACAAAATGCCCAAAACTTCCTCCTTCCACACTCATCTCTTGCAGCAAGACAGTGTAGATTTTCTCACCAAGCCCTACAGCTCATTTTTCTGCCCCCTTGAATCTGGGTTGGACATGTGACCCAGGCTGGCCAATGAGACACTAGTAAATATCTCATAAGTAGAGATTTGAGCAGCATTTGTAGGTTGGGACTTGGCTGTTTGGGACTCTGAAGCCACTTAAGTCAAAGAGCCCAGACTAGCCTCATTGGAGGAAAAAGAGGCCCCCATCATTTTAGCTGTGCTAGCTTTCCCAGTTTCTTCATAGAATCATAAGCTTAAAAGAAAAGAAAAAGCTATTTAGATATGCAAGATGAAGTATTTTGTTATAAAATGAAAAATGATTTATGGGACATTATTTTTTAATGTTTATTTGTATTGGAAAGGCAGATTTACAGAGAGAAGGAGGGGGGGCACTTCCATGTGTTAGTTCACTCCCCATAATGACTAGAGCTGAGCCAGTGCAAAGCTCAGGAGTCTCTTATGGGTCTCCCACATGGGTGCAGGGACAAAGAACCTGAGCCATTGTCAGCTGCATTCCCAGACCATAAGTCAAGAGCTGGATTGAAAGTGGAACAGCTGGGATCCAAACCAGCACTAATATGGAATGCCGGTGCTAGCAGGCAGAGGATTAACCTGTTGAGCCACAGCACCAGCTCCATGGGGGCATTATTTTTAACTGCGATATGTATATATTCTTATCGCCCCCTCCCAGAAAAGACATAAAAGTTCCTTTTGTTGGATGTAAGAGTATAGGTCTAGTAAATATCACACATGTATACAGTAGAGCATGAGACTACCATTAAGAAAGCGGGAAGACATGGGAGAATCTTCATGTAGCAGTCATTGTATTTTTATTCTGTCTCCCGTTGGGTTCCCATGAAGGACCTGTGTTTATGAATGAGACCAGAGAGCACTTGGCTACAAACATACTTTTGTGTTTCCAGCAGGCAGAGTAACATGAGAAAACCTGGAAGGAATGAATGTCGCCAGGTGCCAAGGAGGGTTCTGAGATGGGGCGGGAGACAGCTGAGCTGGTGCATGAGGGAAATGGCTTTCATGCCCAGTGAATGCAATCAAAGCACGATTCTGGCAGTATTTTTTTTTTTGTTAAGACTTTTAAAGCACTCAGTCTACTTTCCAGGTTTTAACAATTTTTTTTTAAATTCCAAATAATCTTCATGTGAGCAGACTGAGCCCTTTTTACCAATTGCAAGACTAAGTAACAAAATGACGGGTGCATCTTAGAGCAGAGGAGACACTAGCTTTAGCCCCCACTCTGGTTTTTATCAGTGTGAGAAGGACTTCAAGCTTCCAAGCAACAAACAGTAAGGAAAAGGGGAGCCAGCATTTTGGTATGTGCACAAACATTTGGAAGCACCGATGTGGAGTCCGGCTACTCCGCTTCCAAGCCAGCTCTCTGCTAAGGTGGCTAAGAGAGCAGCAGGAGATGCCCATCCCCACACCCCAAAATGGGAACCTTGGAGGCAGTTCCAGGCTCCTGGCTTCAACCTTGCCCAGAACTGCCTATTATGGACCTTTGGGGAGTGAAAGAGCCAGTGAAAGATCCTCTCCTTCTTTCTCTTCTCTTTCTCTGTGATTCTGCCTTTCAAATAAATAAAATAGAATTGTTAAAACATAAACTAAATTAGAATAAGAAACTGTGTATTTAAGACATGAGTTAAAAACAACAGTTAGAGCTTAGTGCCATGGCGTCATAGGCTGAGGTTCCATCCGTGACACCAGTATCCTATGTGACCATAGGGGCACCAGTTCTAGTCCCGGCTGCTTCACTTCTATCCAGCTTCCTGCTTATAGCCTGAGAAGTCAGCAGAGGATGGCCCAAGTCCTTGGGCCCTTGCACCCATGTCGGAAACCTGGAGGAAGCTCCTGGTTCCTGGACTTGGATCAGCTCATCTGTGGCCACCGTGTCATTTGGAGAGTGAACCAGTGCATGGAAGATATCTCTTTGTGTGTTTTTCCTTCTCTCTGTGTAAGCTCTGAAAAACAAAAATAATTTTTTAAATAAAAATACATCTTTAAAAGTAAAAAGAATAAGAAATAAAAAGCAACAGTTGATGGATTTAGATTGGGTAGATAGCAATCGTATTTGCCTACCTTCCTACCTGTGTCTGTCTCAATGTATGCATCTTTCCTTGTGTACTTATCATGGTACAGAAATATCTAAGCAAGTACCAGTGGGCACATCACCATGTTTCTGAGGCATTTGGAGGCAGTTTCAGAACATTTGTGTCCGTTTTTCCAAGCTAGCAATCAAAATGCTAAGTGATGCAATGCCATTATGTGATTTTGTGAGCTTCAGGATAGTTTTTAGTTTTTTAATTGGTTCAGTTTCATGTTTTCCCTAATGGTTACAAATGATTAGAAGCTTCAAGCTATGCAATCTACTTAGTGGAAGGTAATCCTGCCCTGGTAGTTATTCACTGTGCCCAGGAATAAGAAACACTAGTGTTTAATATATTATCAGTGGAAATAGTTGCACAGATCCTGAACTGAAGCAACTACTAATTATGAGTGTGTGTTAATCCATAATTACAGTGGAACCACTTTCTTGGAGTTACCAGCGATTTATGTAGTTGGGGTTCTTAAACAGGATGCAATAAGGATATAAATTCCTCAAAGCTGTATATATTCATTCTTCTCTTAAATGTACCCTCTAAAATGTGTACATAGCTCTCTGTCCTTCATTGGGAATCCACATCTTATTGGGCCATGTGTTTTTCTGGCTGTTTGTATTTACAACATCACAGTGGGGTCCAAATATATTGAACGAACACAGTCGTGACTGCCAACCTAACAGAGCGTTGTCTGAGCTAAACACCCATTTTAAATCAGAGAACAGGAAAGGCTCAGGGCTTTGGGCATTTCCACTTCTTCCCCTCCTCTCCCTGTAAGAGAAGTTTGAAGCTTTGGGTGGAGGAGGTGGGAGTTGCCATAGAAATATGCTCTAGGCCCTGACTGGAGTGTAACTGGAGACACTAGCAGGTTGGCAGAGCAGTGTTGCAATGAGATACGTGGAGAGCAGGGAGGAAAGCAGGCGTGTGCAGCCAGCGTGTCGCTAGTTGATGAGTCAGGAGCAGGTCACGGGGTCCTCAGGGAAGCCGTGCTGACAGACACAAAAGCCTCCTAGCCAGGCACTGGAGCAGACCTGGACGTGACCCTCACTCCAGCAGAACACTCGACCCGTGTGCTTGGGCAGACTCCTTCGATCACACTCAACCTTTGCGTCCTTATTGGTAGAGATGTAGTAATACTAGTGAGGTCACTCATGGAGAAAGTTTCATATCTAGAAAGTACTAATTATGTGATAGCCATCAGCATTATCATACTGTGGCTCACCATGCTCACTTGTAGAGGAAGTGCCTGGATGGGCGCCCACAGGGGTGAAGTCTAGAAACCTGGGTCTCCAGCTGTTTGAGCAAGCAGGGCTTTATGGCTCGGCTCTAGCGTTTTCTATTATCCAATGGCCCCTAGGAAGCAGAAAACACTTTGTAGTCAGCCTGTTTCTGGCATCTTTTAGGTTCTGACTGGGCTGTGCTGCTTTTGCAAAAACAACAAAACACCTTCGCTTTGTACTTGTAAAGACGAGATGTCTCTTGTGGGGTGGGAAGTTTTTATTCTTTCCCAGTGAATATGGTCTGTGAAGGGCAAAACAGAGGTGGGCGAAAGCAGATAGTGGAAAAAAGACAAAAGACAGTAGAGTAGGATTAGGGACAAGATGTTCCATGTCAAGTCACAAATGCTAAGATGAAGGCCATGCAAAACAGGCCTCCAAAGCGCTGAAAACCAGGTTGTACTGAGCCATCCGTCTCCTCCACCATTGGCTTGGATTGGGGGTGAGATGGGGTGAGAAGGTTAATTCCCTCAGAAACACTGATCTTAACAGTTAATGGGGAAAGGGTGTTGAAGGCCCAGATTAGTCTGATGAATGCCTTTGGTTTAGGGGGACAGGGCACAGGAGGAAAAGTTTTGGGGTTTTTCCCCTTTCAAGTGTTATTTGATTGCAGAATTTGTGGCAAATGTGTGAAGCAGAAAACCAGAAAGGTCCTTCTTTGGTCAAACTTCGGAGTTCTTTGATGAGAGTCCTTTGCACTTGCTCCATGACCCCTGGAGGTATCCCCAGGTAAACTGCAGGTGGTAGCTCACCTGGTAGGGTTCCTGGCTGTGGCCTGCACAGACTCAGCTGTTGTGGCTCTCTGTGGAGTGAACTAGCAGATGGAAGATTTCTTTCTGCTTCTCAAATAAAATAATTATCTTGTAGAATTAAGAGCACATTAAATCCAAAGTTAATTTTTAAGAAAAGGAAATTATAAAATAAATAGAAATAGACATGAAAAGAAATAAAATAAAAAGAAATAATGTAAGTGCAATAGAGAAAACCAACAAAGAAAGAAGTTAGCTGTCTGAAGAGATCTCTAAAGTTGATAAAACTTTAGTTATTTTGATCAAGGATAAAAAAGAAGTTACCAATTTTAATAATGAGAGAAGAGTCATTATGACAGATCTACAGTATTAAACAATAATGATATACTATAAACAATTTGTTGCTTAATCTGACAAAATAATATGACAAATTTCTCTAGAATTTTATAAAACTGACACAATAAGATATCAAAAATCTAAGTAGCCTATAGCTCTTAAGGACATAGAATTTATTATTATTATTATTATTATTATTATTATTATTATTATTATTTGACATTGAATTTATTACTATGACCCTTCTAGAAAGAAATTCCAGACTCAGATAACTTCACTGGTGAGTTCTGTGATTCCTGTTAGAAAGAAATAACAACACTTCCACATACCACTTCTCAGAAAGTAGAAAGGGAGTGAATATTCATTTAAAGAGGCCAGCATTACATTGATACCAAAACCAGAAAACACTATTCAAAGCAAAGAAAATTTTAGGGTGCAGCTCAATGGCCCAATAACTAACTCCTGACCTTTCAAAGCTCCAGGATCCCATATGGGCACCAGTTTATATTCAAGTCATTCCACTTCCCTTGCAGTTCTCTAATTGTGACCTGGGAAAGCAGTATGGGCTGGGCCAAAGCTTTGAGATACGGAAAAAGCTCCTGGCTCCTGGCTCCAATCATTATTGTGGCCACTTGGGGGGAGTGAACCCATGGATGGAGGATATTTCTTTCTACCTCTCTTTCTTCAATAAATCCGATCTGCCTTTCCAATAAAAATAAATAAATCTTACAAAGAAGAGAAAATTACAGATAAATATCACTGCGCGTATAAGGTACAAAATCCTTAATAAAATAATAGCAAATCAAATCAGACAGTGTATACAAATGGATAATATTTCACGAAGTGGAGTTTATCAGAAGAGTGCAAGATTGGTGTTTGATATTCCAAAAATGAGTTATTAATCCTTTGCAGGCTAAAAGAGAGAAAGCCTTTTATTATCTTGCACATGTAGAAAAAGGTTTGACAAAGCTGAACTTACATTCATGACTTTAAACATAAAAAACAAAATAAACTAGAAATAAAATTCCTTAAATCTAAATAACTATAAGAAATCTGTAGTTAACATCATTCTTAATTATGAAATACTTAAAATTTTCCACCCATCATGGGAAAAAGTAAGAGTATACTTCTCACCACTCTTACTCAGTATTTTCTGTGCAGCTTATAGCTACTGAAACAAGTAAGTGATAAGAAATAAAAGCATACATCTAGGAAAGGAAGAAGCGTAATTTTCTTCACAAATAACATGATGTGTACAAAAGGAAATATAGTGGAGTCTACCACAAATCAAAATTAAACTAAAACTATATTATTAATGAGCAAATTTTATAAGGTAGTTGGAAGTGGGAAATCAGTATATAAGCATTGCCTTTATGCAGTTGAACAGTAACATTGGAAAATAAAAAATATAAAGTTTAATTTGCAATAAAAAAAACAAAAAGATGAAGTATGTGGAGGTTTAAATTGAACCCCAGATCTCTACATGGAATGCTACAAAACAAGGCTTTCTACAAACATTTCTACAAGGAAAATACAAAGCATTACTGAAAAAAATTTAAATAAATATTAATATTTTCTCTATTCATTAATTGGAAACATGTCAGTTGCCTCTGATGTAATCTGAAGTCAGTGCAATCACAATGAAAACAAAAGCAGAAATGCAAAGGATCTGAAATGCTCAAAACATTTTTTGAGAAAAAAATAAAATTGATAGACTTATACTATTTAATTTTCAAGACAGTGTTGATTTAAGGTTAGTCAAATCTAGCAATGGAAACAAACAAACAAACATGGAGCCCAGATATTGATCCCAGGTATAAAGCCAACTAATTTTTGTCAAATGTACAAAAACAATGAAATAAGGAATGTAAATTATTTTCCATAAATATTATTTGAACAATAAGGCTGTCCTTTTGAAAGAAAAAATTGGCACTAATCCCTACCTCATATTCTACCCCAAATTAGGGATGGCTAACAAACTTAAATACAATCATGAAAATTAGAATTATACAGCTTCTAGAAGAGAGCCTAGAAGAATTTTTACACTCTTCAAGTAAACAAGAATTTTTTAGATAGCAAACAGAAAGCAATAACCATAAGTCAAAAGCTGATAAATTGGATTTCACAAAATTAAAAATAGTATAAGGAATATGAGTAAGAAGTATAACCTATAGAAACATTCACCACATGGGCATCTAACTTGCATTCAAGATTTATAAAGAACTTCTATACCTAAATAGTATGATGGAGAAATCAACCTAAAAAGGGAAATTAGACTTAAATAGACACTCCACGAAAGAGAAAATTTAAATTACCAATGAGAACAAGAAAAGGACTCTATATTATTAGTTGTCAGGTAAATGCGTGCTACACCTCAATGAGACATCTTTCCATACTCAACAGAAAGGCCACAGTCAAACAGATGGAGAACACCACGAGCTGCACAAACAGAATGTTCCTGCGGTCCTCACCGGCGTGTAAAGTGGTCTGAATGCTCAGGAAGCCTAAGTGGGAGCTTGTTAGTAAGCTAATTATACATCTGTCTTATGGCCAACAACCCCACCGCTAGGTATTTTCCCCAAGAGAAATAAAATGAGGCCCACAAAAAGATTTGTCTGTGAATGTTCACAGCTTTACTCATAATCACATAAACTTGGAAGCAACCCAAATGTCTTATTAACAGGAGAATGGGTAAACAAAGTATGTATAATCATATCAGAGAATGTGACTCAGCAATAACAATGAAGGAACTACTAACATACAGTAATATGGAGAAATATCAAAAGCTGTATGTGGAGTGAAGAAGCCAGACACAAACGGACAGGTACTGTTGTCAGTTCCTAGGCAAGGTACCTTATTCATGGATGGACATCAGAACAGTGAGTGTGGCTGGCCTCTGGTGGGTGGGACAGAATGTACCTGGAGTGGGCAACAGGGAGTCATTCAGGATTTTCAAGGTGTTCTGCATCTTAGTAAGGGTGAGTATTACAATAGTGGGTAAATTTAAGATGTGCCCAGGACACTATGAATAAGCCATGCTTCAATAAAAGCTATTGAGATCATCTACCTGGCAACAGGAACCCTATACTTACAGGTAATGGCCTCTTCAGCACATTGTAAAGCAAGTAGCATTGAAAGGCCCTTAGCGGAAACTTCCAGAACTGGTCTTCATTTTCTTGAGGCAGAACTGTCTTTAGAATGTGGTGGTGTGGGACTATTCTGTTGTCTTCTCCCAGCGCCAGCAGACGAGCACTTTATTGCTTGTACTAAGAAAATCCAGCAGCTAAGACAGAAACTGGTTCTTGAGATGAAAACCGTCACCTCCAGTTTCAATCATTGCTTTGGGACACTGACAGCCTTTTGTTTTCGTTCTGAGCTCTGACACTCTCCTGAGTCTTGACTTCTGGTTTTGTAAAATGAAGAGAATCTTGCATGCCTTGAATGTATTTTTGTGAGGGAATGGTACTGAGCTTTCTGCATCAGTCGCTGCATCTGTGCAGGCGAATCTCCCCGTTTTCCTTACAGGCCAGCTGCCTTCCCAGTTGCACATTTTCATGGTGCTTCTCCTGCAAAGCACCCGAACCTGAGAAAGTTTGTTTTTACTTGTGCAGATCTGTCACTCATGCCATTCCACACCCCTCTCGGCCCCTACTACACTATAAGTTACTCCAGGCTGGGGGAACATTAGAAACATGTGGATTTTTGCTTACCAGTGCATACTGAGGACACAGTACAAGGCAAATAGGCCATAAATAGTTGCTGCGAAAGTGATGACTACTTGATGAATGTCATTTTTTATTGTAATCACTTGCTTTCCCACTTGAGCAAAACAAAGGAAACCATAAAACTGCTCACCACCTTGCCTCCCTTCTCTCATTGCAGCTACATGCAGACACACGCACACACCCACATATATAGCCCAGGTTACTTTTGGTATTTCCTCCCTTTTGTCATTTCTCTGGGGTGGTTGGTGCTGAATCTTTGTTATAGTACTACCTATGTGTGGTGAAAGATTAGAGAAGAGGCATGAGGGCACGGGAGGGATTGTTCTTAGCACACGGGGAGATTTGGGCTCTTAATGGCCTCTAGGAGATAACCCTGCCCTTAAGCAACCCGACAGTAGGAGACTTGGCACAGTCATTAGGAAATCTGCAGTGTCTTTGTTGATTCCTAAGAACTTATACACTGGAGGGCACTCCAGGCCACCTATCTCTACTCACCATCAGCTCTTGGGGGTTTCATGTTTATCTGTGTTACTCACATGTTGAACTTGCACCAGTCTCCCTGAGTGGTTTCAGGATCCTTATTTGTAAAACGTGCCTATCTTTTGGCAAGATTTGCCTTGTCAGAAAGTGGCAACATGGCTGTATAGTGTTACTCTGCCGGCTCCACAGCTTTCATGTTTTTATCTCATCCTTTGTGCTCTGAAAGCATGGTGGGAGAATACTGTTATGACCAAAGGGTATTATTAGCACCAGGTAGTCTGTTAGAGAGCCTTTCGCTGATTTTAGCATGCAGAACTTTAAAATTAGGAGAGAAAATGTACTTAATTCCCTTAAAAAAAAATTGAAACACTTATGCTGTTTGACTTCCAGTGTCCCACAATTAAACCCATCAAAAGCTGAAAATATCCTAAGTCAAAAATCCATTTGATACACTGAGCTTACCAGACTTCATAGCTTAGCAGCACACCACACAGCATGGATGCTGAGCCTACTGGATGTCACAGCTCAGCAGCATATGACACAGCAGGGATTGATCGTGCTTAGGATGACCTGGCTCATGGGCAGGTGCAGCTACGGCCGCCACTGACATCACTCAAAATGCATCCTGCCACATATCGTGAGCATAGGGAAAGGACAAAATGCAAAACTGGAGTTATGGTTTCTATTGAAACTGAATTGCTTTTATCCCATCATAAAGTCAAGAAATCTTGTCTAAAAGTATTTATTTAAAAGGCATAGTCACTAATACACTAACCACTAACACACGCACATATACACCAAGATCATCCTTCCACAGGTTCACATCCCAAATGGCCGCAAGGGCCAGGAACCAGGAATCCCATTTGAGTCTCCTATATGGTGGCAGAGGCTCAAGTAGTTGGGCCATCCTCTCCTGCCTTTCCAGGTGTATTAGCAGGGAGCTAGATCAGAAATGGGCTAGCCAGGACGTGAGCCCGAGATGCTGGCATCACAGTAGTTTAACATTCTATGCAACAAGAGATTTTTAACTAAAATCCTCATACCTCAGCGACCGTCTGTAGTTGTGATTTATAGGAAATGCAAAAACAAAAATCCATGCAGGGAGATTCTATGTGTTTTTCTCTTACTTTTTGTTCTTATTGATAAATGCATAAATATAACAAAATGTCAGAGTGTGAAAGTGAGTGTTTCTCCTCGAAATAATTGAGCCTATGTCCCAACATCTTCTTCCCATAAACGGAATCATGTTATTCAGCCATCTTTTCTACTGAAGTAAGTGTCAGCACGCACGGCTGCCATACATTCTGGTAAGCAGCCACACAACTAGTGAGAAAAGGCTTTAAAACTTACTTCAGAAAGTAAGGCAGTTTTAAAAATTTTCCAGTCAATACTGCTAGTTAAGAAAGAGCACAGGCCTGGCGGCTTGGCCTAGCGGCTAAAGTCCCCGCCTTGAAAGCCCCGGGAACCCATATGAGCGCCGGTTCTAATCCCGGTAGCTCCACTTCCCATCCAGCTCCCTGCTTGTGACCTGGGAAAGCAGTGGAGGACGGCCCAAGTCTTTGGGACCCTGCACCCGTGTGAGAGACCCGGAAGAGGTTCCTGGTTCCCGGCTTCGGACTGGCACAGTACCGGCCGTTGCGGCTCACTTGGGGAGTGAATCATCGGATGGAAGATCTTCCTCTCTGTCTCTCCTCCTCTCTGTATATCTGACTTTGTAATAAAAATAAATAAATCTTTAAAAAGAAAAAAGGGAGAGCACATTTCAGTTCCAGATCCTTTCTCAAAAAAACATTAAACAAATAAAATAAAATAAAACAAAACAAAACAATACAAAACAACAAACTCAGGCTGTGTGCTGATTTTAAATTATCCCTAGCTGTAAACAAACACCTCAAGAAGTGTTGGAGGCGGATCCAATTGGTACCAGTGCGTGTTAAGCCACTGTAAGAGCTGTCTCCCTGCCTTTCTTGCTTGATCTCCTACTTAGGCAGGTAGAAAACCGGCTACAGGTCTCAAGCTAGACATAGCTCTGAGCCTCCCTTTTGGAGCCGTTAAGGATGCGGGAGATCACTGAAGATGAGGATGGACTGGGGGAGCCCTTGGGCGAGGCAGTGGGAGGTGAACTCTTCTGAGTTCACCCCAATGCAGATCAACTCAGCCCAGGCTTTGGCCAAAGCAGCAATCAAGTGCCTGCTGACTGCCTCCAGACAGCCTCATCAAGATGAGCCAGTGAGGGTGGAGCCTGGGACTGTTGCTGGGTGTGTGGTAGCCTCAGGTGCTGGGGAGGAGGCCCAAGATGTAGAAAACGTTTGTGATGTCAGCCTGATGGAGGCTTTTGATTTTTAAGACAGCAAACTTTGTTGAGGCACGATTAATATACAAAAAGCTATATGTATTTAATGGATAGAACTTGATGAATTTGGAAAGAAGAAACCATCTCCATCACAGAGGCCATAAATGTATCCATGCGTGATCTTAGCCAATCCACACAGAAACCCCAAGAATACCATGACCTGTAGTCCCCTTTGATAGGCAAGGAAGCTGAGGCTAAGTGAGGCTCACATGCTAGCAAGTAGCAGGCTAGAATCGAGGAAAGTGCAATAAAAAGAGAGAGGGAGAGAGAGAGAGAGAGAGAGAGAGAGAGAAAAACGGAGACAGAAATAAAAAGGTGGGGAGGTTGGAGGGACCGGGGCCTCAACCCACACCCTGTGAAGTGACTTCATGCTCACTTTCTTCCCACCCTCCTCTCCTTTTCCTTCTCCCTTTGTCTTTATCTGCATTCTCCGTCTCTTTTTCTCTGATTATATCACACCCATCTTGTTGGTTTGTTTTTTTTTTTTTCAAAAAAGAGAAGTGAAACATTCCCCTCATCCAGCCTTGCAACCTTTCCTTCTCAGCTTTCTTCTTTTTCCAGTCTGGGGGCAAATGGTGGGCACAGAGAATAAAGACCTGTGGAAGTCACATAGCTAGTAGGTAACAACTCTGAGACTGGCAGTTGCCTGCTCGCTGTTCTTGGCTCACGTTCCGTGCTGCAAGAGGGGGTGGCTGAAAAATGCCCATCAGCAGAGGATTGGATAAGAAAGCTATGGTTCATCTACTCCATGGAATACTACTCAGCTATTAAAAAAAACAAAATGCAGTTCTTTGTGGCCAAATGGGCCAAACTGGAAACCATAATGCTAAGGGAAATGAACCAATCCCAAAAGGTTAGATACCACATGTTTGCCTTAATTTAATATGATATGATGTTAAGCATATCATGTTATGTTATGGATATTATGTCATTTGTAGTATATGAACTAAAATTGAACTGTGAATGGGGGGTCACAGAAAGTGGTTAAGAAATAGCATTTATTTTTAACATGTTGACTGCTCAATATCGTGTCAATTAAATCCATAATGATGTTAATTGTTGCAGATAGTATATTAGTGCTTTTATTTGACTGGGAAGATACTCTGCTGACTCTGCCCTCAGACCAGAGAGGGTCTTCCCAATAAGTAGTTGGACTTGTCTGGACTATGGGGATGTTGGACTCTATGCTTGGCAAATTCTTGCAGGGAGGGAATTTCAACTAAACTTGAACTATGGTTATGCAGCGGGGTGGAGGAACCCACCATGGGGGGAGGGTGGGGGGGAGAATCCCAGATTCTATGTAATTACAACACAATGTAATTAATGAATAAATTTAATAATAAAAAAAAAAGAGGGGGTGGCTGAATGCTGGGAAGCAATGGGAACTCAGGCCTCTCAGCAAACCTTCCCAGTCCCAAATGCAGCCCTAGGTTGACCTGAAGCTCGCTTTCCTGTCAGGACAGGAACCAGGGCAACCCGAGTCACCATCAGAGACTGCTGGAGCAGAAGCGCTCCCGCACTCCTAGCTTCTGTTCCGCTTGAGTGAAGTGTGTACAGCTGGCGGTCAGTGGCTGGCCAGGTGCGCCCAGGAGAGTGGAGAAGGAAAACTCCAGGCAAGGGCAGATGCTGCCGAGGATGGGGGTTTGGAGAAAAGAGCTGGGGTTTGGGGAATTGGGTAATGGCGGCATTAAACGTGAGGTGGGATGGAATTGCCTCCCAGGGTATCAGTAAAGCAAGGCCTCAGAATGCTATTGGAGTTGGACGCATGAATGTAGCCATTTGATTTGTACCAGGTGAGTTTAGTTGTTGAATAGCTCCTCGGAGCCGACTTCTTCCGGTGCGTGGGGCTGGGCAGATCTGCCTGGGCTGAAAACAGTTTGACAACTGGAAAGTTCCACTGTCAGTGGAAAGGGCCCCATCCTCCCCCAAGGACCCCAGAGGGAGGCGCTGGGCAAGGGAGGGCCTCCTGGGAGGTGCAGCACCCATTCTGAATTTGCTGCATTTCTTTTTTTTTAAACCATTGTCAGTGCCAGCCAGTGCCTCGTCTTCTGGCGAATCCCAGCTCCCATGAGAAACAACCCAGATTTTCTCCATTTCCTCCCTGTCTCGGTTTCCGGAGGCTTCACTCCCTTGTGTGGAAATGTTGCCTACTCCTCCCGCAGGGTGGCGCTCGCGGGCTCATGAGGGTCATGACCTCTTGGGACAGCCCCCCCAGCGGACTGACTGCCCAGTTCGCCCCGAGTTTGAGAAGGACTGAGAGGGACCGCAGCCGAGAAAGGTAAGTGGGGGTCCTCTCTGCCTTTAGAGCTCCTCAGAGCGGCAGGTCCCGCAGGCCCCGCCGAGTCAGGGAGTGGGAGGAAGCCAGGACGCCATGCTGGCCTCACCTCCAGACGCGGGAGTCGCTCCAGCGGAGCGCCCTGGAAGTACCCAAGAGGGAGACCATGCTGCCCGTCTCTTCCCTCCCTCGGCCACTGCCTCCCACGACCACGGGATGGACACGCTGACGAGAACAGTGAGAGCCAGACACTATCTCTTATCCTTTCGGCCCCCACGTGGACTGTGATTCTTGGCACGCAGTAGGCATTCAGTACTGCCAACACGGAGAACTGTGGTTACCCCATCATTGCTCAGGAGAAAAACACTTAAAAAAGGGGTGAGAGAGAGAGAAAAAAAGAAGGCATCAGGATCTTGGGGGTATTTCAGAAGCAGAGGGCCTGCGTGGGGCATTCTAAATCCCCCCACCCCTCCTGCCTGAGAATTTAAAAAATAAATCAAATCAAATAACATAACGTAACGTAACGTAACGTAACGCAACGTAACGTAACGTAACGTAACGTAACGTAACGTAACCAGGAGGCAGAAAGAGAGGAATCCCCAGGCATGGGAGGATAAGCTGGCTGAGCAAAGGCCAAGTTCTTCAGCTGGCAGCTCCGAGTCAGGTCACCTTAAGCTCTGGTCCTGTCTGAGACTGTGGCTGACATGTCTGCCCAGGTGAATATAAAAATACCCGAAGGACGGCTCCAAGTTCACGGGCAGGAGCAGGCTGCCCTCGCAACCTCACAAACACTGCATGCAGAGGAGAAAGAACATGGGTAAAGCTGCCATTATCTTTTTTTTTTTTCCCTTGATTTTTCACTCAGTCCACCCGGAGTCTGTCCTTTTAGGTGGTGTGCAGCAGATGTTAGCCGTTCGTCTCCAGGTCATTTCGAGAGGGCTAAAAGGGCACACAGGAGGACAGAGTGACAAAATGCTGAGACAGAAAGGGGTGGCCAGGCTTGGGCAGACGGTGTGGTATGGGGCCCTGCAAACCCACAGCACCTTGTGTCGAAATGTGCTTGCCTTTCTGGGTTTCAAAGGAAGAGCAGAGGGCTGGGGTCTCTCATCGCGGTGGCAGGATTCTGTAAGTTACTCCCTCCGTACTCACATGTTTTTGGAGAAAAATAAAGGCTGTGCGGAACAGATGCGGTACCAAAGAATGTTTGTGCCTGCCCTCTGGCTTACTGGGAAGAACTGTTTCAAAGACCAGGAGAAAGCAGATATGGTCAGTGCAGGAGAGCAAATGAGCCCACTTCCAAGAACAGGAGAAAGTCTGAGGACACTCCTCCTCCTCCCTTGGAGAGTCAGCACAGAAACCCTGCCTTCCCCATCCCCTTGGACTCCGGGCTGCCCAGGGTGACGGCAGTCCTGCTTGTGGGCCGCCTTCAGAGAGTCCGTGGGTAGCGGGCGCTGCCTCCTGCCTCAGACACTGTTCTCGGGGCTGGTTTCTCCTTCAGGATGCAGGCTGTTCTTGAGCAGTGATTTCAAAGAGTTAAACTGTTTCCATATGCCCAGCATGAGAATGGGGTTTGTACCCTTTGGCAACCTCAGCTGAATCCAGCTGCAGCTGCTACCTGTGTGTTCCACTGTGTGTGTGTGTGTGTGTGCGTGTGCTTGAACGCACTCTCACACGCCTGCGTATGCAGTGACATCTGAACCACGTTCCGACTGTGTCAATGAAACTGTTATGTCTTTGTTGGGGGGAATATTACTTCTGAGCAATTACAGCTCCCTCTCCCTTCACTCCCTCCCACCCCCCGCCCCTCCCTTCATCTGCTCAGCAAGGACCATGGACCATGTCAAACAATATACAACAGAGAAGAATGCAAATAAACTTTAGTCTGCCTTGCCCAGCAAAGCAGTTAGCCGCCCACTTGCAAGATACTTAACTCTTGTACACATGATACACAAAGAACGCTAGCTACTTTCACCAATCCCTTTAGACCAAAAAAAAAAAAAAAGGCAAAAGAACTGATCCTTGTCTTTCTATCTGTGAGGTTGCAGCTCCTCCTGGTAATAAAGGAGCTTTTTCCCATGATGCAGTGTGATAAGGATTGGCCTCCCTGTAGTCCAGCAAGGCACCACTGATGATTTCTTGATTAGGTGTCTTATCTTCCATTGAGCTGCATCTGATGAAGGTTGCTGACAGCATAATGGCTGGGAAAACGTCGGACAGCTCCATCAAATGGCAGCTCTGTTATGACATGTCAGCCAGGACCTGGTGGATGGTAAGTTTGGCGTGATAACATTTTTTTCACCCACCCCCAAAACTTTCCCAACACCCCCCCCCCCGCCGGCTTCTTTCTTTTGAGCTCCTCCTTTATTGTTCCATGCACATGTTATAAAAGTTCGCTGCCTGCAGAAAGTTCCAGCTCAAGTTGTGGGAGCACGGGGTGCCTCTGTTCACTAGTGTGCTAGATAGGATTTCCCTGCTATTGTGGCCAGGGGCATTAGGCCTTCTTTTTAAAAAGGCAGCGTGAGTTTTTGTTCACTTTAAAAAAATGCAAATGGTACGGACAGTCCCAGGCTGGTTGCTATGAAATATATTGAGGTGGGGTAGTCCATAGGGGACTGGAGCCTCCTTGGCTAATTGTTCTTGCGTTGGCCTTAAAACACAGCAATGTACTCCTTTCTGCAGCTTCTCTGAATAATGATTTAGATAGTGTATTGTATCACGTTGTGTGCGGCTCCCTCATCAGTATGCGACTGTCCCCCGCGCCTTGCCTTAATTTGGAATCCACCTCCCTTTCAATGAATACTGTAACTGGAGCAACCACTGATTACTATGCCACTCAGTGTAATTAAATTTAGTTAATGAGGATATGCATATTCAGTTCATTATTTTTCTTTGCTCAGGCAAATGTGTGTGGGTTTGTTGGTGCTGTCTTGTTCCCCCCTCGTATTTGTCCAGCTGCAAATGTGGGGAAGAGAGAGGGGAAAAAAAGCATAAAAAATTCAGGACATCGCTGAATCCTGTGATTCAGCTGTAACAATCATATTGGGAGAAGTGCAGTCCTAACTTTTGTTAGTCAGAATGCTCGTTTGGGGAAAGAAAACCTTGCACTTCAAAACATGCTCCATAATAAATTTCAAGATTCAGAGTTCTGTTGCATGGACAATGGTCTGTTGTATGAAATAGTCGTGACAAGAATGGTGAAACCTTCCACAGGCAAGCGGTTAATACGACTGTTAAATTTACCTTTGTGTTAATTCATCTGAGCATTTATTTGCTTTCTTTTGTCATTTTGTTTTCTCCTTTTTGGCCCCTTTCATTTATGTTTTGATTTTTTTTTTTTTTTTTTTTTTTGCCTGCTTGTTTCCTAATGACTACGCAGACAGCAAGGGCTGTATTTTCACAATTAGCACAGCGGCAGACAATGGGCACTCTATGCTAGGTGGGGAGGGGTGCGGCTGGCCCTGGTGGTCAGTGTGTCCGCAGTGCCCAGCCTGTGGGCATGGTTTCCTGTGAGTCCTGGCTCTGGTACTGCTAGCCCAGAATGCTTTCACTGGGCACGTTGGACTTTCCTGAAAGGTGGATGGGGGGCTGTGGCACCTAGGCACCTCCTAGGAGCTCAGTGTGCACGGAGTTCACACACATGGAGTTCACACAGTGCTCACTGTGAGCTGTCGTGCTCCGTGCGCTCTCTCATTAGGGCGAGTTGTGGACGCCTGGAGGAAACTTCTGCCGCTGCTACTTGTTGCTGTTTCCAGTAGTCCGCTTCAGAAATGAAAACCAGTTCCTCCAGGAGATAGAAACGTCTCTCTCTGTCTTTCTTTTTACTCTCTCTCTCCTTTTTCATTGCAGTTGGAGGTGGTTATGAGTGACAGAAACTGCAGTGGAGGGTTTTTACCAGGGACTATTCTCTTTCTTTCATTAAACTTCCCTCTTGCGCCTGACTCTGTGCAGTCTACTCAAAATAACTGGCAGTTATTTGGGGGAAATATGTTGCAAAATGTTCAAAAAAGATTTGTTTGGTGTAACTACAGCAGCACTTGTTAGTGTGGGCTTTAGAATTACCCTGCCTCTTAACTGTTAAGATATTCTAAGAAGTTTGAAAAATCAGTGCTTTTACCAATGCGAATGTTTTCTGTTGGGGAAAAAGTCAAAAGGCTAACCAAGAAATTATGCTGAAAGGTCAGCATTCATGTGGCTAGTGTGGGCTAATCACCATAAACTCTGATAAACTCTTTGTCACTGAGTTTCATCATTCGACTTCTTTAAAGAGAGGTTGTGTCTTCCTAAGAGATCTCGTTGTCTGCCGTTTCTTGGAGATGCTGCTTTCAAAGAGCTGGTTGGTCGTTTGCAAAAGGTTCTGTTCCTGAGGATATGCAGGGTGTGTGCAGGGACAGGTTTAGAGGTGAAAAAGTAAGTTAAATGTTTTCCAGAATTATTGAATCTTTATTAAGATAGCTGAAAATTGTGCAGGTTTCCGGATGGTGGCAGCTCTGTGTTAATAAACTTTGTTCATTTGGGACCAAAGTGCTGAGGAGATGATTATTTAATGTGTCATTGAAAACGTGGATAACAGATGCCTTTGGAACACCTAATTCATGCAGCTAACTTGTTGTTTATTTTTGGTAATATAATAAAGACAGAAGAAAGTATTTGGGGCTGCTTTAACATGATTATCCTGTTTGGGAGTTTAAGACATATTTTTATAGGTATTTTACAGTTCTTACAAACTAGTTTATTGTGATTTTTCTCTGATCGTGTCACTGATTTTTTTTATGTAATTACTCTGGGTTTTTTGTGGGAAAAAAAAGGATATTGTATCCTTATTTGGCTTAAGCAAATGAAATTTTGGTAACCAAATCCTGAATTCCAAAGCTACAGGGTGAAAAGATCCCGGCAATTGGTTCCTGACTTATTGTCTGTTTCACTTAGATTCTCCCATTGTGTGACAATGATCATAGATTCTATTTGACAAGGAAAAAGCCTAAACAAGACATAGTTGTCCAATTCTACATCTGTTTTCCTTCCTAGATAGGCATGTTTTAGTAAAACAGAGGGAGGAAAAACGTTTTATTGAGACAGCTAAAAATAAACAAGTACAAGAAAAGTAAACTTATATGCTTGTGTGAGTGTGTGTTACATGTCATCTACATACGTGCAGTTTTTGCCCCCATAGGTCTCACTTCTCCTTTCAGGGAGAAAAATCATGTAGGCAGTTTAAATTGCACTTGGTTGGCTATATTTAGAGTTCTGTTGATGACCTTTCACATTATTTAAAAATACCACGTGGAATGTATTAAAGACATATCTCGTGAATAGCACTATTCCGTTAATGCTTATTGTTGATGCTATATGCTGCTTTTGAAGGCCTCGATAAATAAAGCTAACACAAACAAGTGGTGGTCTTCCCTTCTGTTCGGCTGGACTTACTTAAAGCTCTCTGTGAGACTTCCTAGAACTTCTTTGTTAGCTGTCGGGAACTGCGGAGGGGCGGGTTGGCTCCAGACAGTGTTTGCTTCTCTAAATTTCCTAAGTCTAATCCTTTGATCCCCCTCAGAACCAGCCAGAACATTTGTAAGGTTACCTTAATCATAGAAGGAAATTATTTAAATATTAATCCATAAAATTAAAGTGAGTAACAAAACACTACTCTATGTGACTTGGAATTTTCATAGTCCTGGCAAACACTAATCAAGGTAAATGGGCACAAAAACGCAAAACCAGAACCAGATCTTCAGTGATCCGAGGCACAGAGATCATTCTTGGTTGAACACCAACTAATCTACTCAATGGTAGTCTACCTTTTATTTTTCTTGAAAGAAAAAAAAACTTTTTTTCTGAGATGTCAGTGTGTTAAAATACTGTATCTTGATTATCTGTAATTTTATCAGTTTAGGACAATATTAATACAGTGAAAATATATCCCTTGCTTGACTGCTTTAAAATCAAATGTCACTCTCAATGTCAATGTTAATGAAATGCTTTGGCTACAAATCACAGAATGCATATGATCCTGTTGAAGATACTGTTGTCACAACTAGTGCTTCTGCAGAGTCCTTGAGAAGCTGAGGTGAGCTGGGAGTCTGACAGTACTACAGTCAATGTGTCTTCTTGGAAATAGTGTAAAATTGTATATGTGACAGTCTTTTATTTTACTATAAGCAAGAATTTCTAAAAACACTTATGAGAAAACTTCTGCCTAACTTAGTATCTGCATTCAAGTTCCTACGGTGTGATGCACAAATAGATCTGAAAATCAAAACTCATTATTTAATTAATTTCTAATTCTATTTTAAAAAATATGATTGACTAGAGAAATATGGTTGAAACTTGTGAACATCATACATACTGTGTCTGTAAATAGAAACTACTGGTAGAATTAGAAATGACAAAGTTTAGGTTTCACTTAACAAGTGTTTGTGAAGAACTTGCTATATGCCAGTCCCCTTTCTAGGTACAAGGGAGAGCATGCCTGTATTTTTTCTGGACTCAAGCTTGTGACCTGTTGCTGTGCGAAGGGAACACCGGTAATGTTAACAAAAGCTTCAGAGTCACTTCTGTTTTCTCTAACATGCTGAGGAATACATAGATACTACATTTGCAGGTTTGCCATGTGTCGTGGAATGTGGTTAGCACATCTTTGTAATGTGCTTGGACCCACAGGTGAATGTTAACATTACCATTACTCTTAAGTTGTCTCCTGTACATTTAAAGACATGGATAAAGAATAGTTAGTTGATTCTAACTTTCTGGATAGCAGTTTCAGAGTAAAATAACCACCACAGTGATATGATGATGATGATGATGATGTCTGAGTAAATGATTTTAAGGTCTACAAATAATATTAGTAGGTTTTATTATATAAAATTTGTTATAAACAGATTATGATTCTCAACCTATCTTCCATATCTATATGAGAGTACTTCAAAATGTCATGGCAAATAATGGCATTAAAAGATGCATTTACTTTGTGAAAAGCTGGAATCCACGCATAGATTTTTGTGACTTTTCTGCAAATTTTTTGAAGGCCTGTAGTATTCCTTAAAGATACATGCCACTTTAATATCTTTAAGTACAAGTGAACTGTAGGAGAAATGGGCTAAACTACATTAATATTCTTCGAAGATACTTTCTTGTTTGTGAGAACTTGTATTTCATTTTCCATGATTCATTCTTGCTTATGTGCCGGTATACCAAATACCACGTGTAAGCTCTGGGTCAGAAAAAGTATCCTTTGTATTCTATGTTGTTAAACAGTGATTAGATGGTCATTAATTTAATCAGATAGTAAGGAAGCAAAAATGCCTGCCTGTCCTCTTTTTCAGTTCTTTTTGGGAAGCAAGGGTTCATGTTCCCAAGGAGTGTTATCTCTCCTATCTATGGGAAAGCTGGTGTTGATTTTCCAGCTTAGAGACTGGTCAACAAAAAGAGCTATTTGATGCTCACAACGTCGTTGGAACTGTTGCATATTTCTGTAATGTGGCTGAATAATAACCTTTAGGCAGTTTGATTTCTCTCTGGGATTATTATTTTGTGAGGTATGTTTCTTTGCTACAACATATGATATATGTCCTTCTGAGCAGTTGAGAAAGTATACTCAGATACAGGTAAAAATATGACCAGGACAGGAAAGAAAGTTATTTTCTCCTGTTTACCCTTAATTATCAAAATAGTTAAGACGGAGATGTTCCATGGAGAAGTTCTATTCACAAGAAGTAGCTATCCTACAATACTTCATTAACTTGAAGAATTTTTAGTGTTACTGCATTTCAAATTCCTAGCAAAGAGCCAAGAGAATGGAAGCTATGGAATGAATATTTGTTGTGATTATTAGCATTATTGTAACTCACGAAGCATCCTCTGTAGTGAGACAAATGTAACATCACATAATGGACAGCTTTGATGGCAATTTTCCTTTCTTATTGTTCTAACAAATTTTAATGCAATACCTTTAGAAAAGGACTTCATTCGGAAAGCTTTTTTTTTTAAAAAAAAAAAAAACTTCTCACATACTGTGTGTATTTTTTCATGTTATTGTTACTTCTTGGCTTTTTGGCTAAGATCAAGTGCATTTGCTTAGGTTATAACATAATAGATATGTTTATAAGCACAAGACCAAATCCTGGGAAATGTAGATTTAGTGACCTTTGGCAAATGAATTTGTTCTTCTCACGGCTGATAAAGCCAGCTGTGAAGTACAGATAGTCACACTCCTTACTTGTCCGTCCAGCCTGTCCTGAGGATGAATGAGACGGACGTATTAAAGCACCTGGAGATTACCATGCAAAGACAAGTTTCATGACACAAATTCAAGGGATTAATATTCTCACAGGTGGAGTTCTGGGCACTTAATAGGTGCTCAAAAAATACAGAATAGGTTAGTTCAATGGAATGCTAACATTTTCTGTGGGGTGTTTATAATCACATGAACTTTTCCTGAACTCAGACATTTCTGTGGATACAACACACATTAAATGAAACATAAAAATTTAGTATTTTCCACTTCAAATTACAGCAGATGTTTTAAAAGCAGAAACTTGTGAAATATTTTTGTATACTTTAGTGACTAATGTTGCCCATTAGCTTAACTCTACAATTAGCTACTATGATTTTAAGGGTTAAGAAAAAAAAAAACAGTTATTAAAGGTGTCCTATCTGCCAGGTGTTAGATGCTTTGGAAAGCAACTTGTATAACTCATATAAATTATTGGGCATAGCACAATAAATACTAGCACAACCCTACTCCACAGAGGAGGGTTACTGCACTCTGAGGGTAGGCAACTTGAAATACTTTGGACAGCAAGGAGAGAGCAATGTGGCAGGAGAGTGAGACAAAAGTCCCATGTTGGTCTGTACCTACCCCAGAACCCATTGTCGGTTCTTTCTTCCCGCTGAGTTGTGTGACTAATTCTCTGTGACCATGGTGAGAGTGTTACCCTCACGGCTTTGCATCTGCCTGCCCTGCCAGCTTCACTTCTTGCCTATTTTTGAGGCTCAGCCCTCCCTGTGTGTCAAATGGGCCAGGACACTCACTTTAGAGCTGTGTCTGAGACTTGTAAAACTCTGAGCTCGGAGGTGGCTGAATTCTTAGGAAATGTGATTCCCTTCATCTTTCCTCGAGACAATTAGACTCGCTATAGTCATAAGCCATCTGGGGGAAATCTTTTGGAAAGAAATTGGCAAGTAAAACATTTCCATTTTCAGGTTTTGATGATATCTGTTTACCTCATGGAGCTCTTGTGAGGCTCCGATGAGATAAGATGTGGTAAACAACTTGAAAACTGTAAGATGCAAAACAAATCAAAAGTATACATGTGATTATCTGGTAGTGTTAGATGTTGGTGGGTGAAGAAAAGCTTTCAGAATTTTCCCATTGTTCTGCAGTATGATACAATGATAAATTTCTGCTAGGCAGCAAAGAAAATGCTGACTGTCTAACACATTGTATGATGTAAATTTTATTGCTCAATTCCAAAAGATTAGTTTTTGGATAACAATGTATCACTAGTTCACCAGCATCCCAGGCGACAGCAACGATAACAACTTGTTCACCCCAACTTCTAATTTTTTACATTTAATTGGAAGGTATAAAGTAAAATCTTCAAATTATAATCTTGCAGTTCAACTCTTAAATTTTTATGGTATCTTTGCTCTTTTCTTTGTACCGCAAAACAGCCATGATCATTCTTCAGTGAAATTTCTTAATTCAACATATATTAGAATGGGAAAGATTTAGCGCAGCATGTAATGGACAGCACATTATGTTGTATTACAAATGAAGTTTCTTTTTTCCCCTCTTGTTTTTGGGACTGTTGGAGATAACAACGTCATAGCAACTGTTAAGGGTAAAATATGCCAGCTTACTTTACTATATGGCACTTATTTTATGTGGACATAAGACTTGTCTCGCTGTTTAGGGATGCAATCAAGATCAAAAGCCCTGAGAGTGTGGGGACCCAAGACTTATTTCCCAGTCCTCCATGGCATCCTGGACACAAAGGGCCACTAGTAAACGCTGCTCAATTGCATCATTAATGTGGCTGTCCCTTTGTACTGATGGGGATGGGGCTCCCGACGAGCACCCATGTTGTCAGGGGCTGGAGGTTGATGGGTTCAGATCTGTGAGCCAGGATTACACCACTGTTTTTCATAACCGGAAACTAAAGTGGGCTGGAGACATGCTGGATTCTGATGACAAGAGTAGCCTGATTTTCAAAACTGAAGGAAAGAGTAGCAAGAACGTACAGGAGCAAAACCACTAGAATCTGATTTCGCTCCAAGCAGACAAGTTCTTGGCTATTTCTAAATGTGAGATCGTGGGCGAATAAAGTGCCCCTGAGCTGCCGTCAGCCCTGCTTTTCTCAACTCTACCTGTTTATCAAAGTGAGTGAGCCTTTCTGGAGTTTCAAAGTGAAGCATATAGAAAAGGTTAAAAAATAAAAAGGCTAGGATATTTTTAGAGATGGATGGCTCAGCTGAGGTGTCTTTGGGATAAATGAGCTTCTTTGTCATTTTTTTTAATTGAAATAAGGTGTATTTAGGGGAATGAGAATTTTTCCCTTTAACATTTTAGTTTCAGTTATTTGTCCATGTTTGTTATCTTTATTGTAGTGTTGGAAAGGCCCTTGTTGAATGACACTGTAACCATTCAGTACTTGGGAAAGGGCTCAGGGTAATGTTCTTAGAATAGCTGAAACCTGAAAAGGATAGAAGATGCAGAGGCATGGTTCTTTAAGAAAGTGAGAAAGATGGCACAGAAGTCCCTGTGAAGAACTCTGGGCCTCTCTGTCATCCTGAGAGCTGTCAGTAGCAGCCCTGCTGGGACTATCCTGGTCAGTGTTTGCAAGCCTAGAGTTTCCCAGCCAGCTCAGTGTGCTTATGCATGGTTACCTCTGCCACCCAAATCAGAGCCAGGGAATCCAGCTACCCTGCTCCTCAGTCTCCACTTGGAGCACTTTCAAAGTCGATTTAGGGGAGTATGCTGGAGGTCTCTGGAAAAAAAAATGGCTGGTCTCCCTCAGACACTCATCATCCCCCCTACAGTCAAGGTCCTACTTCCAGCAGAAACCTTTGCTAACATCACTATGCTCATGCTTGTTTTCAGCCGTTTTAATGCGGCTAGTCCTCGTACTGCCAAGCACTTCATCCCAGTTCCAACCAGAAGCACTGTTCTCCCTTCTAGAGCGGAGCCTCTGGCTTGAAGGAGCAGGCAAGGAGCTGGGACTCCAAGATAAGCAGCCTGTGCTTTGCCTTCCAGGTATCTCCAACAGTTCCCACCAAGTGTGAAGGTTCAGTGATGTCGCTGACAGCCCATCCGATGGGAATTATGCAGAGGCAAAGAAATTTGCGTTTCTCCAATTGGGACTTTGGGCAGATTAGGGTGGGAGGATAGGAGACTGAAAGTACACACGGCGTGTGCTGTCACGTGCACTGCAGGGGGACAGTAGTTACTGCAGTTTTCCAGAATCAGAGGGAGCTTGCTATCAGTGAGAGGCCTGAACATACTGGTTTTACCTTAGTGTCCGTTTTCCTCTGGTTTGCTCTGCGATAAGCTTAAAGAATACTGAATAAAGCAACAACGACCAAGACTTTAGAAGAGACGGCAGTGCTTTTCTTTGTCCACACATAGAAGGAGTAACACTGAATTGCCATTTTATTTTTCTAATAAGATATTCATTATCTTATGTGGGGCTATTCATTTTATTGGCACCAAAGATGTTTATAAATGGAACCCCACATAATACAAACCGCATGTTTATGTAGCATGAATGTTCAATCAATTAGTTTACACACACAAATGCTGGAATATTAATGACACATGTTAGCTTTTAGTGGGAAAAAAGCCAACAGAGCTAATTTGATGCATCGATCCTTGGGACCTTCGCACAGATGTGAACCTTTGACTTCATCACAAGTGATTTGGCTGACAAACAGTAGTTTGTAATTCTTGTTGCGCCATCATAAATTAATTAAGAAATCAATCAATCAGCTCAGACCCAGCAGCAGAGCTGCGTTTGCTGGGCTGGGATGTTTCTGTTTCCTCATAGGGGCCTTTCTTTTTAGGTGCTTTGAGAACATTCACTTGTGTCACACTGAGTTTATCTGAAACTCCCATAGGGAATTTCAAACAATCACATGGATATAGATTACTGTTGCCTACATATTGATGAACAATTCATTAGACTTTTAGAGCCACAGAAGTGTTAATGTATAAAATGAGTAGTACTTGTTGAGCATTCAGAGGTTTTTGGTCAAAACCATTTTCCTAACCATAGAATAGGACAATAATATCACAGCCTCTTGGCAAAAACCATCAGTTGCTAAGAAAAAAGTCTGTAACTTTGTAGAAAAACATGCTTTTTGCTAATGTTTCCACACTAAACCTTGAATCATCATGGTTTGCAATAAAATGTTGTACCATAAATAATATATGCAAATAAGGAAATATACGAATGAGATTAAAAAGGCTGAAAACAACATCAGCTGTCACTATGTCACTGAAAAGGTAGTTGAAACAACCTTTTGGGGAAATGATTTTGAGCAATCAGCTGCTTTGGGGGCAATGAACAACCAGCTGTCATTGTGTACCACAAATCGTTTGTTCTCACCAAGTCATTTCTGGTCTGAGCTACTGTTTCAGTTTGTTTGCTACCAATGTTATTTATTTCATTTGCTTCTTCTATTCAGTAGTAAACTTGAGCAGAACAGAAATTGACCTCACCTAGCCTTGTATTTTCTTTGAAACTTTCCTTCCGAGCTCCCTGCACTCTGGTACAGGGTATCATTGCATGAAACTTATTGAATGACATTGAGCCGCTCTTCACATCCAGGCTCTTAGCCCATCATTAGTGCCCTGAGAGTCTAGGAACAATTTGTAAAACGTCTTTCCTGAATGACATAGAAGCATCCCTGCTTACATAAAGTTTACAAAAAAGTTGTATTCTGAAAGCTCACTATAAGGCATTCATTATACATTTGTTACCTGTGCAGTAGATCCTCAAATGACAAGTCAAAGATAATTTCACTCACAGTACACAGGTGCTGTAATAACTCGCGACTACCAGGACCAGGAGAACAGCAGTTTCTGCTCCCCCTCTGCACCCCACAGCCATTTCTAGCAGTGTAAAAATCCCCCACCTCTGAGAAACTGGGCATTGACTCCACTGTCTCATCTAGGCAGGGGGATCAAGAACTGGGAAATTGGCCTGGGGCTCTTGGAGAGTGCAAAGGGGGTAGGAGATGAGGGAGCATCCACTCCTTCTTTATTCCTGCTTGGTTCATTTCTCTTTTATGTTCCCATTGTTGGCAGGGATGGAGGAGGAAGAGTGCCTCTGTTGCTTTCCTCATTCTATCACTTATTTTTTCATGCTCTCAATCTTGAGTTTCTCAAATTTGAGTTTCTTTATAGTTTTTTTGAGCCCAGAAACTGCAGGCATCTACCTGCTCTCTTTTCCTCTTTACTTCCATGTGTTTGTGCTCTTCTTTTTATCCCAAAGTCCATCTCCAGTCTCACCGCTGGACATGAGAACATGATGAGAGCTGGGGAACCTGAGCTTTTCAGTGAAATAATGGCTATTGGTGATGAGTAAGACTCTTGCCATTAATTGGCATACATATGGGGAGTGGTCATGGGCATGGGGATTGGAGACAGGAAAAGGAGTTCAATTCTTAAGGCAGCCTTTCTCAGCTAGCTAGAGCAAGTCAGGAACGGTCTATGTCCGTGAACTGCCTTTCTTGCCCCAGAACATAAGGTCACGGATTGAGGCTTTAGCGTTTATACAACAGTGCCTTTGTGATGATCTTGATGTTCATATCTTATTGGTTAAAACATACACCTTGCCAAGGCTATATGGCTCAAATCTTTTCTTATCAGTAGTGTGTGAAAACATATAATCTATTCTGACAACAAATCCTTCTAAGGTAGTCACAACAAATGCTGTGTGAACAAAGGAGAACCAGCTTGCTTCTTCATGGAGTTTGCATCTGGTATGGAATGCTATGCAGTAAGTCCCTGCTGGGTTAGGTCTTGGCTCTCTTGGAAATACAGCAGGGCCACATGATTCAACCTGAAGGTGGTGCAGTTTCTCCAGATGTGAATAAGAGGAGCGGATTGATTCCTGGGCACAGGCATAGGCATCGACATGCACAAAGGCCTGGTATCAGGAAAAGCACAGCCCTAGTCTTGGAAGTAGCACACATAAGAAGGCATCATGCTACAAGTGATGGTACTCAAGCTCAGGAATTCAAACCAGCAACCCAGCTATTTTACTGATTGATGTCAAGGAAAGGTGTTGAGGAACAGGGTCATCTACTGTTAAACCATACCTATCTACCTACCCGCCTGTGCGTACACACACACACACACACACACACACACACACACCAGCACCACCAGCACCATCAACATGACCACGTTCCACACACCAGACGTCCACTGCAGGACAAGGATTTCATTATAGTGAGACTTCACAGACATAGATCAAATAACATAGGACAAGGATTTAAGCTCAGATGGCTGCTGTTTGTGCAAGTTTCTGGTTTACCCAGCCTATTAGAGTGTAGCCAGATGTACTGTGTTACCTACATAATCCTTATCAGCAGCATTCCATCTGTGTCACCCTAGTCGCAGGAATTAGGCAGGCACCCTTCTGGAAAGTGGCCCACACGGTACGGAAAGCAGGTATGCCCTGGAGGCATGTAACCCATGTCCCTCCAAGTCTGGAGAGAAGAAAAACACGCCGCCGTTTCTGCCCCCAGATACTCACTTGAATTGCTCCCACATTCCAGAGAGAGCTCAGTGGGGGGAAATTTGGAGGTTAGATGTGGGCCTTGGAGTGATGATTACTTTGTAATGGAACAAATTAAATTATGTGAAATTTTAGATGCTTTCCCCCTGCCCTAGTGGCTCCCAATCTATTTAGGGGTAGTCAGGAAAAGGGGACCTTCACAACAGCTGCTTAGCTGCTGGAGCTCAGAGAGGGAAACCGTAATTTGTCTGTAATCCCTAATGCCAACAGTTGTTCATTAAGAAACAAAACTAATGTAATCTTGATTATTTGCTCAGATTTCTACTCTATCATGTTTTGTACATCTGGCAGGCTAATGTAATTTTCCTCAGAAACCCAAAGCAATCTGGTGCTCAGACAACACCATGCAGATTTAGGTAAATTCCAGGCTCAGATTAGCATAATACTAACTAATCACGAATATCATTTGCATTCATTAGCGTGTTGGGGGAAAAAATTGTTTCTAAATGGCAGAAAATTGAAAGATTAAGGGCAAGAGCTTGAAAATCCTGTTTGGCTTGATATGACTATATTACAGATGATTTTTCTCTTACAAGGCCTAATATTTAATGTGAAAGTATTAATTAGAGTATTGGAAAAAGATTGCATCTAATTGGAAGAAAACTAAAAGAGATTAAGAGCTGGGCATATAGACTTGCTTTTGCTTGGTTCCAGCATGGAATAGATCGTTTCCTATGCAACGCCAAGGAGCTTAAATGTGTAAAAGATAGGGTGATTAATTTTTCGGGAAGCACCAAGCCTTATTTTGAGATAACAGAGGGACACAATTTCTTTCCCACATGGAGTAATAAGTTATCGGTCAGTGCCTTTGTTCTTGTGATCAGGGAAAGGAGATAACAGAATTAAGGTCCTAAATCTAAAATACTACCAAATGAGGGGGAAATCCCATAAAGCCCACACACTGGGCAAACCTAAAATTCACAGTAATAGATCCCAAATGTCGTGCTGATTAAAAATAATAATAATAAAAAGATTCAGCCATCACTCCCTCCCCTCACCTCCTGGTGGTTAGCTATTTTCCTTGCAATTTCCCAGGCCCAGTCATTTGGCATAAATGGAATTGGTTACAGGCCGGGTGCTGGGGCCTGTGCCTGACTGTGGTTGCAGGCAATTGTCTGTAAATCCTGTCTCTCGGCAGCTCGGCTGCTGTGGGGCTAAATTCAGCACTGGCTTCCTGAGGGCTCTGAGCAGGTGCTCGCCAATGGCTTTGGCTTCTCCCTCTGACAGCCGAGCAAGCGCTGGAGGGAAGCCAACTGAGCAGCCATGAGCAGTCCCAGCCTTTGGAAGTCCAGACCAGTCTAGCTGCTCACAGAACCCTGACTGTCTGGGATTCAGGCTGCAGTCTTAGTAGGGGCAAGGTTCTGGGTAGCAGAGTGCAGGAACTTGTTACTCTGAAGATGTTACTGAAGCCACAGCTTTGGTTTCATCAGCTAGCTTGTCAGCAGTGCATCCTGTCAGGCCCATTGAGGCAGAGTCTGCATTCCTTATGAGCTCCAGGATGTATCTTGCCAAGAATTTGCTACCTTTCACATTACTCAGGCCAAGGCTCAGTTGCGGGAGATGTGGGGCAGGTGACCCTCATGCAAAGGTTCCTGGCACCACGCTGAGAAACTCCTGGTCAGAGGAACAGGCATGGACTCCAGGCTACCTTGCCTGCTGAGTTAGTGGCAAGTCTGAGACCAGGCTCTGAGCTTGTCATTTTAACATGATGGCAGCAGCTCCTGCTTCAGAGGTTTGTTGGGAGATCTGGGTGAGCTCAGGACTGCAAAAGGCATGAGTACAGTGTCATATGCATGTTAGGTCCTGGCCAACATTATTTCCCTGTCCATCTTCTCCATTGCCATGCATCTGCTTCTTCTGGCTCCTTTGTGTTTCCATATCCACAGCCTGCCTTGTGCTCCCCAAAGTTCTCACCTTAGCAGCAGCTGCCCTGTGACCCTTACACTCGCACTTGGCCAATTCTCCAAACTCCAAGGTTTCCCTCAGCCTTCCCAGAAATATCTCTTTCTATGAGCCTATTCTTTCCATCTCTCTGTTCCCTGTGATACCAGAAGATGTGTCAGAGCTCTCAGAGCAGGTTACAGAAAATGGTTGAAATATGTCATTTCTGTAGGGGCTTTGAGGATATAATGCCTTCACCAGATGGTTCTCAACTAGATAACTCCATGCTACCATCATCTAAAGCTACAGTCCCCCAAATCTAACAAAGTAGTGATTCATTTGGCTGTGATGAGACATGACATTGACACGTTTTAGAATTCCCCATGTGGTTAAAAGTGAATGGCCAAAATTCAGAACAAAGCCCTTAACATAAGAAAAGAAGGAGACCAAGAAGAAAGGTATTTTAGCTGAGAAAATTCAGACTCGGCCACTTCAGCTATCTCTTAAATGAACTGGTTGGTCAACACTCAGCCATATGTTGTTTGGTTCTTCAGCTGTTTGTGAAGTTTTTCATCAGAAATGCATCTCAGCAGAAGTTTCAGAGGAAAGATTCCTTTTGTGAAACTGTTAACAACCCTAAAGAAAAAAAAATTTCCTCTCTCTCAAAAAAAATGCATCTGTGAATATGCTAGAATCCCTGTTTAGGACCTAAGGAATTCCACAGTGTCTTCTTCCTGTCTTTAGTAAACTGCTTTTTGGAGGAGTGCCAAGCAGGTGTTGAAGATCAGAAAAGTGGTGGAACTCTGTATGTGTTCCAAAGATAAAATGCATCCTAAGAAATGTTAGGACAGCATAGAATTGAAACAATGCAGGATTGGATAAGAGAGAAACAAGCATCAGATTCCTATGCTCTAATTGGAAAGCTGTGATCACACTCACACACACACACACACACGGCCTAGTAATTTTTATTGAGTATCATTCCTCTCCTCATACATTTAAAGGCTACATTGCTACAAATTTTATGAGCAAAACGTTTTGTTAATGAGTTATTTATTTTTATTGGAAAGGCAGATT
Source organism: Ochotona princeps (assembly GCF_030435755.1). Lineage (NCBI taxonomy): Eukaryota > Metazoa > Chordata > Mammalia > Lagomorpha > Ochotonidae > Ochotona > Ochotona princeps. The sequence goes on from NC_080845.1 coordinate 47,467,944, forward strand.
TACAGAGAGGAGAGACAGAGAAAAAGATCTTCCATCCACTGGTTCATTCCCCAAATGGTCACAACAGCTGGAGCTGAGCCAATCCAAAGCCAGGAACCAGGAGCTTCTTTTGGGTCTCCCATGTGAATGCAGGGTCCCAAGGTTTTGGGTCATCCTTGATTGCTTTTCCAGGCCATAAGTAGGATGTGGGATGGTAAGTGGAGCAGTGGCACATGAAATGGCACCCGTATAGGATCCTGGCACACACTAGGCAAGGATTTAGCTGCTGAGTCATCATACCAGGCCCAAGCCAAATCCTTGAACTGCTCTACAAGCAATATAACAAGTAGTAGAAATCATTAAGGACCTAATAACTGAGGCAGTAGGAAAGCTACATGGATATAAAATTGTAAAATGGTATAAATACATTTACTTTAGCCCTTCATAACAATCACAGCTGTAATTATTTTCGTATGTATTATTTCATTGAATCCCCTTATGAAATCCAAAAGTGGACTCTCTTATTATCTTATTTTCACACTTAAACTAAAGCACACATAACAAGGTCAAGTGACTTGCTCAAGGTCACACAATGAGTCAATGATGAAACTGGATTTGAGATCAAGTAATCTGCCAAGCTTGCAGTTTTCACCCTTAAGCTATATTTAGAATCCAAACTTAGGATATTTGGCCAGAAATATAATCAAATAAAAAAACATTTCAGGGCCCGGCGGCGTGGCTTAGCGGCTAAAGTCCTCGCCTTGAAAGCCCCGGGATCCCATATGGGCACCGGTTCTAATCCCGGCAGCTCCACTTCCTATCCAGCTCCCTGCTTGTGGCCTGGGAAAGCAGTCGAGGACGGCCCAAAGCTTTGGGACACTGCACCCGCATGGGAGACCTGGAAGAGGTTCCTGGTTCCCGGCTTCGGATCGGCGCGTACCGGCCCGTTGCGGCTCACTTGGGGAGTGAATCATCGGATGGAAGATCTTCCTCTCTGTCTCTCCTCCTCTCTGTATATCCGGCTTTCCAATAATAAAATCTTAAAAAAAAAAAAAAACAACAACAAAAAAACATTTCATTGTTTTTTAGCTTTTATTTTTATTTGAAAAGAACTTAAGAAAAGTAAGCCTGTATATGAGACAAGAGGGATAAAGTACAAACCTAAAGGGAGTGGAAACAAGCCTCTTACTTTACAAAAAAGAAAAAAAAAGAGAGATCGATTTATTTATTTGAAAATCAGAGGTGGGAAGAGAGAGCATCCCACCCCATGATTCACTTCTTAGATGGCCAAAATAGTCTGGGCTGGATCAGACTGCAGGCAGGGGCCAGGAGCCTCTTCTGCATCTCCCACTGGGGTGACAGGGGCCCCAGGTATCTAGGCCGTCCTCTTTTCCAGGCTGTTAGCAGAAAGCTGGATTGGAAGTGGAGCATACAGTACAATAACTGCCACCTATATGAACTTCAGGTGATAGCTCTCCCTCTCCCTTTAACAAACAAAACTAAAAAACATCCACAAAAACACCACTAATGATCTACAAAGAAATGGAATTGACAATGAAGAGATGTTTTTTTTTTTTTTTGGAAGAACAATAAGAGAAGAGCAAATGAATATATAAAACAGAAATGAGTAGCAGGTGTTTTTAATAACGAAAGAATATATATTTCGGAATGGACGTATTTGAAAATCTAATTAGAGTTGACGTTTTGTAAAGGATATGTAAGCTACCAATAAACCTATGTACTTATTTTATCAAAATGCTTGTAAAAGTTGACAGGGTTTTCTCTAGTTCTTAAAACTTTGTAACAGTTATGTTATAAAAAATTCACATAATTTTGAAGAATCTATATGTGTAGCATAGAAAACATGACAAATGATTCAATTACTCACTTCTTAATATTAGTTTAACTCCTATTTTAAAACATGACTGAAAAAGAAAAGGAAGGAATGAATGGAGAAACAGAAAGGGAGACTGGAAAGAAAAAAACAGAAGAAAGGATATTTACTCTGACTTAAAGAATAAATAGAGATATTAATAAGCTAAGAAATATTAATACATGGAGCAAAGCACTGTATTAACAGCATAATAAATCAATGGGTCATATAGTTATTTATGTAGGAATATTGGGTTATTTTACTGTTAAAATTTCTGTTTAATTCATTGTATCAACAATTCAAAAGGTAAAAATATATCATCTAGTTACATGCCCACAAATACATGCCTTGAAATAAGAATGTGCTTTTATAATATAATGATCAATGCCTATTAAAAAAGGCAAAATTGATACAAATGAGAGTTGAACACATTTTTCCTCATACATCATTTATAAAGTAGTAGGTCCTCTAAAATCTAAAAATGCTTTTTAAATTTCTACACCAAACTTGGGCAACATTTTATACTATGACATCTACTGGACGACCATTAGCCCTTGTACAAAGGAGTTGAGAAGTGTTCCCTAATTGTGTAAATCGTTGATTCCTTTCTCCAGAGTCTTGCTTGGGTCTGGAATGGCTCAGAGGCCATCAGGGGAAGTATTGGGCAAGAAAATACAGCCAAGCAATATGCAGGGTTTGTGTGATAATGCACTTTTCTGAGACTCTCCAAAAAGACATAAATGCAGAGAATATCCTTCTTTAGTACTAGGTAGAAGTTTAATTGTAGAAAAATATTCTCCAAAATTAACTTATGTATTGTATATATTGAACCCAAGAGACCTTTCGCCACCAACTTAACGAAATGATTCCAAAGTTTATATGGTAAAAGTTAGCTGAGAAGATCCAAGAAAAATGAGTAAATACACTGACTTACCAAAATTGTTATAGGTTTATAATTAAAATAATCTGGCTATAGTGTAAAAAATCCCATCAAGTGATAGAACATATATCAGAGGCAAAACCAAAGCACTAATAAGCACTTATAGTATACTTAAAGTACTGTGTGAGCTCCGCAGCACTAGCTAGTGGGTTTTAATCACAGTGCTGCGTCTTTTCTTAAGGTTATTTAAACATTTTTTATTTTATTATTTTACGATATAGTTCCATAGGCTCTGGGATTTTCCTTTCGCCTTTGCCAAAATCCCTCCCCCCACTATTTTCCACTATATTATTACAATAGTATAGTCCTCAAACGCAGTCAGAAGACCATCATTCTTCTATTTAAGTGCATCCTGACACTATATGTATGGGAAATGGCAGAGAGTCCAGCATCCTATTGTCAAGTTATATTTAACAGTTTCATCTGGAGTTCATCTTTGATTTGGAAGTAGAGATGCACACTGCATTGTATCTTCATATTGGAATATTACAGTTACTATACATTCCCTTAAATGAAAAGCTATAATACAAAATCAACAACAGGAAGAAAAATAGAAAATTTACAACAAAGTTAATAACATGCTACAGAATGGCCAGTGTGTTGCTGAAGAAATGAAAAAAGAAAAAACTCTTCTTAAAGAAAATGATGCTACTCTATGACCTATGAATCAGTGAAGAAATTGCTAAGCAAAAACTTTTTTTGAAGAAATGAAAATGAAAACATAAGTATCAACACCCATGAGATGTAGCAGAAATAGTATTGAAAGGGCTGTTGATCTTGTATTTTGCATGAAGTTTGCTTTATGAACATATATTTTACTGTCAGTGCGAGGTAGGCTAGTACAACCACTAAGGAATACAGTTCTGCCTCTTACTGGTTGTGTCATCTTGGGCAAATCCCTTAGCCTCTCGAAACATCAGTATGAAAGTGGAAATCACCATAGTACTAGATTCATGGAATTAAAGTGGAGAGACAATGTTTACCACAAGCAGTAAAGGGCAGGTGTTTGGCCTAGTGGCTAAAGTGCCCCTTGAAATACCTGCATCCTGTGTCTGCAGTGCCTGGATTCAAGCTCTGGTTTTGCTCTGCATCCCAGCTTCCCAGGTGATGGCTCAAATGCTTGTATCCCTTCCACCCATATGGGAAGCCCAGACTGAATTCCTGGATTTCGTCTGGTCTAGCCCACACTACTGCAGGCATCTGCAGGGAGTGATTCAGCAAATGAGACAGCTTTTTATCTCTTTCTCTTCGAAAATTTTAAAATGTTGAAATTGATTTGTAATAAGCACTCAGTAAATATTTATCATGATTTTTATGGGAAAATCAATACATTGACTTACATGAAAAAATATGTATATATGTATATATATAACCAAATTTAAAGAAAATGGAAAATTTGTATAATAATACATATTATAAAGAGTCCTGAATAAAGGCATCAATTCCAAAGATGGAAAAAAATGAAAGGAGCGATAAATATACTCAAGAAAAGAAATACAAAGGAACCATGAACTCATAGAAAAATATTACTTACATTCAGTGGAATTCAAATTTAACGAGTGACATTTTTCTTTTAAAAATCCTTAAATAATTGGTGATTTGAAGGGAAGGACTAACAGGTACTTTGAAACCTTGCTGGTAGTAGTATACATTGGTAGGTACAACACAAACCCTTTGAAGATCCAATGGACAATATTTATTTTTAAAAATCTGGAAGTTGGCATATCTGTGGACTTCACAAGTTAATAAGGAAATCCTCCTGAATGTGGGGCACAGGTTTGATTATAAAGAACTGAAGCAGCATCCCCAGAACTGGAATCACCTGAAATACGAGTTCTGTGGGGGACAACTTCATGATGGGCTAGCAATCAGTAAGACCGAAAGGCAGATTCAGTACTACTGGGATCACAGGAAGCAGCACCAGCACCTAGAAACCAGGGCTGGAAAGACGTGAACCAAAGGTGTAACGGAAGGGCAACACTCTAGAGAGCAGTTATTACTCAACAATAGGACAAGAATGGCTGATGCCTAAACATATGATTTGCAGTGTTTTTAGTGCTTCTGTAGATTTTCCAATTTTATGCAGTGAGAAAACAATGAAAATGCATGTCTTTTAAAAGAAAAAAAAATGCTATGCTGGACTCTATGCTTGGTATATGTTTGCAAAGAAAGAATCTGGATTTAAGTTGATCTGTAATACTACAACAAGGTGAAGGAATCCACCATGGGGGGAGGGCGCGAGGAGGGGTTGGAGGAGTCCCAGAGCCTATGAAACTGTGTCACATAATGCAACGTAATAAAAAAATGAAAAAATACTTTAAAATTGGTATGAAGGCAAAACCAAGAATAGTTGAATCTACAGGGCAAAATCTATAGTGTTCTCTGCAACTGAGATACATGTTAGAGTGTAAAAACCTGTAGATGATATGCATGGGAGTCTGATAGCATTCTTTAAGATTCTGGTTTTAAATAAAACTATATCACAAAGACACACTTTACTCCAGACTACCTGAGGAAACTTTCAGTGTGGGCTGCATTTCTAGTATCTCACTGCACACCTTCTCTCCTCTTGTCCATTTCCCCATTTTTTTTTTTGTTCCCATTGCATGTCTGTCTGCTCTAAGATGTTACTGTCTTGTGTCAGGAATTTTATTGCTAATTGCAAATAATTCCGTCTTTAACTCCAACCAATCATAACAGTGATTTAAAATAAATTTGCAAGAACTCCACTGTGAAAGGGAAGCTGCTTCCACAAAGAAAGCTCTGAAAACTGCCCAGACCTGCTAGATTTTAACCATGAGGAGCCATTTGTACTGTGGGGCCATTTCTTGTCATTCTGTGTTCTGACTCCTTCTCTCCCTCTCCATCTTCCTCCTGGTGTTTGGGATGAGAGGGTGTTGTTTCATCATTACTGCCTTTGACAAACAGAATAGCTTCCAGATTTCAACCCAAGGAAGGAAGAGCAGCAGAGAGTACAGCTGGTGCAGTTACTCCTCACATGGGACAGGCTATATTTGAAATTTGCTGGGTTATACCAGCCTGTCATAGTAGTATGAGAGACTACTTGAACTGGAGAGAAAAGGAAGTGGAACTTCACAAATTTTACCATCAAATTTTTTTTAAACGAAATGGAGCCAAATTTGACAGAAGCAAGAAATAGTATGATAGGGTGTTCTTTGTTGGTGAACTTAAGGAACTAATTTTTGCTGTATTATATTGGGTGGGGCTAGTGGAGGGAGAGCACCATTTACCTCCTGCAGAACATATGTGGTTAGCTAAAGAAAAAGATGCCTAAGCTTCCACATTAATTGGCTCACACTGGCACGCTAAATTATTCTCAGAGGGTCTGACTTACTCCTGTAGGGGGTTAACCTGGTCAGGGGCAGGGATCTGGGTCCCTTGTCTTAGGGTCTCATAATCCTAGCACCATGCTCAGGCCTGAAGCAGAGTTAGCCCTCAAGGAAAGCCTACTAAGTGAAATGACTTAGTTCATGTGTTCGGTTTCTACAATAACTATTCTCTTTTCTTGGGTCACTGTGCCTGCGATTTTTTTTACCTTCTCACTTCTCTCAATAACTGATATGTGAATTGTTGGCTATGAAAAAATTAGTAAGCATTATATTCAGTGTATTCCATTTTCCAAGACAAGATACCAAAAAAATAAGTCTTAGTTTATAAAAAAGGATTAGGTAAAGAAGTTTGGATGATCCGTTAATTAGATATCTTAATAAGATTGCAGAATAAACAGGATTTTTTTTTTTTGCTAACAAGTCCAAAACCGGCTTGAACTAGTTTGGTTTTTTGTATAGGCAAAGGTATGCCTTTATTAATTCATGGAACAAAAAATGGAACCTAGTACAATGGCTCAATAGCTAAATCATTGCCTTGCCAAGTGCCAGGATTCTATATGAGCACTGTTTTATGTCCTGGCTACTCCACTTCCCTTCCAGCTCCCTACTTGTAGCCTGGGAAAGCAGTAGAGAACAGCCCTAAGCCTTGGGACTCTGCATCCAGGTGGGAGACCCAAAAGAAGTTCCTGGCTCCTGGCTTCGGATCAGCACAGCTCCAGCCATTGTGGCCATTTGGGGAGTGAACCAGCAGATAGATCTTCCTCTGTCTCTCCTCTCTGTGTATCTAATATACCTTCCCAGTAAAATAAGTAAATCTTTTTTAAAAATGTAAAACACAATGTGTAGGAGTGAGAGACTTGTAAGCCAAACGTGTTGGACCCAGAGGTCAAACATCACTTGTCGTTTGTGCTCATATCCTAGCGACTGAGTGTTTGACTTCATTCCCACTCACTGCAGGTGGACTGTACACGATGGGATGCAGGAACACGGCTGCTGGAATTTATATCGTAACAGTACTTGCCATAGGAAACAAACTCCCAAAGTTGGTTTTAGAGTTTAAATTGTCAGGAACAATTCTGTTCAGATTGACTTGGTTATGTCTTCACTCCTCCACTAGCCAACAATTTCCAGCAAGAGGAGTTGCTGTAAAATGATGACATCTACCAAAGGAAACTTTCATGAGAATGTGAGGAAGGCTCTGAGCAGTTAACCCCATAAATGTCCTGCATTCTCAGCTGTTGCCCCATGATAACTTGGGAGTTATCATTGCTTTTTCTACATAAACATTACTCACATGAGCCAAACTGGATCATGTGCTTAACCTGTGTCACAGCAGAGAGGTAGTGTTGCCACCTGTCCATTTTGTACAAAGACAACTTCAGGAAAATCCTGTCCATTATCCATCTCCTCCTTGGAGCATCTGTCTGTTAAGATGAACTATCCTTGACTGTTGTACCAATACTCCACCCCCTTTTTTTTTTTATTTCCAATCAAGGAATGAGTCTCCGTTCTTCTTTCTTTCTTGTCTATCCTTAGAAAACCTATTACACCCATCTTTCCCATCAACAGCTATCTCCACCAAAACCAACCATTTCAGAAAGTTCTCCCTGTTCAGTGAAATACTCCCTAGCTCTATCCCCATTTACAGAAAAATACTAAAATATAAATATAATATAAAATATAAATACTAAAATTAAATACTAAAATAAAATAAATAAAATATAAAATACTAAAAATACAGCTAAAAACTTATGCTGATGTTGAACCATTTTTCATTGTGAGGGTAGTATAAAGGGAGAGAATAAAGAAAAAGTAAGGATAGGCAACCAAGACTCCATTCTACATATTCAAGTTTGATTGACCCATGCTTCCCACATGTGTCCATGTTTATTTACCTTCACAGTTGCCCCCAAAGAAATCCTTCCTAATTTTTAATTTCATGTTTCATTATCTTTGTGGGATATTCATTTTTACTGTTTCTGGAATTCTTACCTTATTTATTTCTTCTCCAAAAATCAGGAGAAGTATGGTTCCTTGCTCTCTGAGCTACAAGGGGCTCTTCTGAAGCAATGAGCTCTGGCAACCTTTCCCAGTCTCCTGAACATCTCCTTCACCCTGGTGTGCATGGAAGCTGTCCATGGTGACAGCAGGGCCTTGCATTTTACAAAATGGATTGTCCTCTGAAACAGCTGCCTGTTGGGCAATCTTTTCTCCCTTAACCAGCAAAGGTGAGAGAATTAAAATGCAATAGTATGTGAATGATTATAAAAATTGGGAAATTGGACATATTCAGAGTTTGTGAGATATGAGACTCACACAATTTAGGATCCTCTTTGAAGAAATGATACAGTGTTCACTATACAGCAAAACATTACAAATGCAGAATTAATATGCACATGAATAGTTACTTTGAATAAGAAAATGCAGCAAAATTCACTCTTTTTGTTGGTATGTGCCACAAACCTCACAAAATCCAGAGCGATAACCGACTTTAGGTGTGTCTTGACATGTTTCTGTAATACTGTTTTTCTTCATACTTGGCATCATAATTTTTATTGTGTCTCTGTATGACAGCAATTTTGTAACATAATCTCTTTTTTTAAAATACACATTGCTCCCTTTTTATTTTTGTCAATTTATTTTACTTATGTGAGATATACAAAGAGAAGGAAGGAGAAATCTTTGATTTTTTGGATTTATTCCCAAATGCCCACAGCATCATAGTTGGGTCACACAGAGCTAGTAGAGGAGCATTCAATCTGGGTCTCCCTCATGGTTGGCAGGGACCCAACTCTGAGCCATCATCTGGCATTCCCTTAGGTGTAACATTACTAGGGAATTGGAATTGGGGGTGGAGCTGAGAGCCAAGACTCAAACCCAAGCATTCTTATTTGTGATGTTGTGTATCCCAAATGGTGTCCTAACTGCTAGGTTAAATCCTTGCCCTTACAATTCTATAGAGTTAGTAGATAATTTTTGTCTCAACAAAGATGTTATTTGCCATATAGAGGAGTTTTGAATCATGCCTTGTTTTAGTAAGGATGCATCTGTAATTTTCTCTGTAGATTCTTGCTCCGGTGGTACTCCTTGGAGGCATCCAAACCCTTAAAGAATTCTGGCCCTTTAATCCCAAAACAGGGACCTATGGAGGCTGCCAAAGTTGGACTAGCTATGCCATACCCTTTCTGCCCTTGATCCTCCTCCCAAGTCCTACTGTTCTCCCCATGAAGTCCCAAAGGCAGTGTAAGTGGGTTTCATAGGGAGAGATTTGAAGTTCCAAGTTTTCCTCGGGGTCAAATGCAGAGTCTACATGAAGGAAGAGCCCCATGAGGGGAAGGTGATACCTGTACGCAGCATGGGTTGGTGACTGTGTTTTCCCTCTGCCCCAGCCACAGTCCCTTGTCTCCAGTTCTCAGAGGGTGAAAGCTGGGCAATGGCAGTGCTCCTTGCACAGGCTCAAGACTCCAGTTACTGCTTCCTTTCTGCATCCTTGGGAAAGACCCCAGCAAAGTGAGGTGCTAAAGCTTAAGCTTCAATAAGCTTCCCTCTGGGGGAGCAAGCGCCCTTTGTCTGCACATCTGCTAGTGTTTATGAAAAAGCAGAAGGACTTGGTGGAAATGGGAAGACAGCTAACATTTATGTGTCACCTTGTGTCCAAAAAGAAAAAGCACAGGTGACATAAAGCTCATTTATCTATGCAACTAACCAGAAGAGTTGTGTGACTTGGTTGAAGCAGAAAGCATTTTGTACCACATTCCTTCCTTCCAGCCCATTCTGTTAGATTTCCTGTCCTCAGATGATGTGGTGGGAGATTCTTTATCTTCTCAGCTCCCTCTCAGGCATCAATAAGCACTCTTACTGTCAGGAGTCTTTCCTCGATCCCTTATGTGCACTACTGAAGTCTGCAGGGCTCTAGAAGTTGAAACTTTTTTGAAGTTTGTTTTAATGAACGGCAATTCCAAACTGATGTGAAGCCCTTTGTGGCCATTCATGTATCTGGTGTGAATACCAATATATGTTATTGCAAATATATTTGATTACAGGGTGCTGCCTTATGCCACTGAAGACAGAATTTGTGCCATATGCCCTTTCTAAAAATCAAAAATGTCTTGAATGCTGACATCGGTCTGGCCCCATTGTTGAATAACAAATTGAGAACCTAGCTTGAATTGTTCATTTTAATATCGAAGCTTCAGTTTCTCATCCAGTTTGAAGCCTTTCTGTCTGGCCAGTATTAGGTTTGGTGTATGCATTCTGTGGAGCAGTGTGGGGAGCTGGCAGAAGCAGCCTACCTGTCACTTTCTCTGCATCTTGAGTTGCTTCTTACCTTCTTCTCCTAAAACAGCCTCCAGCACCTGCAAGGGTAGGAAAGAGACTGAGGAATGAATAGAGCTACTCCAGTTGGGATCCATTTTACTGGCTTTTGGCTACATGTGGTTCTTCTTTGAGGTTCTCCCTGCACATGCTCTTGTTGTATCCCTTGCAGGGGGAAGTGAGGCCTAGGGCACAGGACAGTGGGACAAATCCTGCCTGCAGGATCCAGCCCAACTACTTAGATTGAGAGGTATGTAGTCCATTTTTTCAGATTAAAAAAAATTAAGTTAGCATAGCCAATATGGATTAAGACTCAAATTTGTTCATACTAATGAATAAGGTAATTTCAAAAGGAAGCAAATTAAAATACTAAGGTTAAGGAAGCAAAGAACACAGGAGACTATTAAGGAAATCTGTGCACCAAGGAAGCCAGAAAAGATGGATTTAAGGGAATTGTGCCTCTTTTATGAGCAACGTGAAATAAAATAACTACTTTGACAAGCTGGAAAAACATTTGTCTCTGAAGAGTATGATCAGAGGAGGAGAAAGAAAGTACTAATTCTAAAGAACTACATTTAGACAAAAGGAAGAAAAATGATTATGATGAGCAGAAACTGCACGATGTGTCTTCTGGAGCTTTCTGTTCCCACTCAACCACTCATCAAAACTCAGAAAAATCTGTAATCTTTAAAAGTCAGTAGTGGGTTTGAGATCCCCTGGGATGAGTTTAGAAGCCTCCATTGTACTCAGAGAGGGTTTAAATTTGGAAATAAACTAAATCCCACAGATTCATTATGCAATTGGCACGACAAAGAGAGGAACTGAAAACTTTCCTTGTCTGAATGTCTCACTTCTTTTGAGAACGGGACTTAACGGGAGAGGCTGACATTTCAGAGACATAGCTCAGCTGAGTTTAGAAGCTCAGGAGTAGGCGGATTTCAGAAGCACCTGTAAACATCATGCAGATTAGCTGTGGGAAATGCGTGAGAGTCCTAAGATGGCATGAGGAGAAACAAAGAAGAATGTTCTCCTCCCACCAAGAGGAGAAAAAAATGCAGGGCTCCAGGGCGGCAAGGAATGCTTCATTCACTCATCCATTCATTCAAGAAAGACTTAATTGAGTTGGGGTTTCTGTTTGTTTTTTCCAGGGCAGGGTGCTGGGACGTGGAAAAAAAAAATGAAATGTTAAGTACATCATAAATGAGAGTATAATTATAAACTGCATTTGCCAGTATGAGGTTTTATAAGAAAGTGTAACAAGAGAACTTATCTACAAAGTAGGAATGAGGTCTCTCTGAATAACTTACAGTAGTCATGAACCCTGTGTGATGAATGGTAATGTTGGCTGTTAATGAATCATCCATTTTCCAGTTATTTCAGATAGATTGATTGAGACAAATCTTGTAACAACATTGTTGGATGAATGCTTGTTCTTGCTCTAACTGGTATTTTGTTCTACTCACGCCTTTAATGCTTTGGGGACATGTGGGTGGGAACACAGCAGACAGAGCCAGGCCTTCTCCCTGTCCTCCTAACCCTGCATGACCTTGTGCATGTTACCTAACCTCTCTATGCCTCCGTTTCCACATCTGTGGTACCATGACCTTGCTAGTACCTGTAGGAACATTCTGGGGAGGGTTTTTTTTTTTAATATTTATTTATTTTATCTCAAAGGCAAAGTGACACAGAAGATAGACTTTCTACCCAACAGTTTACTCAAAAAATGCCAATGATAGCTAGGACTGGGGCAGGACAAAACCAGGAGCCAGGAAATTCATTTGGGCCTTCCATGTGGGTGGCAGTAAGCCAAATACTTGAACCGTTATCTGCTGCCTTCCCAGGCACATTAACATGAAGTTGGATAAGAAACAGAGCAACTTGGATTTGAGTTTTTATTTTGAGATGACATGCCAGCATCCCAAGTGGTGACTTAACCCAGTGTGCCACAAAGGAGGCCTCAGTCGGAGGTATGTAAAGCACAACAGTATGACTGAGGAGTGAGGCCGGCCAGGTACAAATCTGGACTGGACAGTGATGATTGCCTATGATATGACTGTCACTGCATGGCAACTTCATACAGCTTCAGTGTAACCTCTTGTTTCCAAGAAAGTGTTCAACTTACTCAATTATTAGGTGAGGAAAAGGAGTTGTACTTCTTTCGGGCTCGTGGGACACGCTGTGTTCAGCAGTGGCTTCACCTGGGTAGCTCTTGGCCCGTGACTCTTGATCTTAGCCACTTGCCATGGCAGAGCCTCCCAGGCAAGAGTGGGAATAACGACACAGTTAAATGGAAGGCTTGAATTTTACCTGAAAAGGCTGAAGCTCAACTAACTCCCATACCTGCCATACTTTAGGCTGCACAAGCGTAAGTCAGTTTACTCCGTAAGGCTCATTTTCCACATGGCAAAAATAACAACCACCAACTGCCTCTCAGAGTTGCTGCTGAGATATGTAAAATAATATCCATGCAAACCATTGCTGTGATCTGTAAAGCAGTGTACAGTGTGAGCAACTAGTCAGTAGCTCAGAAGGACTGACTCCTGCCTGTGCCCTGCTCTTGTGGCTTTACCAGGCTCCAATTGAATACCAAATTCAAATCAGGGTGAGCCACATCGTGAGGTGCCCCCCTGGGGAAGGAGGAGAGGCCATGGTCCCCACCTTCTATTCTCTGTGGGCTCAATTCTAACTCCCTGTCTACCTCTACCATCCTGTCCTCACCCCTCAGGCTTTCAATCAGGCACGAAAGTACCCCCTCACAGGCCAGTGGTGTGTAGCAGGTAAAGTCACCACATTTAAGACTGACATCCCATATGGCTGTTGGTTCACATCCTACCTGTTTTGCTTTAATCCAGCATCCTGTTAATGGTCTAGGAAAGCAATGGAGGATGGCCCAAGTGTTTGGAAGCCCTGCAGCCATTTGGCTCTGTACCGTGTCTTTAACCTGGTCCAGTGCTGGTTATTGTAGCCATCTGGGGAGTAACTCAACAGATGGAAAACTGTGTCTCTCTCTGTGTAATTATGAGTTTCAAATAATGAAATGTTTTACAAAAGTAAAAATTTCAAAAGTACCAAAAATAAAAAGGTGTTTTTAGAAAGATTTTTTTTTTGAAGTATGGAGAGGCAAGGGGTGAACTTAGGAGAAACGTTTTATTGTAAATCAAGATTTGAAAATAAATTTGTAGGGCCCGGCGGCATGGCCTAGCAGCTAAAGTCCTCGCCTTGAAAGCCACGGGATCCCATATGGGCGCCGGTTCTAATCCCGCCAGCTCCCACTTCCCATCCAGCTCCCTGCTTGTGGCCTGGGAAAGCAGTCGAGGACGGCCCAAAGCTTTGGGACACTGCACCCACATGGGAGACCTGGAAGAGGTTCCAGGTTCCTGGCTTCGGATTGGCGCGCACCGGCCCGTTGCGGCTCACTTGGGGAGTGAATCATCGGATGGAAGATCTTCCTCTCTGTCTCTCCTCTCTGTATATATGACTTTGTAATGAAATAAATAAATCTTTAAAAAAAAGAAAATAAATTTGTAAATATATATTTTAAAGATTTATTTATTTATATTGGAAAGGCAGATTTACAGAGAGAAGGAGAGACAGAGAAAGATCCTTCATCTGCTGGTTCACTCCCCAAGTGGCCACAATGGCTGGAGCTGAGCTGATTTGAATCCAGGAGTCAGGAGCCCCTTTTTATGTCTCCCACATGGGTACAGGGTTCCAAGGCTTTGGGCTGTTCTCTACTGCTTTCCCTGGCCACAAGCAGGGAGTTGGATGGGAAGTGGAGCAGCCAGGACACAAATCGATGGATCCTGGCACATGCAAAGTGAGGATTTCAGCCACTAGACTAGTATACTAGTCCCAACAAGAAGAATTTTTTAAAAATCCTCTGACACAGATGTGGGTCACATAGGTTTTGCTCTTTCTCAAATTTGTCATTTGTGTAGGTCTTTAAAAAATTAGATCTCTGTTGGCATCAGTGATGATGCTGATAGCCTTTAAGTGAGCCTTAGATTCATATTCTGTCTTGCTCGCTCGCTCTCATACACACCCAGTGATTGTCATAAACAGTCCACAACTGTTACATCCCAAAGATGGGAACCCCATCTTGATCGCTGAATGCCGACGCTCAGCACAATGCCTGTCTCACATCAGCTGACCTGAGGAGGCAATGAGTGGATGTGTGAGTTCATCACCCCACTGAATTCTCCCAGTGTTTCTGGGATTGTACATGGCAGCATGCTGTTTTTACCCACGACTGTAGCCATTGTGTTCTAGTTTCTCTGCCCACAACCAGAAACTCTGGGCTTCAGGATGTCCAGAGACCTTAATTTTCCTCTGAAGTTCACTCCTTGCCCCTCTGTACCTCCCAGGCTGTACCTGAACTGTTTTGTGTGAAGCTAGCTGTTCTTAGGAATATCCTTAGAGTTCTGTGTCCATCCCATTCAAAAAGTAGCTACATCTACTTGCCTTGCAACTGGAATTTAGAGTTCCACTGGTTCCCATGCTCCCTGCTTGTCCAAGCTGCCCAGTGTAACAAACAGCTTGGGTCTGGTCCGAAGCTGTTTGTTAGTCCATCTCATCAGGCGTATGTGAGTTCCACCAAAGCTGAAAGCCACAGCAAATCTGTCAGAGCACGTCTGGAGAATTAAGACATCTAGAAAGAGTTCACCTTCTGCCCCTCCAAGGAAACTCCAGAGTATAAAAAAAAAAAATCTCCCAATGTTTAAACAACCTCAAAATGTTTTTAAAAAATATTATAGTTGAAATAGTAAGAGAGAAAGAGAGAGATCTTTTACTTGCTCGATCACTTCCTAAATGATTTTAAGAACCCAGGGCTGGACCAAGCTGAAGCCAGGAGTCGTCACGCACTGTCTCCTCAGGTTTGGTAGTAGGAAGCTGGATTGAGGGTACAGCAGCCAGCGTTCAAAGCAGTCCTCTAAGGTGTGATGTTGGCATCCAAAACTGCACACCACAACCTCCGTCCCAAGCTATTTGAACTTAAACACCAACCTTGCTACTTTCAAGTGAGATAGCTTTCTTCTTGGGCCATGGCTTACTTGGAAAATAGTTATAATAGCTCTTCTATTTGTCTAGGACTCTTTTAGATGCGTGTGATATAATGTGCTTACAAAAACCAAAGTGTCAACATCTATGGCAGTCTGTCCAGCTTTAGGCAAAACTGAATCCAGTTCAAATAAATTTTTCACAATTCCGATGCTTTCTCTGTCTCTGCCTGTGACTTTACCCAGAGGCTGCTTGTCAACAGGTGGCAGGAAAATGGCACAACAATCCCGTTCTGTGCCTTACTCAACCGATTAAAAAGGACTCCCTGCATTTTCACCAGGCAAAGCATACAGAAGCACCTTCTGAGTACAGCCTGTGTCTCAGCTACCTATCTCCATGGTCAGGGGTAAAGACTTGTTCCTGACAGATCAGCAGTGCAAAGACACATATGCGGGAGGATGAACCCTGGAAGGGAAGCTGAACACAAGTTCATTATAGGGTTCTGCACATGGAGTGTTCTAAGCCACATTTGAAGGCCTTATCTGTTAGGAGATGTCATGTGAAAAGATGTCCTAAACGTTGTTTGGCTTTAGTCCTTTTCCCCTCCCCCACCTCTTCCCTAAGATCAGAGAACATCAGAGTACAGATCTCAGAAGTAACCACGAGTGAGTGACTCTCCAGGCCATAGCCTGATAATACTGAACTTTTATTTAGACAGAGTCACCAGAACTGCTGTGGCCAAAATGACTTGAACATGAAGACACTGATTGATAAGACCTTGCTGTATACCTGTAGGCTCTTCCAACTGCCCCTGGTTCAACTCACAGAGAGACTGAATTGGGGAACATTGAGAGAATGTTGATAAGTGAAAAATAATCCTGAACAAAGTAGTTGTTGCTAGAAATAGTTCTTTCTGCCAAGATAAAAAGACATGAATCACGATATCTAGAATATGATTTTAGATTCCATCTTCCTAAACTGCTTTTGTGTAGACTATGCCATTCTATTCAAGGAGTACAGATTCTCATAATTTTTGGTTACCTGGTAACTTACAGAATTATTAATAGTCCCTCTAAGTGTGTGAAAAGTTGGGAAAACTTGTTCTTGAAAGAACACAATGAATAAAGTTTTGTTGATGTGGTAGCATCTCAGTATGCAGAAAAGAAAACATGGAGGGCTTATAATTGGTATGCCACCAACTAAGAAGTGTAGACCATGTGTGTTTATAAAAAACAGGAAAATGCAAGGTTGGCATTTCATTTCCCAAGATATCTAATTAACTCCCTGCCAGTGATTATTGATTGAGATAACAGGGCACTCCTTGGGGAGGAATCTGGCTCTGGAAGGGGAAGTCTTAAGAGTTTCTAATTAGACATTTTCTTTATTGGGGAACAGTTAATGCCATAGGGACTGCTCTGGTACCTCAGGTATTAGTAGACATGAAAATGGGTTGGATGGACTACAAAATGCAAGATGCCAAGGTCTCTCAATGTGACTTACAACTGAGATGGTATAAAGGAAAGAGTTGGGAATTGACAGATCGTGAAGATGAAAAACACCCCAATAACAGCATGATGGACTTGTGATTGTTCATGAACGACATCCATTGCAAAACTAGGGGGGAAATCAATGGGGTGGGCGTAGGGGGGACCTTTGGGAAGGGCACAGACAGCCTCAGAATCTATAAAACTATATAATAAAACAAAATAAAATATGTTTAAAAATCAAAGAAGACATCATACATGTCCACTTTCACTCAAGTCAGCAAAATCCATACAAGTTAAATAGTGCAGGAATTGCAGGAGTGGATGTTTGACCTTTCATTTAAGCAGCCAGTTGAAACATTTCTAGCCCATATTGGAGTGCCTGGCGTCAAGTCCCAGCTGTGCTCACAATTATAACTTCCTGCCGGTGTATATATTGGGAAGAAGTATGCTCAAGCAGGTGGGTTCCTGCAGCTTGTGTTGGAGACCCTGACTGAATGACGGCTTCCAGCTTGGGCTATACCCATATACAGCTGTTGTAGACATGGTGATGTAGCAGAGAAGGGAGTTTCTCTCTCCCTCTTCCCTGTCTTCTTCCCTCTCTCATTTCTTCTCTTTGAAATAAAAGGGAAGGGGGCCCGGCGGTGTGGCCTAGCGGCTAAAGTCCTCGCCTTGAAAGCCCCGGGATCCCATATGGGCACCGGTTCTAATCCCGGCAGCTCCACTTCCCATCCAGCTCCCTGCTTGTGGCTTGGGAAAGCAGTTGAGGACGGCCCAATGCATTGGGACACTGCACCCGCGTGGGAGACCTGGAGGAGGTTCCAGGTTCCCGGCTTCAGATCGGTGCACATCAGCCCGTTACGGCTCACTTGGGGAGTGAATCATCGGACCGAAGATCTTCCTCTCTGTCTCTCCTCCTCTGTGTATATCTGGCTGTAGTAAAATGAATAAATCTTTAAAAAAAAAAAAGAAATAAAAGGGAAGGAAGGCAGGCAGGCAGGAAGGAAGGAAGGAAAAGAAAGCTAAATAACAGTACTAATTGATACTATTTGCTAAGTGCTTATTGCTTGCCAAGCCCTGGTCTAAGCACTTCCGGGGCACTGATTTAAACCTCACAACGAATGTTTTATCATTCCCATTTTACAGGTGAAGAGATTGATGCTTCGTTTAAGTAACATCCCCATGATTCCATATCTAGGAAATAGAGAATGTGGAGTGTCAACTTGAATAGTTGATCCTGGAGTTTTAACCACTACAACATAATAAATTCTGGGTTAGGGTGGAAAGGATTTAAAATTTTGCATCTGTGAGAAAATTAAATACAGGTAATATAACGGTCATGGCCTTTTTTCAGCTCTTGGTTTATCTCAAAACACAGTCCTGGCCTGGAAACAGGCTCTTCTTGTGCATTAGCTTCCAATGTCCTCCCATCTGTGTTTTCAGTAAAGATAATGAGGGTCACTTGGATCAACCAGTATGCCTTATTTCTAATTACTCTGCACCTGGAAACCTGAAAGAATGAACACATTCATTTTAGCTCCCAGCCCAGACTTGGGATGATTGCCTTTACTCTAAAAAGACAAGTGGTCATCAGTGAGAACTCGGGAAATTAGGCCTTGGACCAGTCCTCTTAATCCGGCAGTTAAAATTGGTCATGAGTGCTCCATCACTCAGACACACAAAGTTCCGTTTTTTTCCATCTGCTGCTGTGGTGTTGACAGAAGCACAGGGTAGCTCTCACTGTCTTGTGTGTGCTGCCGATATGCTTGGGATGTGTGAGAGGAGCTGAACTTCTCATTTACTTGCACTTGCCAGGCTCCTCCAGAATCTCTTAGCACTGTGTGACATCATTTGCCCTGTGATATGTTTCCTGCACACCAAAGATAGGGATCTTCCTGCACCTTCTTCCTGGCATTTTAATGTCACAGGAAGGTGGGTAGTGGTAGGACTGTTGTCAGCAGATAATTTTGTCTGTATTACAAGTGACACTAAAATATACTACATTGGTATAACTGGAAGTTTTAATATATTATTTTCATTAAAGATTTATAAAGAATGTTTTGTAATAAGTGGCCTGATGTTTTTCCTCTTTAAAAATGTCAGAGTTAGAGGGAGAAACAGAGAGACTCTTCCATCTGCTGGTTCGCTCTCTAAGTGGTCACAGCAGCCAAGGCTGAGTTAGGCCAATGCCAGGAGCCAGGAGGCAGGAGCTTCATCTGGGTCTCTCATGTGAATGTTAGGAACCCAAGCAGTTGGGCAATATGTTACTGCTTTCCCCAGACCATTAGCGTAGAGCAGGGTTGTCAGTGGAGCAGTCTTTTATGGTATGCCAGTACTCATTATGCCACAATGCTGGCACTGGACAGAAGTGATTTTTAAAAATTAAGAGCCAAGGTCACAATTTAAAAGAAGAAAATAAAACATAATGGTACTGCTGTTAGGTCTTCTTTAAGCCAATGAGTTCGGTGGCTGAGAAAAGGGCCACCATAGGTGCTTTCCAGAAGGTACAGACCCTGGGCAATTGATGGTGGCTGCTCCAGGGCCTTCAGAGGTGCACACCCAGCAGAAGTGAGAAAATAACCTGTCCTAAGTGTTTGTGCCTGGAGGAAAGAGCCCAAATTGTCTTTGGGGCCATATGGCTTTTGTTGAGATGAAATCACTGAATGGGAAGAAGTGTATATTTCATGCCTATTCCAGAACCCAAAGCAGAATCAGAGACCTTAGCAGGGAAAGAGGAGTCAGAACCACAGGACCACACTCTAGGAACTGTCCACTTTGCCAGAACCCTATCTTAGTGGATCCTTTAATTTTTAATCTTTTTTTATTTTGAACTTTATGGTATAATTCTATAGGATCTGGGATTTCCCTATCCCCTTCCCAAGTTCCCAATCCCCCCGACTGATTTTCCCCATATTATCACAATAGTGTAGTCCTTCATAAGCAGTCATAAGTCGATCAGTGTGGTATAGGTGTCCTGACATTGCTGGTACAGACAATACCAGACAGTTCAGCATGCTATTGTCAAAATATATCCAACAATTTCATTGGGAGTCCATCTTTGGTTTGGAAGTAGAGGTGCATACTGCATTGTATCTTCACATCTGGATATGATAGTCTCTATTATGCCTTCACTATACATTCCCCTAAGTGAGAAGCTTTGTAACAAAGTCAACAACAGGAATGAAGTTAAAACAAACCATTTACAGCACCATGGAGTTAGACAACATGCTACTGAATAACTAATGTATTGACCGATGAAGAAATGAAAAAGAAAACACAAAAGCTTCTTGGATAAAATGATGCTACTATGTGATGATCTACAAGTCAGTAAAGAATTTGATAAGAGAAAAGAAACTATTTAGAAGAAATATGAAATTAAAATAAAAACAAAAATATCAAAACCCTTAGTTTTAGTTATTTATCTTACAGTTTGTATGAAGTCTACCTTGTATCAGAACTCTACTAACAACACCTAGTGGCATGATATCCTTCACTCTCCTTCACTGCTTGTGCGAGTGGAGGCTGGTACCACCACTGTGGAAATCAGTATGGAAAGTGCTTAGAGAACTCCAAATAAACCTGCCATATAACCCAACTAACCTGCCATATAACCCAACTATTCTGCTCCAAAGGCAATGAAAACTACATATGAGAAGGCAATCTGTCACAGCAGAACAATCTATAATAGCAAAGACATGAGAACAACCCAGATGCCATCCAAAAAGGAGTGGTTGAAGAAATTGTGATACATCTACTCCATGGAATACTACTCAGCCATTAAGAAGAATGAAATTATGCCATTTGCAACTAGATGGTTCTAACTAGAGACCATTATGCTCAGTGAAATAAGTCAGTCCCAAAAGAATAAATACCATATCTTCTCCCTGACATAAGGCAGCCTTCATGCAAACTGTAGGATCCTGGGCCAAACTGGAAACCATAATGCTAAGGGAAATGAGCCAATCCCAAAAGGTTAAATACCACATGTTTGCCTTAATTTAAGATGACACTATGTTATGTATAACATGTTATGTATGTTATATGTTGTATATAAACTAAAATTAAAATGTCAATGAGGTGGTCACAGAAGGTGGCTAAGAAGTCGCATTTACTTTTAACATATTGGTTACTCATTACTATGTCAATTAATTCCATAATGATGTAAATTTTTGCTGATGGTATGTTGGAGCTTTTAATTGATCGGGATGATACTCTGCTGGCTCTGTCTTCAGACCAGAGAGGGTATACCTAAGAAGCCATTGAACTTGACTGGACAATAAGATGCTGGACTCTATGTTTGGTATATGCTTGCAATGGGGGAATCTCAACTGAACTTGAGCTGTGGTTATGCAACAAGGTGGAGGAATCCACCATGATGGGAGTGTTTGGGGAGGGGTGGGGAGAACCCAAGTACCTATGAAACTGTGTCACATAATGCAATGTAATTAATGAATTAAAACAATTACATTGAAACTATTAATCCCCCCCAAAAAAGAAACAATTGATTTTAAATGTCTTTATTTATTTGAAAGATGATCTGCTGGTTCACTTTTCTAATGTCTGTAATAGCCAGAATGAAGCCAGGAGACCAAAGCTTTTTGTGGGTGTCTGTGTGGATGGGAGGGAACCAAGTACTGGAACTATCACTTCCCTCCTAGGGTGCATGTAACAAGAAACTAGAATTTTAAGTGAATCCAGGTCTTGAACCCAGGCACATTGCTACAGGATGTGGATGTCTTAACCACTGTGCCAAATAAGCACCATTTAGTGGTTTTCTCCGTGCAAAAGAACCCGGTGTCCTTGACCTTGAAAGAAAAGAGCCTGAGGAAACCAGTCTGGGCTGAGGAAGATTTTCCTACAAGGCACCAACCACAAGACCTTTCTGCACAGCACCAGCTACCAATCTTTGGAGTGAGTACCCTGTGCTGGTGGAAAATAGAAAGGGAGCGTGTGTGGGTCTTTGACATACAGTATGATCTGCAACTATACATGAGTACAAGAAATCTGACCAGGAACCCAAAGAACAGTCAAGAAGTTTCCTCATGAAAACTTTGAAAATCTTGAGTGAAATACAAGTATGTTATTTATTACCTGGATACAGATTCCTTATGTGAAGGAAGGGATTTTAATTGTTACTGCTTTTTTTTTTCTTTTGAGGATTTTTAAACATGGAAAAATGCCATGTGCCTGATGGGCCAAGGACTGAAAAATGTGAATTTCTCTTAGACGTCCCCCCCCCCAGGAATCTTTGAGACAAATCAGAACATCCGCTCTGCTGAGAGAATCTCTCATAGAGTCACCAGGTCTTTCAGTGTTTTTGAAGATGATGTGTGTTTCCAGGTATGCTTAGGGTAGTATCTTTAATTGATGTGAAATCTGATCTAACTTAAAAGAACTGATCTACTTCAAAGAGAGAGCTGGTCCTTTCTAATTCTGCCACTTTGATTAATGAAAAGCAAATAATAATCTATTTTACCTTCCTCATATTGTGAAACAACCTTTACCTGCAAGGAGGAGGAAAAGCACCCCACAAGAGATTGAAGAATCCATATTTTTACAACTCGTATCAGACACACTAAAGCATATCGTGGTTCTTGGGAGGGTCCATTCAGCCATATTTTCATTCAGAATTCGACATACATCCAACACTTAGCAGCACCCCCTCTGAGTGAAGTAGAAACACAGTGTTCTGTTCTTAGCTCTGAGCAGATAAAGCAGTTATGACATGCTTGCCCCAAGGTGTTTATTTCATAATCTCATGCAGCTGTCAGATAATTGATTTAAGCATTGGGGTTGGGTGATTTAACAGTGAAGTGTGTTCAGGGATTTTCTTCTTTAAAAAGATCTAATAACAGAGTTGCAGAAATTTAAAAAAAAAAGTTGTGAAATTATACCAAGTAAAACATGTTTCTGCCTTAATTGTCAATGCTTACACTGGGCAATCTCCAAAGTAGGACAAAACTTATAACCTCGAGGCATTTCTATAATATTCATATTATGGGGCCCGGTGGTGTGGCCTAGCAGCTAAAGTCCTCGCCTTGAAAGCCCCGGGATCCCATATGGGCGCTGGTTCTAATCCTGGCAGCTCCACTTCCCATCCAGCTCCCTGCTTGTGGCCTGGGAAAGCAGTTGAGGACAGCCCAAGTCTTTGGGACACTGCACCCATGTGGGAGACCTGGAAGAAGGTTCCTGGTTCCCGGCATCGGATCGGTGCGCACCGGGCCGTTGCGGCTCACTTGGGACGGAAGATCTTCCTCTCTGTCTCTCCTCCTCTGTGTATATCTGTCTGTAATAAAATGAATAAATATTTAAAAAAATATTCATATTATGTGGTGTGAGCACTTGTACTAGTATCATGACAGACCTCCTGAGAGAAGGAGCCTTGAGGAAAGGAGCCAGCCCACATCTCTTAGAGTCCTTGCTTAAGAGGGTCCTGAGTGACTATCCCTGCCTGCCCTTCCTCTGTGCTACAAGAGTCTGTGCGTAGCTCTACTTGTTCAACAGTCGTTGCTGCATTTGGGGGAATGCTATCAGAGGCTAAAAGCTGATTGAAAGTTTATAAAACCCTGTTAAGTTACAGAGATGAGGAGAGACACAGGGAGGAGAGAGATAGAGAGAGAGAGGGGAAGAAAGAGAGATACAGAGAGACAGAGAGAGAGAGAGAGATCTTGCATTCACTGGCTTGCTCCTCAAATGATCAGAACAACTAGGGCTGGACCAAGACAAAGACAGGAGCCAGGAGTTTCTTCTGGGTCTCCCACATTGGTGGCATGTGCCCAAGCACCATCACAGTGCCAGCCTCTAAACATTCTTTTGAGAATGCTACTCATCCCTGCAACTTCCTCATGCCAAGCCCCTAACTTCTCAGCTTCATCTTCCGCTGCTTCTGCTCATCTTATCTAAGATTCCTCCTCACTTTCTGCCAGTCCTCATTTTTCCCACATCTTCTGTCCCAGAGTGGTTATAGTCATCCTGGCACATCTTGCTTTCTTCCACACTTCCTGCCTGCCATATCCATCCAATTGCCTTCGCTTCATATGTTCTGTTGTACTTTCAACATCTGATTTAAAATTTCATGTCTTTATTTTCTTCTGATTTCTCAAATTCCTGTCCCTTTCAAAGATAACAGCTAATGTGAAGTACTCTCTATGAGCCAGAATTTTTCCGAGAGCTGTACATGCACTCCATTAATATTCACCACAGTGACAAAAAGAAGGTTGAGCAAACTGAAAGTAGAGAGAAGTAACCTGTCTAGAATTAACATCTACTACACAATTTAAAGCCATATTGATTTGAAGAGATAGTTTTGAATGATCTTACTGCAAAGAAATGATCATTTGTATTATTATGGATATGGTGTTACCCTGTTGTTATGGATATGTTGTTACCCTGATCTTGTCCTTACACAATACATATAGAAATTGAAATATCACATTCTATGTACCCCAGATCTATTATGTGTTAATCAATAGTAAGTGAAGCCATATTGACTAACATTTATTGGCAGACCTAAGGGATAATGTAAATAAAAACAGTGTCAAGCAGTAGTTGCTCAAAGGGAAGCTCAATTAGTACAGAGTGAAAGAGATAGTGGGAAGGCACCATTTCCTAAAGAAGCTGCTTCCTTGAGAAGCAGTTTGCCAGGGTTCTTAGAACGGGGGTTGGGGAATGTCCAAGGTGTGGACAAGAGAGAGTGGGAGAATCCTTCCTGCTCAAGCAACATCTTCATTCAGATGTCTGACCCAGTCTGGTTTCTTGTAGCTTTCCTTTTTTTGCTGTGGTCTGTTCTCTTCTGAATGCAGTGTTGCTCAGTGTCTCCTGGAACACCCGTGAAACAAGCTCAAGCAAATCAAGTATTTGAGAGGCTCTGCCCCATTCCTGTGTCCCTCTCTTGTGTAAATCTTGCACTCTGAGTTACACTTCCAGACCCATATTCTTGCTTGTTGTAATTTCTGCATAATATTCCATTGCATGAGGATAAACACAGTAACTCATTGCTTAGTCAGTGCACAATAGGGTGTTTCTACTTCTTTGCTATTATAATTAGTTTTGTTGTATATATTCCCTGAACATGAGGTTTTCTACAGGGCATAAAACTAGGTTCTTAACAAACACATATCAAGGATCATATGGGATAGTGAATAATGATCCCAAATCATATGCTAAAGTAGTTGCCAACAACTCCTAGTAGCCATGTGAAAGAGTTTGCCGACATGTGATACTGTCAGAGAGTAAGATGGTGTTCATTGATATCTTAATTTGCATTTTCTTAAGTATTTTTCACAAGTAACCTTCATATTGCCTGTCCAGTGAACTGCATCTTTTTAAAATGCCTTTCCAAACTGGGTTATCTTTTCCTTGAGCTGCAGAAGTTCTTTATGTAGTATGGATAGTAAACTTTGTTGATTATTAAATGTTGCAATATCTTCTGCATTTTGGCATCTTTTCACTTCTTCATAATAGCTGTTGATGATTTTATATTCTTTATTTTAATAAAACCAAGCTTAATAATCTTTTGTGGGTAGTACATTTGAAGTCTTATTAAAAAAAATTATTCCTCTGGGCCCAGTATGATGGCCTAGTGCTAAATCCTTGCCTTGCCTGGTCCAGAATCCCAAGTGGTTGCCGGCTCATGTTCCAGCTTCTGCATTTCCCATTGAACTCCCTGCTTATTGCCTAGAAAAGCAGCGGAGGATGGCTCCATGCCTTGGGAGCCTGTACCTTCGTGTGAAACATGGAAGAAGCTCCTGGCTTCCATTCAGCTCAGCTCAGTTCTAACCATTGCGGTGGGAAGATCCATCACAACACAGGCGCACTCGGTGTGTGTCTCTCCCCTTGGGTGTGCTGCCTTATTCCCCGCCTGGCCCTTCTCGTGTTCTCCTTCATTTTGTCCCCCTGCTTCCCGTCCCCTTGAAGCCCCCTCTTGCCACCTTGGCAGGCAGAAATGTTCCATTTTTGTTCTCTCTTACTCTGCCTCCAGTCTCACCCCTACTCTGCTGGAACAAAAGGACCTCCTAGGTAAAATAAATGCATAAAAAATAAATAAAGTAAAAAATGAAAGAAGATCTGTGTCAGTAATTTTCTGAGATGGAACTTTTTGTCTCTCCTCTCTATAAATCTGCCTTTCACTAAAAATAAATAAATCTTGAAAAAAAAGTATTCCCTACTTTGAAATCAGAAAGATGTTTCCCATATTTTCATCCAGAATTTCTAGTTTTGCCTTTCGTAAGTTTATAATGTATTTTATTTCTTTGTGTGTGTGTCAAATAGACAATCAGTTGTTGCAGGATTTGTAATAGTCACTTCCTCTCTGCATTATTCAGAGCATTATTTGATTCATTGAAATGCAATTGCTTCTTTTATTAGCCTGTTAAATTTTGATAGTACATCAAATGTTGCTAAAATGTTGGATGGATAATCACTACTGTCAGGAGAATAAGCCACTGTAACTTTAATAAAGAGAAATTTGGCAGTTTCTATCAAAATTGCAAATCACCCAACGTTTCCTTTTCTGAGAATTTATCCTATAGATACAATCTCAAAAATGCATTAAACCATATGCATTAAAATTCATCTTTAGCGTATTTGTACTCTTAGATCATTCAATACAACAAAAACTCCTCAAGGACAAAACACATGTTCACCCACCCAATAAGCTGTGGTGTGTGCTTTCACCTCTTTAGGAATGATAGGAATCTATTTAGAAATAGATTCTCCAAGCTGGAATATCCTCTAACATGTAAAAGTAAATTTATATGGAATATATGGTACCTACACAATATGTATAGATATATAAATATATAACACTTTATAAACTATAAAAACAAAGTGCAAAAATTGGATGATACTTTTTAATGTGGTGGTTTTGTGCATAAGATATTTCTGGAAAATGCACACAAAAAAAATTGGAGTAGCTGTGGTTCCTTTGGAGAAGAACAAGGGAACTAGAACATAGGAAGGAGTCCTGTTTCTCTTGATAGCTTCTTTTTGGAACTTTAATTTTTGTAACACATGCATGTGCTACATGGATTGTATTCATCCTAGCTGAGCATCTTTGAGTGAACACAAAGATAGACAAGTTTTGGTTCCACGTACATAGAAATCTACTTTCAAAGGCTCAAACTCAGACACACAAACAGCCTTAAGATGGCAGTGATAGCTTAAGCAGGGCAAAAGTTTGAAGCGAGGAAACTCTTCTTGCTGGGCTCTGCTTGTGCCATCTGTCTCTATTTTCTCTTCAATCCACCAAATATCTATTATATTTTATTATTCCCTTGTTATTATTGGCAAAAAAAAAACTGGTGTTGCTTCTAAGCCTTTCCTACTAAATTGTAAGAAAAATAAGCAAAATTTTAAAAAGATTTATTTTTGATTGTAAGGTGAGATTTACAGGGAGAAGGAGAGACAGGAAGAAAGATCCTCCATCTGCTGGTTCACTCCCTAAGCAGCTACAACAGCCAGAGCTGAGCTGATCCGAAGCCAGGAACCAGGAGCCTCTTTCAGGTCTCCCACCTGGGTACAGGCCCGCCAGGCTTTGGCCCATTGTCTACTCCTTTCCCAGACCACAAGCAGGGAGCTGGATGGGAAGCAGAACAGATGGGACAAAACTGGCACCCATATGAAACTCCAGCACATGCAAAGTGAGGATTTAGCCACTAGGCTACCGCACTGGGCCCAAATGACAGGTTTTTCAATATTAAAATTGTTAGAGAAAAGGAAGCAGTTTCTCATTAATCTCCACAAACAATTGATTTTGCCCTTACTGTGAAAAAAGTGAACATTTGTGAAATACTCTCTCTTGAGTATTAGACTTTAGAGGTAAGGCTACCATAACATGAACTTGTTTGTACCTTATCACATTTCCAAGGGAAAGTTGTTATGTCACCTTCCTAATGTATTATATGATTATTGTCAACCAGTAACAGAGTTCAGACTTTCCACCGGAGGCAGAGAATGGGGAAATGATGTCTGAGAGTCAAAACACAAAACAACCTGTTGTAAATGGATATTTTTTCTTTGATATTTTGGAATTTATCTTTTTTTAAAGATTTATTTATTTTTATTGCAAAGTCAGAGATACATAAAGGAGGAAAGACAGAGAGAAAGATCTTGTCTGATGATTCACTCCCCAAGTGAACGCAACAGCTGGTGCTGTGCCGATCCGAAACCAGGATCCAGGAACTTCCTCCAGGTCTCCCATGAAGGTGCAGGTCCCAAGGCTTTGGGCCGTCCTCGACTGCTCTCCCAGGCCATAAGCAGGGAGCTGGATGGGAAGTGGAGCTGCTGGGATTAGAACCGGCGCCCATATGGGATCCTGGTGCGTTGAAGGTGAGGACTTTAGCCACCACGCCAGGCTCGAATTTATCTTTGATACTCAAATTGTACACTCAATGATGTATTCATTTTTGCTTTAATAAAAATAATAATTCTGGTCTCCTGGAGCCACAGTTAGCATTGATGTTCTGGGAAGATTAAAGCTGTGTGAATGACCACTGTCTCCCCTCACCTAGGGACATACAGTTCCCTGTCTAAACCAAAGGAATCTGCTTACGCTTGCTTCCTGTACCCCACTGATGGAAGCAGTCCAAGCATACGTCAGCATGGAAATTTTAAGATAGTGTTTATCAACATGTGGAAACTGAAATCTGAATAACCTAGTTTGTGATTTTTTTTTGAAAAATTTATTTATTTTTACTGGAAAGGCAGAGACACAGAGAGGAGGAGAAACAGAGAGCAAGATCTTCTATCTGCTGATTCACTCCCCCAAGTGGCCGTGACAGCTGGAACTAAACTGATCCAATGCCAGGAGCCAGGAGTCTCTTCCAGGTCTCTCACGCAAATGCAGAGTCCAAGGCCTTGGGCCGTCCTCGACTGCTTTCCCACGTCAGAAGCAGGGAGCGGGATGGGAAGTGGGGCTCCCCACCGGGAATCGGAGGATATGCAAGGCGAAGACTTTAGCCTCTAGGTTACCGCACCAAGCTCCTGGTTTGTGATTTTTACAAGACCAAATCCTGACACCATCCCAGGCTTAACTAGTCCTGATCAGGAGGTAGTGAGTAAGAACCTTCATTTTAAACCAGAGTTTAGGTGCCCCTTTTGTTAGCCACAGTCCAGACACATAGATATGTCATCCTGACCATGTTACTGTTTCTGAGCCTATCATGATGATCCTGAGGCTCTTTTAGCTCATGTTCTAGGATCATAGAGGCAAAGTACAGCCCTGCCTTCCACTTGCTGTTCTGTATCTTTTAGATAAAATCATTGTCGCATGCTTGGAATGTGTACTGATATAGCTGAGGAGCCGGAAATTCAAAAGGGAGATATTTTTATCTGAAGGTTTGCAGGAACTAATGATTAGTTTGGAAAGTCATGGTGTTGGCTGATGAGTTAGCTGTGGGAGGTATGTGGGATGCAGAAGGAAGGAAAAAAGAAATCTAATTTCCTTTTTAATCAGATCCGATGAGTTTGAGTGAGGGCCTCAAGTTCTGTGTTTTCAAGGTGGAATAAAGTAGTTGCCCTGGAAAGCTTACTAAGGGAGAGGAGAGGGCGAAAGCTGGACAGAAGGCATTGTGGCAACTGGCAGGGTCTGGCTTCCTGTGTCTGTAAACTAAGAGTGCTCCTGTTTGCTTCCAGGAGGATCTGAAATTCTAATCCACAGCTTTCCATTAGTTTGAAAAAATGTTTCTTCCCGCCAGTCACACACTATTCCTAAATATTCTTATTGAAAAGGGGTAACCAGGAAACAAACTGATCCTTTGGCTTTTTCTTTTTTCTAACTTTGACTGAAAGTCGGTATTGTAAATGTTACTTAAACACTTTCTTTTTTAAATTTATGGCTCTGCATGAAGGGAAGAAAAGCAATAAAAAGATAGTTTTTGTATGTGCTCATAGCTTGTCAAAATCCAGGGCAAATTTTCAGTATTACAGTCATTCCAAATTGGAAGGCATCTTTCAGTCTCATAAAACTAGAACATTTTTATTCAGTTAAAATCCTCTCCTGTGAAACATTGATAGTTATGGAAAGAAAAAGATACACAAAAGTATCTGGCTAAACTGACATGAAAGTAAAGATATATTCACATCTTTGTGAATAGGTAGAACAACCCAATTTTCAAGTTGTGTTACTTGTCCCACACCTATTCTATAAGTAAATATCTAAAATTAGTGTCATTGTTTTCGAGTTTATAAAAATAGCCACTCAATTTATAAAATGTACGAAATATAGAAAAGATAAAGAAGTAATGAAAACATCACCTATTGTCTCACCACCCAAGACAATTTACCACGCCAAGAATCACTTTCATCATTTTGTAGCCTGCCTTGTACATACTTAATGTATGTGTATTTATGTAGTTCCCACCTGCTACTGTCATTAACACAGATAAAGGGGAACAAGTTTAACAGCTGTTCTTTTGCATCACTTCATTAAAGCTGTCCTCGAGTTTTCCCTGCTTATTTTACTCCATCTCTGTGCAGCTTTATCCAGGTCAACACTCTCCTCTTTGACTTAATGACAGTAAGCACTGCTGAACTTGCTCCTGAAGTTGGTCACTCCCCTATTGATAACATTGATACTTGCTCTCCCGCTTGCACTACCTGTCACATACTGATGTGTTTGTTGCTCTTGAGAATGTTGTTCTAGGGGTTCTATCACTTTTGGTATTCTTAAAGATTTTCTAATCTCAGTACCATCATTCTATACCTTCTTTATGATTTTTGGAAAACATCAAACCCTCCCTTCCTGTTCCAATACACACTTTACCTAGATCTTTTAGTTATAATTCTTATTTCAGCTTAGACCTACTTGTGTGTGGAAAATCTTTTCTAACAACCCAAGTCACCATGATTCTTATGTGTGTCCCTAAAATCCTGTAATTTCCTTTCTTTGCCACGTATAGTGGCATTTTGTAATGACCGGCTTACTGTGTATTCTGTTCAACTGGAAGTTAGTAGACTCACAATATTTATTGAATAAGTACTGGGTAATACTACTAGGAACAAATCGGAGGTATAGTGTATAGCTTAATCAGTGAACACTGATGCAACATTTGAAATGCATTCCTTCTTAATGTGATAGAAACTACAAAAAATTGGATCTACTCTGAGTACAAATGAACATACATTGACCTTCCTGTGAAATCTAATGCTGAAGTCAGTTGTACATAATGAATACTGAGGGATTTTTCAACCCAAGAACTAGTCTTAGAATAAATTTGAAATAACACTTTCCTAGAATTCTTTAAATGTTAGACAAGCTTTCACAAAACTCTTGCTATGGACTGAATTTCTTCATGCAAAATTTGTATGTTCAAGCTTATATTCTCAATGTGACTGTATCTGAAATTAGAATCTTTGGAAAATCATTAAGGTTAAATGAGGTCATGAAGGTGGGATTTTTTCGATCGGAAACATCCATGTCCTTTTAAGAAGAAACTTGTGTCCTCCCTCTTTTTCTTCCTCTGTTCTGTTTCCCCATTATGTGAGAATACAGCAAGAGGGTGCTGTCTACGGAATGCAACCAACTGGCATCCTGACATCTGACTTCCAGGATCCAGAACTTTGGAGATCCTAAGTTTCTGTTTAAGCCACTCAGTCCTGTGATATTTTGTTCTAGCAGATTGAATTGATTACTACAACTCCACAGAGACGTAATCTATTTCGGTCAACACTTTTTTTTCTGCTTTGAATGGAGTCCACCACATTGTAGATGGTCAGTGATTTAGTTATTTATTAATTAATGAATTTGGATGAACGGCACATGGATCTTGCTGGGTAGCAAAAGAAAATGATCATTCACTACTGGGAAGTGAAGACATATTGCAGTTTAAGTTTCTACTCCCAAATAAAATGAGGACTCTCAATGATCACAGTTAAATATATCCTGATAGTATAACAGTGGATTATCTGTCTTTGCCTATACCTACAAGGCCATGATACACTTAAATAGCAGAATGTTACGTTCTGTTAGCAAACAAGTATACTAATGTGATAGTATGAGGGAAAATGGCAGGAGGGGAAAATAGGGAATGAGAAAGAGATAGGGAGGGAGGATTCCCTATGCCTATAAAACCATAGCATGGAAAATAGTAATAATAATAAAAGAAATTTTTAAAAATAAAACATACAAAATGACCTATAATTCTTAATCCACTAAGTACACACCTACTTATACTTGTATAATTATTATATTTGCTTATTAACTTGATGCATTTTAAAAGCCT
Organism: Ochotona princeps; assembly: GCF_030435755.1. Classification (NCBI taxonomy): domain Eukaryota; kingdom Metazoa; phylum Chordata; class Mammalia; order Lagomorpha; family Ochotonidae; genus Ochotona; species Ochotona princeps. The sequence continues at coordinate 47,500,103 of NC_080845.1, forward strand.
TAATTTCATTCCTCCTAAAAGACATTGTGGTTGCTTATAAAAACACATATTTCATAGGAGAATCGTGACAACACTGATGACAGAATTGTAACTATTGGTATATTCTACCCAGGAGTAAGTTTATCATATAGTGATGTATGCCATAAGAAACAGTATCTTTTTTTTTTAAATCTGATCTTGCTAGAATTCCACACAAAGAGGTAAAATGAGGGTAGTGTAGGATTCATAGTATCCATAATCAAAGAGTAAACTGAGTGCCACAGAGATAGGAGACATGCTCTGTTATTCAGGTTAGAGAGTTTTGGCCATTTTCCTTATTATCATCTACTCAGTGACCAGAATAACTCCCAGCAAAAGTTGAATGAACAAAGTTCATTTTGAAATGAATTAATAGGTACAGTATTTTCCATTTCAGGTATTAAAGGACCTTCTAATGTTGAACTATGTCATAAAGAATGAGAAATTAAATATTTAATCCTGAAGAACTGTTTCCTTTTAATCCTCCAAAGAAAGCAATTCACATGAGATGCAGTCAGTCCTACAAGTTCACCAATGGTAGGTGCCTAATGGTCTATCTTGAGCCAAGGATAAAATGCAGACTATTTTAGGGCAATATTCCACAGGTTATTTTTCAGATCTTTTGATAAGAAATAAGCTGTAGAGAGTTTGAAACAACATTCTTTTTTTTCTAAAAAAAAAAAAGGATTTATTTATTACTATTTTTGTTGGAAGGTCAGATTTACAGAGAGATGGAGAGACAGAAAGATCTTTTGTCCGCTGGTTCACTCCCCAAATGATTGCAGTGGCCGAGGCAGAGCTTATTTAAAGTCAGGAGTCAGGAACTTCTTCCAGGTCTCCCACAAGGGTGCAGGGTATCAAGGCTTTGGGTCATCCTCTGCTACTCTCCCAGGTCACAGACAGGGAGCTGAGGAGGAAGTAGAACAGCTGGAACATGAACTGGCACCCATATAGGTTCTCAGTGCAAGCAAGGTACGGATTTGGCCATTGAGCCAATATGCCAGGCCCTTGGAACAATATTCTTCAGGAAGAAATAACTAAGCTGTAAAAGGGCAGTTGGATGCTTTGAAAGCAGCAGCAACCTGTAAGGAACAGTAGTGCTGTTCTCACATATTCTTCCTAACATTGATTGTGGAACTTCCATGTACCAAGTACTGGACCACACTTTCTATTAATCCTCACAGCTACTCTGCAAGGTAGGTGCTTTCAGGAAACATCCTGTTTACAGGTTAGAAACCAAACTTTAGGCTAATAATAGAAATTACAAAACTAGAAATATTGGAGACAAAATTTAAGCCCGAATACAGAGCCTCACCTCTTGACCATTGTTATTGCCTCTGTGGGGGGAAAAAAAAACATCCTGAGAGGAACTAGAACCAGTACTCTTTGCCGACTTCCAATGCAGCAGAAGCACACTTGTTCAGTACTTCCTATATGCAAAGGTAAGGCTACACAGAACTCTTTTCAGAGCCTTAATGTATTCTGTATACCCCGTAGCAGTGAAATAAGTGATGTGATAACGACAGAATACAATAATCTTCGTGTCTTACCAGCCTGCCAAATGAGTTCTGTTGTTGAATTTTAAAATGATTTTAGTTACGAGCTAAAGGAAACTGAATAGAATGTTTGAAACATGCATTTCTGTTTGTTTTCAAACAGCCTGAGCAGGAGTTTGTGATTCAGTCCACTGCCCAGTTCCAAAAGGGCCATTTTCCTGAGTCTTTTCCTTGAGTAAATAATGCACAAGATGATCATTGTCTGAGTGCAGTATCATAATGGGTTTTACTTTTATTTGAATTTTCATTTATTGATTTTGTTTCTCTTCCACATGAATAATGCATCCTTTCAGAAGGCATCCAGATTCGCATTTGGCACACTAGATAAAAAGTCCTTTATTTTGAGCAGTTACAAATACAAATTATGTAGTCAATGTGTTTTTAAACTGTTTAAATATGTATTTACATGCAAAACTGAAACATTATTGGAGTTGTTTTTGCAGCAAGTGGAATACAGTTTTAAATTGCCTAAATATCGGTTCATCAAAATAAAATAACCTTCAATGAGGCTATTGTGGTTCATTTGGGGGAAATAGTATATTTGAATATTGATATAAACAACTTGCCTACGATAACCAGAAGAGGCCATTACTGTTTAGGTAAACAATGCAGGTCCTGAAATGCTGTGCACAGATCAGCATACCTGAGTGATGCATTGTGTCATTCTTCGCAAGACTTCATTATGTCCTATATAATCTAAAGAGGATCTCAAAACTCTAATACCTCTACTACTCACTCCCAATTCATCCTCCTGATGATGGTGGATTGCCAGGGGGAGGAAGATCCTATAAACTGGCAAGGACGTCAGCAGTAATTCTTTGGGATAGGACAGGAGATTGAGCGGGACGAGAAAATGTTGCATCTTACTCCTGCCCCAGTGCCATCAGGGCAGAATTGGGACAGGTATATGGTGATTTTGTGGCTAACTATGCCTTTGGCCATGCCCCAGTATAATATGGCAGGGATTTGTTTGAAAGTTTAGTGGAGGTGAGGTACTCAAACTACAAAAAAGAAAGGATGGAAAAAAGAGTTGTTTCATCTTAGTGACAAGAATGTCTTACTTGTGGGAGAGTGATTTCCAGGATCTGATATTTCAGAAAGAGACTGGTGATCGTTTTCTTTTAGCATTGTCTTAGTATTTCAACTTGTTGGTGGAAAATAAGGGCAGAATATTCAGCAGATAACCGTCAAGGTCTTTGAAGGTAATTTAACTCAGCCAATAAGGAGAGAAAAAAAGTGAAGAAGTGCCTGCTCAGGGAATTGAGTGAGAGGAGAAGTATATGGTGACTTTGTGGAAGAACCAGATGTTGAGAACCAGTGGGTTTGGTTTCTTCCTGGAGAAAGCCTCCAAAGTCCTGTAGGTCTCAGCTTCCTTCCAGTTCAGTTCTAACATCCTGTGCGTTGCCCCATCTGACTACACAGTTAATAATACTCAGTTACCGAATGCCGCCTCCCATATATGGGAGTTACCATAGAGAAGAGGATTCACTTTTTGTCAGCAATCAGCAAAGGACCTTGGAAATCAGTGAGTGGGGGGGGGAGGGCGGGATAAGTTCTAAAGAGATGAAATCCAAAATCAACATGAGGAATAGAGAAAGTTGGAAAGCTTATTTTCTTAATGATCATTTCCTCTTTCATCTGGAGCAAGTGATTCATCCTTGTCTTGTTTTGGATTTCTCCTGAAAGAGTCTGGCACAGGGATTTTTAAGGCAAGTGTAGTCAGCCCTCCCTCAACGGGTTCTGAATCAAAGCAACTTCAGTCAGAAAATATTTGGGGGAAGAATTGCATTACTATTAAACTTCTATGGACTTTTCCCTCTTATGATTATTTCCTAAATAATATAACTATTTATGTGGCATCTTCATTGTGTTAGGCATCATAAATAATCTAAAGTTCATTTTTTAAAACTCCGGAAGGATTTGTATAGGTTCCATGCAAATATTATGCCATTTATATAAGGAACTTGAACATCTGCATGTTTTGGTATCCACAGAGGGATGCTAAGAGGGATTCTAAGAGCTGGCAGTAATTTTTTAGGAGGTGAGCCTATGCAACAGCAGGGAAGGAACAGAGAAATAGACAGGAAAGAAAGGAGGCCAAGGATGCCTCATGAAAGCAGTTGTTGCTCAAGGTGGAGGAATCCACCATGGTGGGAGGGTTTGGGGAGGGGTGTGGAGAACCCAAGTATCTATGTAACTGTGTCACATAATACAATGTAATTACTGAAGTTAAATAATAAATAATTAAAAAAAAAAAAAGAAAGAAAGCAGTTGTTGCTGCCATAGACAGTTAGAGGTGAGAAAGCTGGGAGATCAGGAAGAAGACACCCTTGGATTATTCCAACCATGGAGTTCGGAGGATGTTGACTGACTGACTTATGTAAATCAGTATCATCATTGTCCTTCGGAATGCTGCCCATCAACTCAGTCAGTGGATAAGTGTGACTTCTGGAGGTAGCTCTCCAGCACTTCCTGGGCTGGGCACCCTGTTCTGTTGTGCTCCCCAGTTTGAGAAAACCTTGGAGCAATGAGTTGTGGTGTTCATACAAAGAGTCGTAGGTTAGGTACTAATAGCATCTGTTATTATCCTTCATTTTGTAAAATTTCACTTAAAAACCTAGGTCTGAGAGTTTCCCTCCACATCCCCAACTTCCCTTATTATAAACAGAACTCCAGCAGGAGTGAGGCAAAAGGCAGAAAGGCTTTGTCCTCGAAAAAGAGGGTATGGTTAAAGGCGTCAGGACATCTACAAAACAGATTTATTTCCATCTCAGCAGGAGGCAGCCATGTTTCTCTAAGTGTTGATTAAACCGTTCCCCCATGGTGGTTCCCTTGTTTGTCTCATTCATGTTGTTCTCATTTACCTCCTTTTGCTTTGGGAATTTGCCAGCATGGAACTTGTTTCAACGTCTACACTGATTAGATACGAGCTTATGTTAAGCTGGAAGCCAATAAACATTTGGCTGGGGAACTTGTGGGGCTCATTAACCCAAAACAGGGTTTTGAGCTGAAAATAAATATAGACCCAGGAAGATTATAATGAGTATATAAACACTAGACACAGAGTGGACTGTCCTTTGCAGGCAGGGACACGGCATTTCACTTTTGAGGTTGACATCAACAGAAGTCTTCAAGTTCTTCAAAATTTAGAGTGTTTGAAGGAGACCGAGTATGCCGCCTGATGTCATTGACAAGTCTTTGACTTTCGTGGGGTTGCCGACTGCGTCAAAAGCAGCATGGTACAGTTTAAGAGCTCGGGTTTAAGAGTCAAAAAGAGCTAGATTCAAATCCTATGCAAGATAATTGCCTATGACTTTTTTTCCCAAGAAAACATCTGGATCTCAATTTCTGCATCTCAGGTTGTAGGGAGAATAAAATAAAGACATGATATCTAAAGAACTGATGGTGGCCTGACCTGTGAAGTGTATTCCCAAGAAATAATTTCTCCTCATCTTTCATTCTCTCTCCAGTTCAGTTAGATCTCATTCTTGTCTCTCCCACCCTCGACTCCACCTACACCACACATGTTCCTTCCTTTCCTCATTGGTTACCAGTATATATATTCACCGAGTTGTGTAGACATCACTATCCAATTCCAGAACTTCTCTTCACTAACCTACAGCTAGTTGGCTTGGCTGGTTTGTTTCCCCATGCCATTATAAAAAGATGTCATAGAACGCCCTTTGACAACAAAGCGTAACATTGGAAAATAAATTTGTGTTACCAAATGCATCCTAACAGAATCATGTGCTGAATATCTGGAAAGCATGCATGGGTATATAGTACCCATTTTAAACTGAGAGACTAAGAGGTGATCCAATGACCAAACATCACTGCAGCCAAGCAAGATAACAGGTGTATTTTTGTTCTTGAAATGGTACTCAAGCATTTTCTCCTGGTAGCAGTCCCACCACCATTTGTTAGAGCCCCGGGATGGAGCTTAGAGTCTCCTGTGATCCTTCTGTGGGTGCTAATTTGTGCCTTTCTTCTGTGATTCACTTTCTCTAGGATTGACTCTCTCAAAACTCTCCCTAGATTTAGATTCTGTTTTCATTTATCAAGTTAAAAATTTGGTGTTTCTAGTTTTACTTCCAATTATTTTTCTCCATTAAGTAACTTGAGAGTGGGTTTGGAAATCATTTCTTGGTCTAACTCCAAACATTTCATGTCTGTAGGGATGGTTTAAGTGGTTATAAGATGATTTATAAATATCCCTATTTAATGTATACTTTGTTGATGGGGACAAATATATCTGCTATCTGGGGCAAATTGAGAGTCTATCAAAAAGTAAATTTTTTTTCTATTGACATGTAGTTCTTCTATGGCTTCTCCTACAAAAATTACTTACAAAAATGTGAAATTACCCATGTACAAGGATGTTTACCACATCTTTTTAATAGTGAAAAATGGAAGGAAGCACAAATTATCTATTCATAAAGGGGACTGTTAAGTATAGTGTCCTAGTGGCATAACAATAAAAATAAAACATGATTTAAATGACATGGGATGTTATTCATGAAATCCTGGTAACATGTAAGAAAGCAAGTTGTAGAACGACACAGATCCTATGTTCTCATCTTTTAAAACATACTATCTGGGGCTCTTATTGCCCTGCAATATTAACACACTAAGTTGGAGGTCTGATTCAAGTTCTGGCTATTCCTTTTTTATCCAGCTTCCTGCTAACAAGTGTGGGAAGGTACCAGAAGTTGGCCCATGTATTTGGACACCTGCCACCCATTTGGGAAACCTGGGTGAAGTTCCAGGCTTTTGGCTTTAGCCTCTCTATTTCTGATGGTGGTAACCTTTTGGGAAAATGAACCAGTAGATGACAATCTCTTTCTCTCCATCTCAGTCCTTGTGCCTTCTAAATGATAAAATGCATCTTCTCCTTCAAAAAAAAAAAAAAAAGAAGAAGAAGAAGAAGAAGAAGGTGGCTAAAATAATCCACAAATGCAGATTAATGCCATATGTTTGTCTTTTTCGTAATCATGACATCTTTTTTGGGTGGACTCCATTACCTGACATCCCTTTCAGTACTTAAGTGGGTTTGGAGGTACAGATTTTTCAGAAAGTGATAAACCCTGACTTCTACATTGAAGGGTGGAGAAGAGAACAAAAAAAGACAAGGAGAGGAGATACGTGAGAGGACAACAGCATCTAAATGAAAAGCAAGTGAGAATCTCACACAGAGCAAAATGGATGAATGGACTTTGGTGACAGAAGTTATTTGGTGAATCAAATTATTCTTTGGTGAGAATGCTGCATCATAACCTTCAAGTCATGCGTAAAGTCACTACTGCTTTATGTGAATGTGATGTATACGTGGACACGTCTGTATATGTGGGCCAGTCCAGAAAGGATCCCACATACCCAGCTAAATCAAAATGGAGACAGCCGACGTATAAATATCCCTCCAAAGCAGAGACGGTGCTTCTTGGAAAAGGAGCCCTTCTTGCCTTTGCAGTATAACAGCTCTCCCTGAATACTCTAAGTATGGTGGGAAGATTTAGATATCTTTAAGGCATACAATGGGGGGTTTTAAGCTGTTCATTTAAATCTGAGTGATCTGGAAGATACACCCGGTGTTATGGTTACAAATATGGTAGAGGGGTGTTTTTTTGTTCAATTTTTTTGTCCAAATAGTTGAAGTATGACTATCTTAACCAATTCTGCTGTTCTACCTACAAAAGACCCTAATGATAGTAATAGAACAAGCCTAGATCCAGTTCCAATATCTTCTGAATATATTCTCTGCTTTGTCTTATGTGATTATGGAGTAAGAAAAGGATTTAAAACACACGCTATATAATTATAATTCGGTACTTTAAACCTGATTGCTCCTGTAGCATACAGATAATGCCAAACCACCCCAGTCGTGCATTACCAGATTATCCACCAGTGTTAATTCAGTAATCCAGCAAATGAACTGCCATTGCAACCAGCCAGAACACCCTTATTGTAAGTCACACAGCTTAAGAAATAACTTATCAATTATTATTGTCATGATAGTTCCAATGAGTAATTTTTTTAAAAAATTCTCATTGAAATTTGTGGAAAAAATATTTTAGGTTTATTCCATTGTTTGGGAAATACTGAGTATTCCATTTTTGGGGCATATTTTCACTAATTGTATCAGAAAATACCAAAAAAATTCACAGAAAATTTGGATTCCCTTTTAAGTCATCTCTCCATGAGCTCTTTGAAACCCTCTCATAGATTTAGAAAAAAATTGCAACACTCACATAGCTCAGAGGGAAATTTTTTAAATTTATTAATTTTTATGGGAAAGGTAGGTGTGATTGTGAAGAGAAGGAGAGACTAAGATCTTCCATCCACAGTTCACTCCCCAAATGGGTCCAGCAGCCAGTGCTAGTTTTGAATTTATCTGCTACTTTATTCTTTTCTGCACTTTTATTTTAAATATGAATTATTTTGCAATTAAAGAAGTTGTACTTTTTGTTGTATAGTACAGCAAAAATACTCCATACTTGGTAGGCAGTCACTGTTATTGCTATATTACTAGGGAATGCTGTTTATCCACAGTATCTCAGTGTGAATAAAATGTTATGTAGGCAATAAGGTTTGTTTTAAGAAGGTTCAAGTGTATTTTGCTTTCCCACTGGACTTTTAGGATGAATACTTCTCATAACAATTGTAAGAAAATGGAGAAATTGAGAAATTCCAGTTTCTTACATAAAAAGACATAGTTTTATCAACTAGACATTCTGAGCCAGAATTCATGAGAAGTGTTATTTTTATCAAATGCTGATTCCTATGTTAGATGTGCAACATTTCAGCTTTAAATCTGAGCAATGATCCTGATCTCACAGCAATAGAGTGAGTTAAGATGCTTCACTTAGATGGCACTTGTATTTTCTGTTATCTGATATATATTAATAAATTAAAAGTTGAACTGCCTTAAAATGATTTTTCTTTAGCTAAACCAACTTAATTGGATTATTTCTCTCATGATCTTTCTGGGTGAAAAAAAAAATGCTCAGAAAAACTTCAGGAAATTGGCTTTATCCTTGCGATTTGTAAATCAGTTGTATGTCTTTTGACCCTTTATATTTTATTTGAATGGTAGAGTCACAAGTCTTATGGAGTTGTTTCTTTCTTCTTTGATTTCAAATTTGCTTCCTATTGACACATGACTGTGTTTGGACTGACAAGTTGAGAAGCATGTTTTGTGATTTGGGGTTTATGAAGTCAGCTGTTTCATTGTTGGTGGTCCCGATATCATTGCTAATTATTGATTCAGACCCCACAGAATAGGGAATGAATATGCATGAAATGAGCAAAATCTACTTAATTAAATTCTTTCTTCCAGTGATATTCTAGCTGAAGAGAAGGGGCATGTCAAATACAGTAGCTAGAAATGGAATCTTAGAGATAATAATGGGATGAAGAATATCACTATTTTTCTGAGAAATTTGACCCTTTTGCCATAGAAGAATGAGGGGAAGTCTTTTGAAATCATAGATTTACATATTTTTTGTAATGTAATAGGTGAATTAGTGGAGGCTAAAGCATCCCCCTTCATAAGTGGCTGGGGAAGATAAGGTGTTGGGGCATGTCATTGAGCTGGAACCAATATGGGGTTGAGGAGCTGGAACTGGGTGAAGAGTAATGAAGTAAAGACTTCTCAGTCAAACTCATTGGCCATTTTTCTGTTATGTATCTTTCATCACTACACTACTACTAGATTTTTTGTTCTGAACTGTATCATAAATGTAGTTTTCACCTTAGTTCTTGAAGCTGACAATGTCAGTATCATTGCCTCTTCCTTGTGTTGCTCTAGTGATCAAAATGCTGTTAATCAGTTTTACATTTGTGTCTCTTGTCTGAAACACAACAAGCAAGACTTTGGATTCAGACTTCTTGGATTCTCATCCTAGCTGTGTGCTCTCTGATGTGCAGCCTGGGCTGAGTCACCTGATTGTTATATGCCTTGGGATAAAGATAACAGTACCTCCTTTAAAAGATTCCATGAGGATAAAACAAGTCATTGGGCAATTGTGATGGTTGATTTTGTTTATCAGCTCAACCAGGCTAGGGAACACCAACGTAACTGCTGGAAAATTATTTCAGGTTGTGCCTATTAGGGTATTTCTGGGGGAGATTTTAATCATGAGTAAGGAAGATGACCTTCATCAATGTGACAAAGCATCATACAGGTCAGTAAGGACCTAAATAGAGCAAAACAGCAGAGGAAGGACGCAGTTGCTCTCCCTGATTACAGCAGAATATCCATCTTCTCCTGTTCTCAGCGGTTATCTGCTTTCCAAAAGTTTAGACTCAATGAGTTTGAAACCATAAGTTCTTCCCACTAAGGCTAATATTACTTGCCACATTGATTTTTTCTTAATATTTATTTATTTATATTGGAAAGTCAGATATACAGAGAGGAGGAGAGACAGAGAGGAAGATCTTCCAATTTCTGGTTCACTCCCCAAGTGGCCACAACAGCCGGAGTTGAGCTGATCTGAAGCCAAGAGCCAGGAGCCTCTTCCGGGTCTCCCACTTGAGAGCAGGGTCCCAAGGCTTAGGGTCATCCTCTATTGCTTTCGCAAGTCACAGGGAGGGAGCTGGATGGGAAGTGGGGCTGGGATTGGAACCAGCTCCCATAATGGATCCTGGCGTGTGCAAGGTGAGGACTTTATCCACTAGGCTATTGCAGTTGTCCCCTGTTGAATTTTGTTAATAAGAAATTTCTGTTTGTGAGTCAGCCAGCTTAGGACATTCCGTTATGGCATCCTGAACAGGCTAAGGCAAGAATATAAGGAATACTCAAGAAATGTTAGGGGTAAACCAATCATCCTTAAAAACAGAGCATATTTACTCCAACTATGTCATGTGAAAATCTATGTAGAATGAAGCTGGTGCTTGGATTGTGCAGCTCATCTCCCTTCCTCACACCAGGTCTATGTCCTCCTGGAGATTCTACACAGTGACTCTTATGTGAAAGAGAGCCAGTGACAGGGCCAGCACTTAGGAGGTGACAGGGAAAAAATAGAGTTACTAAAGAAAGGGTATGCGCTGTATGTTGGGAATCTTTTAACATTCTTAGCCTATAAATGGAATTAAAATCCTATAGATTATTTAGTGTGTGTGGAATATTGCTGGAGAGTATGAATGCCAGATGCCTTATGATATATACATAGATCTAGGCTTGAATATATCACCAGCATGTGAGAGGCAAGGTTGGAGGACAAGGCAATCTATCTTGACTCACATGGGAGCTAGGTAAGGAACAAGTGTTGCAGGACTGTGAGTTTGGCAGAGGAAGCTATGGAAAACCAGCAATGTTGAAAACCCCACTAGTGAACACCTGCTCCTTTTGGCCTGCAGAGTCCGCTGATGAACAGTACTAACATCTGCAAACTATTCATTTCGAACAAGTTTGGGTTGACTTTTCTGTTGAACTCAAGGTCTCTTCATAGCTTTTCTTCTCTGAAAACTATTCAGTGAAAAATCCAAAGAAATACTTGAGATTCTAGCTTGATAATCTTGATACTAGATCAGATTACCATTGACTTTTCCTCATTAGATCCGAACTTATATCCCTTGGTGCCTCATCTGTTACAGTATTTGTCTTTCAACTGGGCTATCCTGGGATTCCTATTGAGCTATCACCTCTCCTCTTGTATTTTCTCCATTCATCAGTGAGGAGGATTTTGCTGCAATTCAGACCTTGAAAAACTAAGAAGCATTCACCCATCACCTCCACAATGGTGAAAATCCTCTATCCCTGGGTGATATGATTGTTGTTGGGGGAAGAGTGTGCACCTTGGGGTGCTGAACATTGAATTCTCCTTTTAAAGCCTAGGTGTTAAAATGCTTCCCTTAGTAAATTTGTGAAAGTTAGAAAGAAAAATCAAAAGAATTCTAGTACAATACCTGTCCAACCATCTGTGGTGAAACATTAGTTTTGGTTTGCTGTGCTGTAATTTTCGATCTATTGTAGGCTGATACTTATATAAATTATAAGAAAAATGAACTACTTGGAAAATGAAATTAAAAATCAAGATTTTACCAAACGCAAGTTCCAATTTTTAATGACTCCATTCCACAGATTTTGAATCATCCTATAAAACTGCCATAACATTTCTAAACTCTTGCTTTTAATTAGTAATCTTATTCCAGAGAAAACCTGGGGCAAAAGATTTTGTAGATAGATCACCATTTGATGTAGCAACAGATTAGAGGTTATTGAGAACAATAAAGTTTCATCTTTGACTTGGACCTGAAAGATCGTGTCATCAAAAAGATACAGTGATGGAAGGCAATCTAGTGCAAGCGATGCAAATAGACCTCAAAATTTCAGCGAGCCTGATGTACAACTAATCCATTGATCATGACAAAGTTTTATGCATGATTCTCCATCATTACTATTTTTCTCAGTGTTAAAAATGCCTGTTAGAGGTGTTCCATAGACAGCGTAAAGAGTATGGAAACCCACTAAAGGAAAAACATAACTTGCAGGTCTGCAATGAGAGCAAAGAATGGAGGACTGCCAACTAGCTGAGGGCAGTGAGACCCTGACTGCATGCCTGACACAGGTGGATCAATCACAATTAGGAGCCTCAGGCGATGATTCTTTTTTGTCTATGCCAGGTGACATCCCAAACTGGAAATACCCAGGTTTTCTGTTCAGCCACTCTGAGACAGAACATCACTAACTGGTTTGGTAAAGCAGCAGACTGCACTTCCTGGATGAGTTCCAAGCCATGTGACACGCTAAAACAAGCAAGGGATGTTGATTTAAGCAGCAAAAAGTGAAACCAGAAAAACTTCAAATTCTACTCTCAACTGGTGAAAAGACCTAGATAGATAAGTTTGGACTCAGATATCCAATGATGAGCAAATCTTGTGTGTGTGTGTCTGTGTGTGTGTGTTTTCCTAAAAAGTGGCCAAAATTTTAAAATCTCTGTAATCAATGAATTTGGCTATTAAAAAAAAAGAGTCCCCATTCTCCAGGTGTCACCTACTGCAACTGCTGTTCCTATGAAATCAACATTTGGCTCAAGATATCACAACACTTCTAGAGTTCCACATGTGGTTCCTATTTTGCTAGTCAGCTTGCTCATCAATAAGCTAGCTACAGGACATCAGTGATTAAACACCAGCTAACCCCTGACCTCAGCGAGGAGGCAAATTTATTTTGAAGTAGTTCAACTTTCATTCTCACTTCTCATCCTGATGGTGTAGTGCCAGTGATATAAGGAAGGAAGTTGGGGCTTTAGTCATGAATCCTGTTTAAGTAACAGGATCAGTTTCTGAACTTGTTGCTTCCTATGGTTATAGAAGTTTATATTTCATTTCCACAGCATTTTAATAGTAACATTATGCTAATTTAACATATGCTTACTGTATAGATAATTATGCCTAAAATACCAATATATATGCAATTTTTCAGATCATTAATGCTTAAAGCTATGCATTAAATTTGATTATCTAATTGATTCTGCTTGAATTTTAGCATTGTGCCCTGAATTTTTTTTCCTTTTGTTTTTGTTTTGTATTTAGAGTTCCTTTACTCTTGGATTTAGAGTTCATTTTTCTCATCCCATTCCCTCAATGGATGAGGAAACCAAGGTCTCTGGGAGTGAATGAATTGTCTGTCCAGTGTCTTAAAGCAAACTGGAGCTTACTCTTGTTTCTTTGTCCAACGTTCTTTTTAGGAAATAACTCCTGGTGTTTTTAGAAATCAGCATTCATACAGGAAAAAGAATGTAATTGCTGTGGACATGTGAGCTTGAATATGTAGTTCAAGATGTTAATAGTGTTTGCTTGCTTGTCTGCTGGTCCCCTCTGTGAGGGGACCTATCCCAGGCTCCTATTGCCTAAGCATGTTTGTAACTTGTGACTCTTCTGCTCTCCACTGTCACTTAGTCTGGGGATGATTCTTGCAGAGTTTGTCTATTAAAGAGGTGAAAAGGTGAATTAAGTCAGTAAGAGTCTGTCAGGAGGCCGAGCCAAGGCACAGAGGGGAGCTGTCATTTGGAAACAGGCCCATGAGTCAAATTTGGAGTGAGCCGCAGGATCACAACTGCGGCAAACCAAAACCATATGTAATCCAGAATTGTGAGAACACGAACAAAAGGGGAAGAGAGAAAAATCAGAACGTCAGAGAGGATAGAGCAGGGAAAGTGGAGGAGACACACGGAGTTGCCTATGGATGCTGCAACGTCCTGCTGCTCTGTCAGGAACATCTGCACTCACTCTCTACCAGGTGTTGCTCCTAGCACCTTACCCGCAGGAAGGCGTTTAACCCTCATAGCCACCGTGGGGATGGATGCTAGCACTGTCTATCTTCAGATGTTAATTGAGACCCGGTTAGACTTATTAACTTGCTGAAGGTGGTATAACTCACTTTGCTTCTGTAATGCCAGCCAATCTGCTTGCATCTCCTGCAATAATCTCTTGTAGAATAATTTAAAAACAATAATTGAAAATATTTATTTAACCACAGCATAAATAGAGTAGTTGGGGGACACTGGACATGGAATGGCCAAGTGTATAGGAATAGTATGATCATTTATTTATTTCCTCTATGGTACTCTGTGATATTGTTTATAAACCACCATGGGAAGCCATGAGAGAAGAGAGATGACCTTATAATTACAGGCTGAAAATCAAGTGCTTATGAATTAATGCCTGAAAAGTAACACAAGACAGGTGGAAAGGAGAAAGTGGGCACATAGCTTGTTAAACTCAGGAAAGCCTGCATAGCCCACTTCTAATTCACTAGTCTCAGGCACCTTGTTGAATGACTCAGGGCATGCATTCTGAGGGGGAATGGCTACTGTACTGCACAAAGTTGTGCTGTATCCAAACTTGAAAGTGGCCAGATTGTAGAATATGATGTTGCGCAAAAATAGCCAGTGTCAGGTCATAGCAGTGAGGGAAATCCAGGAATTGCAGAGGAACAGTGCTGAAAACGTGTATATCAACAAATGTCTGAGCAATTCTCATCACCAGGGAAGTGTGTGAAACACCTGGCTGGAGGCCTTTGTCCTCAGTCACTTCCACACTCTCTGAGATTGCTATTATGTGTACTTCCTTTCGTCAGATGATAATACTGACTCCTAAAAGGACTTCGGGCCCTGCTGGATTCCATTTGCATGGCAGTTACCCCATGCCACTCATTTCATATCTGCCAGCTTAGAAAACGGATGACACATTAAAAATTTTTGAAGGCAAAAAGGGCAGTCAAGGAATGCACACATGGGGCAACAGGTGTTCTATGTGGAGTGTGCAGAACCTGAGAAGTGGACCTTGCTCAATCTATGCCTCCTTCCCATTCCTTCTTATGCTACCTGGAGATGTCTGTGTGCAATATAAAGTTAGGATTATGCCTAGACAGGAAAGGAGATATGAGAGCAAGAAGCTACCAGTATTTCTTAAGTTTTGATTTCAAATGGTGGCCATTCTGCCTCTTATTTGAGAGACTTTTTGTGAGCTTGTTTCCCACACGTGTGACACATGTTTCATCTTGTCTTACTCACCAGAGGGACCTGTGCTTGACATTGAGGGAGAAAATGTGGCTCTTTTTGGCCTGAGATGGTGACATCTCAGACAACTTATTGTTAGTCTTGATACTCTTATCTACCAATGAGTAGGTTCCTAGCTACCTCTTGAAGTTGCTTCAAAATTTAATGAAATTGGCTTGTAAAATACCTTAATTTAATTTCTCCCCAAAATTAGCTCTTACTTCACATATGCCTTCTTTAACTCCACTGAGCTTGTCCTCTAGTCCTTTCTAGCAATTCCTGGTAGGTAGATTCTATCTCATGCTTCAAAACTTTCCTGAGAAGCATAAAGAGAACCAAAGTGAGAGTGGCTTTGGTCGGTGGTGTTCACACACTCACATACAGGGTTGCAGAACGAAATTCTGCCCCTGCCATCTCTCTACTAACAAGGAGTAGATCTCTTTGTGTAATTGAGTGTGTACTTCTTGGAGCTTTACATGCGAGATATCATAAACAGCCAGCATCCCTGGCCTTTGGTGTCTGAGGTTGTCATGAAAGCTTTATCATCTTTTCACTTTATTTTTCTGGTAAAGAAACTACTTTTAAGCAATGTTTTATCTGCATTGTTAATTTTGATTGCAAATGTTACAATAAATCCTTCTTCAGCATTTCTCATTTATTCACTCATTTCAAATCTTTCTGACCTCTGAATTCTACATGCAAGAAGTGATGACACTGTACTTCCTGGTGAACATACATCCTTGTAACTGGAGGTGAGCTGCTGTGCTGAATTGGTTTTCTGTACTTGGCACTTTATGTTGGTTTGTTCCCACCTGAAGATAATTTCTGTTCATAAATTCTGGGGAGACAGTTTAATTCCTGTGGCAAAGCTGATTAGTCTTCCTTGGGTAAAGTGATATGGCCATAGGATTAAGGTCATGATTAGAAATGATGCAGGCTTGGAGCTACACAGACCTGGGCTATATTCTCCTTTCTGACATTCAGTTCCTACAGTGTTATTCCATCTTCCCAAACCTCAGAGTCTTCCTCTGTGAAATGGAGACAAGCAGTGCCCTATGTCCATGTCTGTTGTGAGGACTGATGCAGTGTGTTCCTCCTAGACATGCATACTGGTTTTCTTCCAGCACCTGAAACAGTACCTGGCCTATTGGTAGGTACTTGGTAAGGACTTATTGAATGATCACACAACAGTTAGTATTTATTGAATAAGTCTGTGTTGGGTGAATTAAGGAGTGATGCTTGAATGAAGTAGTTACAAACATTGAATAGGTAAACAGCTTATAAAACCCTATAGCACCAGGACAGGACCCCCACCTCCCAACACCACCACTACCACCACCACACTCACTTTCTCTCTCTCTCTCTCTCTCTCTCTCTCTCTCTCTCTCTCTCAGGAAGCATTGCTGATGGACCAGTAGCCACAGGGACTCATGGGGCTGCCCCAAGCCTATTTCAGGCTTCTCTCATGCTGTCTGAATTCTCTCCATGCTGTTTGGCTCACAAACAGATGCACAGGTTAGATGTGCCAGGGTCCATCTGTGACTGATCAATCGCTGGGGGCTGCAACAAGGACTGTTGTTGGTGACCAAGAACTAATGCCTTTAAGTATAGGAATAGCCTTTTTGTCTTCAAATCTGGGTGGATTTGAACTTACTGAGTGATGAATCTAATTAGGTTCAAACCAGTGATCGTCAGGAAAAATACAGCCACTATTTGTCCCCAGTCATGGAAGGAGACCTAAGAGGTTCTCACAGGTGTGGGGGCTGGCCGGGGGAGGTTCTGCCTCCTCACAGGCTGGGAATCCATAGAGAACAACAAGATCTCTGCAAGGTGTGGGGCTGGTGGGTCTTCCTGACTCTGGTTCTTCACTTTCCATCCCCAAGGAAATTCACCAACCTTTAGAGGTACACAGTTGTTTTCAGGCCCAGTAGTTTAGCCTTACAGGTTTCCCTTTTGTGGGACTAAAAGCAGCTGTTTCAGAATCTGGAGCCATTTACATGATGCTACCTGTCACCCCACCCCCAGCTCCCCCACCTCAGCATATATTTGTGTCTGCTTCAAGTGAGTCTTGTAGGCAGCCATCGAGGAGAACACAAGGGAAGGAGGTATCGCACAGACACTTTGACGGGCAGAGGAGAGAAAGCAGATAGGACCCTGTTGGGAGGAGGTAGGTGGCACAGGAGTGGCAGGACTCAGTGCTGACCATGTCTCAGATTTTGTTTTTCTGCCGCAAGTCCCCAAGGCTATCGCTTTCTCCTCTAGCCTCATGATTCCCTCAGCCAAGGGAGCAGCGAGGACAGAGAGAGAATGTGAAATGCAGGGCCTGGGAGAGAGTTGTAGGCCTCTGTGCCAGGCTCCTAGATCCGCCATCTGCAGGCTGCCTGCACTGTTGCCCAGCGTCCTGTGTGCGTTTTCAAAGCAGCACAGTCTCTTCATGTCTGATAGTCACTGGAAAATAGGGAAAGACATGTCCTTTGCTTTAGTGTTGCCTGCATGCTACCGCTTGGCAGCCCTTCAGGATTTTCTGACAAATACTAATGAATAATTAACTAATCATCTGAGCTACCACTGAAAGCCTGAAGACAACAGCATTGCCGGGCTTATGCCACCCCAGCAGCCTTGACAGTACTTTGTTTCTTCATAAAGGATGGCCATGAGGCAGGCTCTCTGATGAGGCTCCTGAGGTCGGCAGGGGACCAGGTCGCTTCTTCCTGTGTCCTGCTTCTCCCTGAGCCTCTGGCAGGAGAGCGAGACAAGACAGCTGGTAGCTCAGCCATCTCAGCTCTGCTACACTTTGCTGTCAGAGACCAAAGGGGACCCATGAGCCCAAGGAACTTCACTAGAGAAGCGTCCATCTCCCCACAGGCACCCGTTGTTGGGGTTAGAGGGAAGACACTCTGATGGTCACCAGTAGAAGAGGGTGTTGTGTCACCCTGCCTGGCTTGTAACACATAGAAGCTAGAGGAGTTGCTCCCTACCCCACAGTATACAGTGCAGATCCCGACAGCAAAGAATTTTCTCACCCAAAAGGGTCTGCCTTGTAGCAGAGCAACAAAATGATGTGTCCCCTATATCAGGGTCCAGTGCATGCTGAGCACAGGACCAAAGAAACTTGGGCTCCCTCGAGTGGTGGCTCACACTATGGCAGCTGGGAAGAAGGCCCCATTTGCGGGGGGGGGGGGGGGGGGGGGAGAGGTGTGTGTGTGTGTGTGTGTGTGTAGCAAGTCATTTTATCCATCACAAAATATACTTCGGTGGATGATGACAGCAATTTTCATGAATCATTAATGAGTCATTTTCTTCTCTCCATGTTGTTAATATCCAGGCAGAGGCCTTCGAATTAGGAGAGCAGATTTCCTTCTGATTAGTCAGAGCGCTTATTTTTTTTTTTTGAAAAATGTCCTCATTTGGAGTAGCACTTGAGTGTATATTTCTAGGATTTATTTCTGTTTATTTTCTATTGTGTTTCCCAGTCACCCTTTTGGAAAGAGGGCATTGAGAAGCCTCCAGGATGGGCAGCCTGTAGGCTATCCTTCCACTGATAATGTAAAGGGGTGCATAGTAATTTTAAGATTTCAGTTCTCGTGTGATGAACCTGAATTCGGACAAATCCTGCCCAATCCTGCCAATGTCTCCACTCAGTAATAAACATGTCTTGTTGACCACAGATTGGTTTACTAGCCAAGTAAAACTTGTTCATAAATGACTACAAATCTAACTGACCCTTTTCCCTCACCTATTGGCCTGTCATCATGTCATTCTCATGTTTATAGTAGTAATAACAGGAGTGGTATTTACTGAGTAAACAGTACATGAAAGGCACATTTGTTAACCTACCACTTCCTTGTAACAATTGTACGAGGTTTGGCCCTGCATTTTACATATGATATACTGGAGAAGCTAAGGCACTACACAAAGTCAAAACCCACAAGAGTCAGGATGTGTCGATTCTCACAGCCTGCTGATCCTGCCACCAGAAGCCAGGCATGGACTTCCCAGAGCAGCTCTCCAAGCTGGCCCTCATTGCTCCTGCTTGTTGCTTGTGATTGATCCTTCAGAAATCGTGCCTTTGGCCCATTTTCTTGCTGGGTCCATGTGAGCTGTGCTCTTTCTTATCTCTAGGCTTGCAGATGTCCTGCCTTCTTCTCCCAACACTTAAACCTCTAACTTTGTTCAAAGCCCACTTCCCTCTACCAACAGGAAGCTAACTTTCTGAGACACTGTCTGGACTTGGAGGAAAGTCTGTCAGAATCCAGAGTTCTGGCTCTTTTCACATAAATCATTGGATAAGAGAAGAAATCAAACCTATTTTGTATACACTGGGTTTACACTTTGAAGTCTCTGTGCCTCCTTATCTTTATTTGCAAAAATAAGCTGATCAGATAGAACTGAAACCCTGATCCCCCCTCACACGACTGTGACAAATAAGAAACAAGATGATGAACACAAAACCTGTCCATACAAGGCATTGTTTCATCATCATGTTGGTTGTTCCTTTTTAGTTGGTAATGCTTTCTCTTGTCTCTCTTCTCTACTACACAAATCTTGTTCAGTACACAAAGAGCCAGCCATTGGCCACGGAGGGGAAAAAATAAGCCTTTTGGTTGTTTTAAGATTTTCTGCTATAAAAATGCTCTGTGGCCTCAGCAGTCTTTGGATCCCGTTATAGGTTGTGTTTTTTAGAAGAGAAGAGAGAAAACCAAATTACCTCATTCTGTAAACTATCTGGATGACATCCTCTGTCTCAAACAATAGAGATATTGTCCACTTACGCTCCTCTGCCCTGCTGGGGGAGAGGGGAATTGTAGATTTCCTTTGTTGCTTACAGCATTGCTATCCAGATGTTGATAGCTGAGGGAAATGACCAGTTTTTTCCTAGGCTGTGTTTTTTTAAAACACATAAGGAGAGATTCTTGTTGCAATGTTGATTGGAATGGTACTAATTTTAGAAATTACTTTAGGAAAAAAATGAACATCTTTTCCATGTTGAATCTCATCCAGCAACATGGTAGAACTCTGAATCGGGTCTTTTTTATATTCTTTAGTGATTATGTCCATCATGACTTTCATGTATCTTACTAGATTTATTTCTGGGTTTCCTTTGCTATTAATGTAGGCAGTTTTTTATTTAAATTTTTACCGTAGGTTTCATATCCTTGTTTTTCATAAAGGCTGGGCCACTATGTGACTGCTAATATTATGACATCTGCAGACCATAAAGGCAGCAAGTAAGAACCACCGTGGTCAGCCATGGCAGTAAATGAGTGTGAACCCCCCATTTGCCTTTGAGAAGTGTTTCATATCTTGTGATCATCACAGTAAACTGACTGACTATGGCTTTATTGTGGAATTTCCAGAATTTTCTGATATCTGGAAACATTTATCTATTAGATGAGCATCAAAGCCTTACTGTCCTGGTGTTTAAGGAAATCAGAATTTCATAGGCAGAAAATTCTCCCAATTGAAAATCACTTTAAGATTCTATTAAAATCCATCAGGCCCATGCTTCTCTTACTTGTTAGTCATGCTCTGGAAAGAATTCGGTGATGTATACAGTGTGCTAGACCAATCAGTAGAAACCGCACAATGTATTTTAAGGCTTAAGAGAGTGAATAATTTTGACTAGTTTAAAAGATAGCCACAGGTATTTGTGAGCATGAATAACAAGTTTGCATTTATACTTAATGAAAAAGTACTGCTTTTCTCTGCATAGGTATCCCACTGGTTCCCAGTCAGCATCTTCTGCTGTGTTATTCTTCAGGGGAGATGGACCAGGAGGAAGCAGTTGGATGTGTCCACAGGACTCATTGGAATGCAGTTCTCCCTTTGTTTTTGCTATACCCTGGTTCTTCACTGAACTCTTCCAGAAGATAACTTAGTGCTTTTGATGTACTTCTGTCCATTTTGATAATGACTATTCCACTGATTTAATAGCACCCATTTAGTGGGTCTTAAGGACCTGACAGAGTATCAGTGAGTTTCCGTGACTTCCAGGAAACGAGGTATAGGAGCTGGATGAAAGAGCATGGTGGTTGGTTTCTTGTGTGCTATGTTAGTTCTGTGTGCTAGAGGTCGATTTCTTAAGATAAGGCTGAACAGAGCCTGTGATTCTGGGCTGAATTTTGGAAAAGCTGGTTAGCTGGTTATGGGGAATCTGTCACCAAGACCTGGTTCTTTTTCTTTTGGCCTGCTTCTTTCTCTTACCTGTGTCCCCTCATTCCCTGTGTCGCTTCAGAATTGGATTTCACCAACAAAATGAGTTATTTGTGTTCTTGAACAAATACTGAATCAACTCTGCCAGATGCCATGCCCAGCACACAGTTCCCTCAAGGAGCTCCTGATGTACCGAGGGAGAAAAATAAAGGATCCATGACCAAATGGTGGAGTCAGGACAGTCCCAGAGAACAGTGGATAGTGTAATGGTATGCGGAAGATGATTACACCTTGGGGCCGAGGAGACTTGGCTTCTAATTACTGGAAGACACGAGGATGCAGGCAGAAGGGAAGAAGGAGCGACCAAGACCCAAGAACAGTAGCAGCTGAGCAGATACTTAGTGTGGGTCTTCATCCCTAAGGTGATAGCACATTCAGGATAAATGGTCCAAGATAAGGAAAGGGTATGAAGCTGGAATGGAAAGCAGAGACAATCAGTGGAAGACCATGTGTTATATTCAGGAATTTGGATTTCATTGTTCTTAGGGCAGGCAGGGGTGGCGTGGGGGAGCCATGGAAGGATTTACAACAGGGGAGTGACAGTATCAACTATGTGTTCTAGAAAATTCACTTGGTGCTCAAGTGGTGACAAAGGATACTAATCTTCTGTGTGCAGCTTGTGTCCCATTCATGAGCACCTGTTCATATCCTGTCTGTCTGACCAGCTGCTTATTTGTGGCCTGGGAAAGCAGTAGAGGATAGCTCAAGTCCTTGGGATCCTGAACTCCTGTGAGAGAATGGAAAAAAGCTCATGATTGATAGAAATCTCTTCTCTCTTTTTCTTTCTCTCTCTCTAAATCTGTCTTTCAAATAAAAATAAATCATTTTTTAAAAAAATAAGAAAATTCACTCTAACTGCAATGTTGGCCAAGAATTATATGTATATTCATTTATAACTACTATTTTAAAATGTTATTTGTTTGAAAGACAGAGATAGAAACAAGCAGAATCAGAAATCTCCCATCTGCTGTTTCATGCCCCAAGTTCTCAAGTCCCCCTAACAGTCAGGACTGAAGCCAGGAGCCAGAAACTCAGTCCGTATCTCCCTAGTGGGTGGCAGGCACCCAGGTCCTTAAGCCATCACCTGCTGCCTTTCATGATGCATGGCAGCAGGAAGCTGGAACTGGGAACAGAACTGGGACTTGAACCCACAGAAATGTGGGTGTCCCAAGCAGTGCCAAATACCTCCCCTGCATACTCCTTTATTTTAAATCTAATTATTACAATTATATATGTGTATAATTACATACCTAAAATATGTGTTCACATGTTCTGCAGGATTCAGAATTGTGTATGTGTGTGTGTTTCTTTGACAAGTCAGATATAACTACCTGCAGTAGAACTAGTTTTCTTTCAAAGAACATTATAATCAGCTACTTCCAATTGAACCAGCAGTTTTAAATATAGTTCTGTGAATAAGTACTCTACTAAAACGAGTCAAATTCAATAGCAGCAAAATGTACTGAGAAGCATCACTCTTACCATATTCCCTAACTATAACCACTAGTGTTATTAGTCCCTTGGATGTCCTCTCATGGAAATTGTATACTTCCATTACTGAAAATACATAAGTTTGTGTATGTTTTCTTAACCTTTTAAAGCCATTGGTGTTGTATAATACCCATCGTGCATTGCCCTTTCTTTCTCACAAGACAACTGTAAGAATCAGTGTTTATTTTGAGTTTTCTCAGTCACTTCATAGCTGCAGGGTTCAGTGCTGGAAGTGTACTAAAATTTATTCAGTCATTTTCCATAACCGTTATTCAGACCACTTCCAACCCATTGGTTTTGTGCATAATGCTTCAATTAATGAGGTAAGCCATTGTCATTCACACATGTGCAGGTGCATCTGCAGTGTAAATACCTCCAAAGGGGATGGCCAGAGAATGTTTACTAGTAATTTTGACTGATATGATCAAATTGTCTTCCGTTGAGGGCTGTATCAAGGTGTACTCCTATCAGAAATTCTCGAATTTGCCAACACAAGGTGTTATCACAATCTGATATTCTACAATGTGATGGGCAAACAATGTTATCTTATTTTAATTTATATTTGCATATTATGAGTGAAGCTGAGCATCCTTTCATATGCATGAGAACTACTTGATTTTCTTGTTCTTTGTACTGTCCATATTCTGTTTTCATTTTTCTAGTTAGTTATTACCCTTTTATTAATTTATGACAGTTCATTAGGTAGTAGAGGAATTTCCTCATCTACCTGCAATATCAATTAAAAGCATTTTTTCCAACTCTATCATTTGACACTGTTGGTTATGATTTTTGCCTTTCAAGAATTTTATTGTTAAGTTGTTAAATTTAACTTTCTTTTAACAGCCTTTAAATTCTTTGTCACAATTTAAAAATTATTAAAACATGTGATTTCTTCAAGTACTTCCACTGCTTCGCATTTAATTAGTGAACTGTATGAACTCATCAATAATTAACTTTTTTTTTTTTACCTAAGGGATGTCACACATTTCAACCTAGTGTATTCAATACTTTGAACCACACACATTTCATTTTGGTACAAGTAATGAGCTCATGTCCATCTTAGTGTTTTGTAGATGCATATTTGACTGACTAATCTGTCTTTTTCCCACTAATTGTTATGTCACCTTTCTGTTCTGATTTTGCAAATTAAATTGTATATGTATCTGATTTTTTAAACTCTTCTATTCAAATTAACATTTTGATTGTTTAGATTGTGTATTTCTAATGTAACTGCTTATTTTAAAGTTTTTGAAATGCTCCTTTCTGGTTATTTTTCATATCAACCTAAAATGTTCTACTCTGATTCCTAAAAAGTTAGTGATAATCTAATTTGCATTTTGTTAAGATCGCTTTGAATTTCTGATTAACTGAGTATGAATTGCCCTTTTGCTGGTGGTTCATTTTCTGAGCTAGCTTCTTAACTGCTTCCAAATTCTCAATTCTCTAATCTGTTTGTTCAGCCTTCTTGCACCTGACTCATCTGCCTCCAACATCCTCTTCATTAGCTCATAAGCCTGAGTTTTTTGAATCCAGACCTTTTCTTTGTCTTCATCTTTCTCCCACTGGCAATCTGTTGTGTCCTCCTCTCACCCCTCCACTAACTGAAACTCTTGATAAATCCACTTGTCCATCCAGTTCTTACTCTCCAGGGAAACCCTGCCTGGCTGTTTTGAGAACTACTTTTCTCCTTTCCATGAAATCATTGCTCTGCATCACTAGTTAACACCAAATTACACATGACTCTTGTAACAAGACACATATTCAACCTGAGTGGCTTAGGATTCAAAAGCAGACAAGTAAACATTGAACCATATCACACTAACTCCCAAATCTCTGTGATTGAAAAAAGTTGTATTACCTTTAACTTGCTTGTGACTTTAAATTTTATCATGTCTGCATCATGTATCTCAGTTCACTAATTTGATGTATCACAAACATGTATGGCAGGTGAATGGTGTGCCAGGTGCTGAGATAGGTGTCAGATATTTGGATCAGTCAAATGAACTTTAGCCAAACAGCAGCAAAAATAACCCCCAATCATAGTGTTCCCGGATATATGGTTTTAATTTTTGTTTGTATTACATGTCCATCGGTAGTTAGCTTTGACTCTGTCCCAAATCTTTATTACAACACTCATTTTAGGTTATAGAAGTTTTTCTGGGAAATGCTGATATCATGAAATAGGGAAAGAATAAGGGTGAAACTAAGTGAAAATTTAAACCTTCTGCTCAGAACTGGCCCATGTCAAGTCTGTATATACTTTATTGGCAAAAAAAAAAAAAAAGCAAAAAGCAAATGACACATGATTAAGCTTAATATCAGTGGAACTAGGAACTAATGTTCTTGGAGGTGCTCTTGGAGAAAGACTTATTTTTAGTAAGATTTCTATTTTTATTTGAAAAGGAGAGAAGGAGGGAAACAGAAAGAGTGAAAGCAGGAGAGGGAGAGGGAGAGAGAGAGAGAGAGAGAAAATACATCTTATATCCCCTGGTACACAACCCAAACATCTGAAACAGCCAGGGCTGGCCAAGCCACAGCCAAGAGCCAGGAACTTTATTCTGGACTCCCACATAGGTAGCAATAGCCCAAGTATTTGGGCTATCATCAGTTGCCTTCGCAGGCTCATTAGCAGGAACCTGAATGGAAATTGAGTATCTGAGACTCAAACCAGCATTCCAATATGGAATGGCATTGTAGCAGGTAGCAGCTTAACATGCTGTGCCACAATATCATTTCCTTGTACAGAGTACTTGTAACAACTATGCACTATACATCAACAATAAATTGTTGGCTACAGCACATGTGCCACTAATTTTTCAGAGCTAAGCTAAAAGCTGAAAGAAAATGAGCACATTAACCAAATAATATTGCAATCTTGAAAAATGCTGCAGCCGAAGAAGAGAGGGTATTAAGAAAACACAAAGCAGTGGCCACACTGATAGGCCTTGGAGGATGTTGCATTAAGTGAAATAAGCCAGACATGGGAAGACAAACACTGCATGTTCTCACTCATCTGTGGAAACTAAAAAGTTGATTTCATAGGCGTAGAGGAGCGGTTCCCAGAGGTTAGGAAGAATGAAGAGGGAGTGGATAGGGAGAGGTTGGTTAACAACTAAAAAATTATGGTCGGACAGGAGGAATAAGTTCTAGTGTTCTATAGCCTAATCCATTAACTGACTGTAGTTAACAGTAATGTATAACATATTTCAAAATAGCTATAGGACAGGATGTTCTCAATTCAAAAAAGGATAAATATTTTGAGGTGATGGCTTTGCTAATTACCCCAAGTTGTTCCTCATGTGTTTGTATGAATTATCAAAGTGTCACATTGTATACCACACAAATATGCAATTATTCTATATTAATTAAAACCCATAGGAGCCTGCATTGTGGCATTGCATATAAATCTTTCTTTATTATACCAGCATCACCTATGAGTGCTGATTCATATCCCAAATGTTCTACTTCTGATCCAGCTGCCTTCCTGAGCAAAGCAGCACAGCAAGACCCAAGAGCTTGGACTCCTGCCACCTATGTGGGAGACCCAGGTGAAGCTCCTGGCTTCCGACTAGCCCAGCCGTGATCATAGCAGTCATATGGGGAGTGAACCAACTGAAGAAAACTTAGTCTTTCTTTCTCTTTCTGTCAGCAATGATAGCTTTCAAATAAATAAACAAATCTTTAAAAAGTAAAGTTATAATAGCATAATATGGTTAGGCCAACATAGTGTAGATGACTTAAAAGACTCCTTTTCTGTCACCTCCATAAGACACCTAATGGAAATTAGCTAGGCAAGAGAGTTACTTTCTGCTCAAACATTTTGAGTACCCTGATGTCATTCAAATTCTTGAATACACTAACATGCTTCTCTGCATCTAAATCCAATGGGGTATTCTTATCAAAGATTTATCCCATAATCACTTACTAATCACTTACTAATATATATATACACACACAATATATATATATATATATATATATATATATATATATATATATATTTTGCTGTGAGTCAGAGTTAACTTTACAATTGCCTTACTGTGTTGAAACTTTCTTTTTTTCCAAAAAAGAAATGTTTGGATTGGCATATATCTTTCTACAAATGGCAACAGAGTAGCCTTGACAGTTACACTACCTACATATTTACATAATCTGTGTGATATGCTGTTATTTTCTTTGGCTTAAACATTTAGTGCTATTCTCTAAAGAAGTGCACAGTAACTGTAGACAGGGAATAATGGCTTAATCATGTCTAATAGGAAGGCGTTCTTTCCCTAACATATAATTCTTAGAGAATTTCTACTTTCATCAGGCAAAGTTACTCTCCATCACTTACTGGGAATAAATGAGTAAATCAATAATGATGCTGGGGTCTCAGTCTTGCTTTTTTAATGGATGCTTCACAAGCGAGCTTTTGTCGTTCTGTCTCCATACCATATGTCTCTGTTGACATTAAAGTGCTTAGTTCCAAATGAGTTGGCTTCATTCAAGCATCTTAATTCAAGAGTGGATGATTAGATCTTAAGCTAAAAACCTATTAGGATGTAAGCACTTGTATTTTTGAAAGGTATTAAGGAAACATTTTGGTGTGGTTGTAGATAAATCCTCCCCATCCAGTAGCGGGTTGGCAAAAAATTCATTTGATCTTCAAACATTACAGACTAGCTTCATGTCAAAGTTAAGTGCAGAATCAGAAATCAGTCAAGGGTTTGTTATTCAATACACACACTGGAGAATATCATTATTATCCTTTGCTGGAAGCAGCTTCAGAGATCCTGTCTCTGAACAAGGATAAAAAGAGAGCACTAAGTATCTTTCATGTGCAAAAACAATGCACTGACAAGATTCTAAGATAAGAGTAGGCACTCATCTTAATAGGACTTTGAAAGTGAAGGTTGCCCTGTTGCAACTTAATGCACCAATGAGGTGACCTAGCAGGTGCCAAACTCCAAAACAGCCAGTGTGAGTAGAGAAGGATAAACCACATAGCAAACACTTTCCAACCCACTGAGAAAGCACATATGGATCTAAATAAAACTCAGTATAGGTTTGTTTCTGCTTTTATTTAACCACATGTGTGGCCCACATTAATAGGATTCTCTCCCTTCTCCTCCCTGCTTCCAGTTAATTTGCTTTAGTCCCTGTGTAATCCTGTCATCAGTAGGGCACAGTGGTAGTCACACAGGGAATGTGAAAATAATTTGATAACCATCTGCCTGATGTTTAAGCACATACTTGTCTAGCTTGTAGGCTGCTACCAAGTTGGGACTCCTCCCTAGGAATAGACATGTCTGTCAGGGAATAGGGCAGAACACAAAGTGCCAGGATCCAGATTTCCAAGAAGATGATCTGTCGGGCTCCTCATTGTACCTCTCCTGAAGACAAGATTCATTTCACATTACCTAACTTCAAAAGCACCTGCCAGTTCCTTCCTTATGCCTTTCTTACCTTTCCCCTTTCTTCCTTCTTTATCTCTCTTCTTCCTTTTTTATTTCTTCTTTTCTTAGTGTGGAAATATGCATACAATCAACCAATAAAAAATGGGCTTCATTGAAACTGCAGAAGTTTAGCTGCTAATGCTTCTAACCAGCTTATCTCTCGTTGTTTTACCTTCTAGTTTGTATCACTGTTGATTGTTCCTTTATTATACATTTGAAACATGGATGCCGAAAAAAATAAATGCTTTAGAACAGGGATGTAAATTGATGCCAGAAAAAAATCGTCATAGTCGTATGGACGTGAACAAGGAAAATGAAGGTAGATCTCTGGGAGTAACTTACATATTGACAATGCTTCTCAACTACAGCCCTCCCCTCTCCTATGGGGCCTAGAGTTCGATAAAGATACTGTCTGGTGTAGACATGCAAATGGAAACAAGACCATATGTTCAAAAAATGAAAGAAATAAGGTTATACTTGAAAGAATTTGGGCTTCATGAAAGTAAAAATGTTCATGAAAATTCAAATCCAAGCAGATGGAATTGAGACATAGCAAGAACTGGGATGACTGGTAGGAGCTGCCTCTCGCTGGAAACATGGCACTTAGGTTGACCTCTTAAATTCTAAATGTGTGTGTGTGTATATATGTGTGTATATATATATATATATATTTGTTGTTTTATTTTATGACACAATTTAATAGACACTGGGATTTCTCAACTTTAAATGGAAGATTAAAGCAATCTTGAGTCATTGGAAATTAACCAAAGTAAATAAACTTGAAGATATTGTGAATCTTTTGTGGCAGCTGTGCAATTGGATACACTGGCTATATAAGATGCAACAAGTTCTATAAGCTTAATGTAGTCCTGAAATACTGTTTTTCACTTTAAAGGTGCTATGTCTTAGAAATATGTACTGACATTGATAAGTAATTAACCATGAGTTGTTCAGTGTTAAATTGGGATGATGAGCACAGTGAGGTTTAGGGTACTATTCTGAATGCTTTTGCATGTGTTAAAAAGTGATTTAGGAAATATAAGATATTATAAAATCATAAATGTATCAGATATGAAAAAGCATAGTGAACACTTATCCATCATCTAATTGAAAATCTGAAATCCATAATGGTAGTTGAAAAATATCACAGAGCAACTTCTTTAAAACCTCAGTGATCTGGCCACATGCTTGGTGTCACATTAGGAGGGTACTGCCAGAGTTGATTCATGGATTGGGTCACACCTTGACGTTTTACCCTTGCTGGCCAGAGCAGCTCTGGATTCAGGCTTTACCCAAACAGTGTGGTAT
The DNA here is from genome assembly GCF_030435755.1 of Ochotona princeps. Taxonomy (NCBI): domain Eukaryota; kingdom Metazoa; phylum Chordata; class Mammalia; order Lagomorpha; family Ochotonidae; genus Ochotona; species Ochotona princeps. The sequence continues at coordinate 47,529,626 of NC_080845.1, forward strand.
CGATGAGCAACTTCAGACTTGAATATCAGAAACACGTGAACTGAAATCGCTGTTCTAAATACACTTGTATGACCGATAGCCAAGTTCCAATCTTCTTTGAGTGCTATTACCTCATGTATAAAAACATGATTAATGATACCAACCAAGAATGGAATCATCCAGTTTCCTGCTTGTGGCCTGGGAAAGCAGTCAAGGATGCCCCAAAGCCTTGGGACCCTGCACTCACATGGGATACCCAGAAGTGGTTCCTGGCTCCTGGTTTTGGATAGGCTCAGTTCTGGCTGTTGCAGCTGCTTGGGGAGTGAATCAGTGGACAGAAGATCTTCCTCTATGTCTCTCTTCCTCTCTGTACATATGACTTTCCAATAAAAGTTTTAAAAATAAATAAATAAATAAATAAGAAGGCATTTGAACATTTCTCAGTTGAAAGGGATGAGCATTTCTGAACCCGCAGTGAGCACCTTATGGCCAGTTAATTGATTATCAACGGAAAGGGCATCATCAACTTGAAATGAGTTTTAGTATAGCATTCAAGCATGAGGCAGGCAAAGTTGGGAAATTTATGATGCGGGATGGGGATGGGGTAACTGGCTTAAGGTGGGTTTTATAATGTATTGTGAGGGAAAGCACTTGAATTACACCATAAAAACTGGCAGACACAAGATAGGGAAGAGTTTTAGAGTGAGAGTAAGTTGTTGTTTTAAATTCTGTCAACCTAAGGGAGTGAGCAATAGTGAAGGGGGACATTCTTGAGACAAATAGTAATATTATCTGCAACTGAAGTTCTCTGGGCATGAGTTTCAATTGCATATATCTTTCTACAAATGGCAACAGAGTAGCCTTGAATAGTAAGATTTGAATAGTAAGTTGGTGTTAATATAACTAAGAAGCTTAGTGGATATAGATGTTTCTTATTTTCATTTTTATGAGTGTAGGAGAAGGGTAATAAAACATATTTTGTTTTTTTAACTTTTATATTTCAGCCACAATATGAAAGGGATGATGATAAAAATGCATTTCAACAAATCAACTTCCTTTATGATTATGCTTTCAGTTCATGCTTTCTCATGCTTTTTACTCTTTTACTTGAATATTTCTAATGGTATTCAAAATATTACTTTATGACACAGTCCTCAAACTTCCTGTACATTGAAATCACTTGGGGAGATATTTTGAAGTCCTAAAGCCTACGTACTATCTCAGTCCAATTAAATCAGAATATCTCAAGGCAGGGGCAGGGAGCATCAGCAAGTCTAAGCTCTCTAAGGTGCATCTGGGATTGAAAACCACTGTCTGGAAGCATAACTGGAGAACTAAAACCTCAGCTGGGGAGTCACAAGACTTTGGTTAAATCTTGATGTTACTTCACTGATAAAAAGTTGGGTGGGGGAGGGCACTTCTAATGCCATTAACTTTGAGTATGAGTATGAATGATGATACACAATCATACACAAACAGCTTACCCTTTAAGGTTCAAATTTTATCTTGGATGTTCCCAGGAACATCAAGTTTCATAGTGATTATCCATCAGTGAGTACCTATTTCACCAATTTGCTTTACCTCACTGGCTCATCCTCTTCGTTCCACTCTGGCAATTGACCCAATCTGGGAACAATTCTGTTTCTCTGGTCTTCATTTGAGTCCCTCCATCTCAGCACTCACTGCCTATATAAAATGTCACAGGCATGACAGGAGGTTGGGAGCATGAACAAACATTTCTGAAACAAAAAGACCTTAGTTTATTATATACCAAATATCCATGGTGTGAAAGCCACCATACCACTCCTCCCCACCTTAGTGCTCCTGTTCTGTTCTTCTTTTGTCCCTCACCTAAGAGGAAATGAAATTCCTTATGCAGAACAGTCCACTTGTTTCCAGCCCGGTCTTAACCCATCTTTGAAATTCCCTGAGCATAACCAAAGATTTATTAATGCCCTATTAAAACACCTCTGTCAAATGATACTGTATCCGTTTAATACAACATTTAAGGAAAAGAAAGCATTGGAGAAGTTATTACCAATTTCATGTCTGCTATGACAATCCCTTCCTAATCATCTAGAGTATATAATAAGATCTATTTAGGTGTTAAATAAAAACATATTTGTTTGAAGATGGTTTTATTTTTAGTTTAGCCAACAATTTTGTAAACCATGAGATATGTTAAGATGCATAAACTAAATGGGTGAGAAAAAACATCTTCCAGGTAGAATGATTGTAGATCGAGACACCGATCTACAGTATGGCACCAATTATGTGTGCAGTGAACTCAATCTGTAAAAATTTATCTCCATTTATTGATATTCACCTTTGTGTGATCAATATTCTTAAGCATTATAAGGTTGGCAAAGTACGAGGATTTTTCTCAGTCTAAATTATGATAATAAATGGTCAAATTATGAATTGTTTGCTTTTAAAATTCTTGGGCTAATTTTCTTTCTAACTTTGCTGATCAGAAGGTCAGATAAGTCAAGGTTAAAGAATGAGTGGAGCACTACTGGTGGGACCGAAGACTAGAGCAGCCGCTGTAGAAGTTGGTTTAGAGAAAGCTCAGGCAACTGAAAATTCATCTACCATATGACCCAGCAATCCCACTCCTAGGAATATATCCAAAAGAACTGATACATATACATGAGAAAACAACCCGCATTCTTGTATTTATTGCAGCACAGTCAGCAATTGCAAAAATGTGAAAACAACCTAGATGTTCATTGAAGAATTGGATTGGAAACATATTCCATCTACTCTATGGAATATGACTCAGCTATTAAAAAGGCGGCCCTACTTGGAGATCATTGTGCTCAATGCAATGAGCCAATCCCCAAAGTACAAATATTATATGTTCACTCTAATATAGGACAACCTCCACCAAAAATACTAAACAAAAAGTTATAAAGGTAAATATGCATACACTTGTAATTTCACAAATGAAAGAGGTAATGGAGACCAGAGTACCAGGAATCAAGAAAATTAATGGAATGCATCTCTACTCCTGATTAAAAGTAGGATCCCAATGAAAGTTCCAAATATACGTAGATAGCAAAATACTAGACTCTTTACCATTGCTTATACCAACAGTGCTATGACCCATGTAAAGAGCAGAATGCTAGCATCAAGATTACACTGATGAACTATTTTACTATAAAGCACAGGTGTCAATGGGGAGGAAAAAAAGCAGGAGGGTGGCAGGGAAGAAGCTCTGTAGCTTCAAAATTATAGAACAGAAAATAATAATAACAATAATAAAAAGAATGATTGGAGATCTTCCAGGCCAGGTTGGGTACCCGCATCAACCTCCTTTCTTTGCACATTTTAAAATATTATCTAGTTTACATAAAAGGTATCATCTCAGATTTGTTGATGAACTTTCAAAACCAAAGAATTTCCAGCCCAGGAATGGAAAACATTTCTTTAACCAGATTGAACTCCTGTATTCTTCATTTCGTATTCATGGTTTCCAAAGTAAAGGGAACAGAAAGCAAATCCCAGAATCCAATAGCATGGTAGCCCACAAGCCTATATCCCTCAGAGTAAATATGAGTTAAAGATAATACTGCTAGTTCTGTTTCTCCCTACCCTCAACCAAAGGACTGCTAAGAAAATATAGTGTTTTAAACTTTGATGCTGAATGAAGATGAAAACAGAAAAACTACTCCTGAGCGAACATAACTATAACTCATCTCATATTTGTACAGTGAATTCACACTGCATGAGGATCTTGAAAAATCTAAAACAAGTATTTAATTACAATTGACTCATAGGCTCCTTGTTAGACCAGGTGCTTGGTACAAACCGTATGGAACATCTCTGTAGACCAGCCCCTAACGAATATTCATGAGGACAACTCTAAGAATATTGAGCTTATCTAAATAAAAATTAACCAAGAGTATAAGAAAGTAAAGCACTAAGAGTGAAAATTAAGCACAAAAGACACCAATTCATAAGGATTTATGCTACAGAAGTTTCAGACACAAGCTATGGAAACACATGTGTATAGAAACTATGTGTAAATACATTGCAAAGTTGGAAAAGTAGAAGAAACCATAAATGTTCTACTTCCAATCCAGCTCTCTCCTTCCTGGAAAAGCAGTGTAGCATAGCCCAAGTTCTCGGACCTCTGCACCCACATGAACGACTGGAAGATGCTCCTGATTCCCAACTTTGGATCAGCTTAGCTCTGGCCATTGTGGTGAGACGTGAACCATTGGCTGCAAGGTCTGTCTCTATCTCTATTTCTCTCTGTATAAAATCTGCCTTTCAAATAAAAATAAATCATTTTTAAAAACATGACCAAACATATCTTCAAATGACTAAATTGAACTTACGGAAATGAAATACAAAATTCTTAATATAAAAGTCTCATATGAGAATAAATTCTTGTTGACTTACAACAACATTGCTGATTCTGCACTCATTTAAAAAATAGGTCTTTCTGTCAATTGGCAATTAGATAAAGTGTCATGTTTAAAATTTTTGGAGGAAGATTCAATGAGATTATTAAAACTGTTGATAATTATTGAAACAGTAATGTACCCATGAGATATATACTACTCTTACTGCATCCTGAAGAACTATACATGATAGGTTGGTTTATTTTAGAGAGAGAAGGTCAGCCCAGATACTTTTACTGTGCTCATTAAATTATTTTTATAAAGTATGTCCTAAAAATTAACTATTTTAAGCATGTCCAAGTTATACTGTATTAAGACATACATATAAATTTTCATAGTTTGATACAAATTATAAATAGATGTTATATAGAGAAATGTGAAATGGATGGATTTGATAGTAGTTTAGTGAAAGTTTAAGAAAATCAATGAAATGTGTGAGAGAGTTAAGGAGTTAAGCAGAAATCTGCGCAGCATAGCAAAACAATAACAAGGATAAGCAAAGACGAAGAGTCACGGTGTTTCCCTGAGAAATTTTAATGTAAGATTGACCATAGTCCTAGAAAAATAGAAGAGGGAGAATGAAACAGAGATGGCATTGAAGAAATAATGACTTAGGATTCCCCACAACTGATAAAATATACCAACTCACAAACTTTAAAATGCTAACTAGTTACTATATTGTATTTAGAAGTAATAAATAATCTATGCCTAGAAACATTATAATGAAACTAAAAATAAAGAAACACACACACACACACACACACACACACAGGGTCAAAAATGCAAATACTAATTGGGACAAATCAGGCATCATGACCTACTCTTCAGGGGAGCCATGGTCTGAGAGTGCCTTTTGTAACACCAAAAACTCCTGATTTAAACTTTACTTCCAACACCTAATTTTCATTGACAGAATCCTGAGTGGTCGGCTCTTTTGTCTCCACATATTGGAGCCCTGGTGACCCTGTGCCAGCTTGCACTGCTTTCCTCTCTCCCATTAGTTACTCTGGGAAGGACAGGGACAGAAGAGTCTGGGAAGAATCTGTTAGTAGAAGAATCAAGGGATAGTGAGACTGAAGGTCTCTTTACCCGGAGTTGGCTGAGTCACAGAATAACCCTGTATATGCAATCTCTGGAGGATTTCAAACAAGTAACATGTTTGTCATAAATATAATTGATACGGTTGTTAATAAAGTAGCAGATCATGATTTATTGTGTTATGAGCTGTGTCCCAATGAGAGGGTATGTTAGTGTCCAGTACTTCCGAATGTGATCTTTTGTGGACATGGGGTGTTTACAGAGCAATCAGGTCAAAACACTATCATCAGTGGTTGGACATTTGGTTGCAAGATCAAGGCTAGGAAGCTTCCATCGCATGTCGCATGTCGGAGTGCCTGGGTTTGAGACCCAGCTCCATTTCTAATTTCAGTTTTCTGCTAGTCCAGACCCTGGGAGGCAGCAGGTTATAATTCTATTTGCTGAGACCAAGTTACCCACAATGGAGACATGGGTTGAGTTCCTGGTTCCTGCCTTTTGCCTGGGTCAGCCTGGGCCATTTTGCACATTTAGAGAGTGAACTGGCATATGTAAGCAGTGAAAGTGCTCACCACTTCCTTCTCTCTCAGATTAAAAAAGTGGCCATTTGGGTATATCTTACTATAGCTGGTGTCCTACAAACAGGAGAACCCCCTGTGAAGACGAGGCAAAGGTTGGTGTGGCGCCAAGCCAAGGGATACCAACGACTACCAGCACAGTGCCATCTAGGGGAGAGGCGGGGCACAAATTCTCCATGATAGCCCTTAGGAGCCAGCCTTGCTGAGCTTCCAGCTGACCTCAATCACTGTGAAACAAGTCATTTCCATGGTTCAAACCATTTTGGTCCTTTGTTACAGCAGATTTGGCTGTTTTATTAGATGTATATTTTGCTTATTTGTGTTTGATCCTCACCATGATTCCCTGGGGAAGGCATTTTCAATAATGCCTTTAGCAGGGTAGGAAACTAAAGCTCCCAACGGATCCAGGTTTCTATGTGATAAGCCAGAGGGCACAACAATTTGCTCAGAGAGAACAGCAGGAAATTTCACACATGGGACCCAGTACACATAAACAGTGTTGTTGTTTAGTGATGGTTATTCTGGTGAATTCTGGAGATGGCCCCCTGAGTTGGAATTCCAGTTCTGGCAGCTCTGACAGCTCTGGCTGGGTGATGTTAGCGAATTCTTTAGCCAAATCTGTACATGGAATCAGGGATAAAGTTATGATATTTAAGATTGTCCTTAGGGTTAAAATGAAGGCCAGTTCCTAAGAAATGTGTAGCACAGTAATAAATAGTAGGTGCTTAAAAGTAATTATTCATGGGAAATTGCAGGGGCATGGAAAAGGCCTTCAACAATGGTAAGGATGATGTAATCACAGCTGCCTGTCCTGAATGCACTATAAAGAAGGTCTGTACTAAATGCATCGTGTATGTCTAATGGTCTCTCCATGTCTAGTGGTGGGGTTGTATAGCAATTGCTGCTGCTTCAGCACGCAAACACGGTGGCTGGATGCTTCTCCAGGACCCATTCAGTCATCCCTGGGGGAGATTAATCTAAGTGGTGCCCTAAGAGACTCTCTGTGGTAGCAATCATGGGGCAGGTCACCTTGTAAGATGTCAGGATATGCTACTGGGAACTAATCAGTTAAAAGTAGAGATGTAAAGCATGGATTTTGATATTGCTAGATCCCACATGCTTTGATCCTGTGTGCTTTGAACTTTAAAATCTGCATAAGGTTTCACTATTAGCAAGTTCACCATAAAGGGACTTTTCTACACAAATAACAAGTAAAGAAACATTACCTCCTTTTTGAATTTTTAAAATGCAATTAAAATTGGTGCAGACCCACTGAGCTCTGCCAAATTCTGCTTTAAATAACAATTTGGAGAATCACAAACTTCAATTACTTTTGGCAATGCCTTGGTTTTCCATGAGGCTCTATAGTTTATTAAATGTTGTAGCTATTTAAGCTTGCTAATGAATAGTTTATCCTACATTCAATTATACTGGTTTTCCCTCCTTTTTTGTGTGTCCTGCTATCTTACTCTCTGTCTCTCTCAACCTACTAAAAAGTTTACTTATAATTAATTAAAAAAAACTGTCAGGGATCCGGGTTTTTCATTCAAAATATCTTTATGGTTTTAGGGTTACCTGAGATCAATATTTGCATGTTATAAACTTAATATGTTTCTTCCATATCAGTAGTGACTATCATACAATGATAGAATAATTATTGTTGTATGCCCTACCAATACCTTTGGAAACATTCAGAATATTTAATTTTTCTCTTAATTTCCTTTTGGAACAAGCAAAAAGTGGGTTTATTACTCTTTTAAAGTCAATGAGGCAAAGGAGGTTAAATGGATGTTCTCAAATGATAAATTTCAACCTGGAAAAAGCAGACTAAAAAACTATAGCAGGCAATGTGGTGTTCATTCTGTGGTCACACCACTGTGCTGCTCAACCTCCTGGTTTCTGTGTCCCTCTGAAGGATCAGAAAAATGGAGAAAGGGCCGATTGTGGCTTAGCAGATTAAGCCATTGCATTGGAGTATTACATCCCATATGCCTGGTTCAAAATCCTAGCTGCTGCACTTCTGATCCATATTCTTACTGTTGCCTCTGGGAAACAGCAGATGAAGGCTTGAGTACTTGGGTCCCTATTGTCCACTTGGGAGATCCAGAGGGAGGTCAAAGTTCCTGTCTTTGGCCTGGCCCAGCTCTGCCTTTTGTAGCATTTGGAAGTGATCAGAGGATGCAAGATCTTTCCAGCTCTCTCTTACTCAGTCACTCTGACTTTCAAATAAGTAAATGATTAAATAAAAATATTTTAAGAAAAAGAAAGATTGGCAGTCAGGTAATACTAATAGCATTTTCAGGTATTTCCAGATCATTGAGGTCTGGTTTGTTGGATCGCTGCTTGCTGATCTGTGATGTGCCTGTGCATTTCATAATGCCTCTTCAATCAGGATTCTGTCCCCATTCATTTTTACATCTGTAGAGTAGGTCAAAACTGGGCATGCGTCTTCTGCAATTTAATTTCTCTGTATAACTGTGAAATGTAGTTCAGAAAATGCAAAACTGGAATAATTAATAACAAAACCCCAGCCATAAGACAAGCCAATTCAAGAGTTCTTAAATACTTGCAGGTTCTCTTGCAGTTCTAGATAAAATGAGGCCACGTTTCCACATTCTTGGTCATACCCAGGTGAATTTAACGTCTTATCTCATTCACTCCTGATCTATAAGAAGTACCGAAGTTGAGTTTGGGGACACAGAAAGATGTGTAAGGCACAGACAAGCCCTCACAAAGCCCTGTGCTTGTGGACTGCCTCCAGCCCTCTCCCACCTAGAAACAGGATAGCTCAGTCACCTTAAGGGCACACTTGTCAGTATTAAAAGGAAGAAAATCAAGACAGACTAAACTCAAAGGGTGAGCCAAGCACCTTGACCATTCAACCAGAATCCCCGTAGTGCCAGTGATTCCTTCTGCCATGAAACCCAGGGCCCAAAGCTATTTTCCTCCTCTGTGCAGTTACTCCTGACTAACGTGACTCAGATATTGACTCTTTTAGGGCCAGAGGGGCAGCCTGTAAGTCTGAAACTGAGGCCAACTGCTTTACTTTGGGAGCCTTTTTGAGTTTCAAGCTGTGTTCATTCTTAGCACGTGTCCCAGTCATGTGCCGATCTGTGGGTTTGGAAACCACCTGTCCAGATCCAACTGGCCCCATGGTCCTGACCACTAGCCATCCTAAACAGAGCTCAGCTGGTCAGCCTGAAGTCAGTCTAGCTCCTGGCATAGTCCTGTCCAGGCTAGAGTCTCAGGACAGCTCACTCCAGGTCTAGATTCACCAAAATATAGCTTATATTTATGAAGCACATACTATGAACCAGGCATTATTTTAAGAATAGAGTGTATTTATTTAGTCTCCATAAGAGCCCTATCATGTCAATACAGGTGTGATTATTATCCTCTTTGAGTGAATGAAGCCTCAACACAGAAAACCAAGCCATTTGTCCAAGACTTTCAGCCCCCAACCCCCTTGAGAATCCATACTCCTTTCTTAAAGAAGCTCCAATGTGATGATTTAGAAACTTCCAGACCATAGATCCAGAATGCTCACTATTCCCCTTCCTGCCAAAACTTGGCTGTCTGAAAGCCTCAGAGTCTTACTGTGACTGAACAGGGACTACAGTAGCATTCCTTGGTGATCCTTGCTCCAATGCCATGTCCCCCTTCCTCGGGATATACCACTGCCACCTTATTTCCTTCTCTCAGAACCCTAAATCTCAGCTGCCATAGGCCTTTCTTGGGGCTCCTTGAAATTGCATTTCATCATTAGCAGATCAGCCCCCCTCATAAGGTTTCCAAATAGTGGCATGGCCCACCAGATCATAAAGGTTAGCCTTGCGTATTCCAGAGGGCTGTGTCAGATGAGGAATTCTATTAGAAAGCTTTGCATCTGGAGTTTTCTAATGGTGCCTTCAGGCGAAAAAAATTAAAACAGCAACTAACAGCCCCTCCCCACCTCCACCCCCACTCCTACCATTGCAGCTTTCCCCACAGCAAGATTTCTGACTTGGTTAAATAGAATCCATTAATAAGCAAGGGGGAAAATCACTCCAGGCAGTTTACTCTTGAAAATGTAAACTGCTAAAACATTTTGTGGTTGTAAGCATTCTGAAAATAATGCTTTTTTTCTCTAGTGTTTCCTAGTTTCTCAGAACCAAAGATTTCCTGATGCACACAGGAAGCATGCAGGAGAAAGTCAATTCTAGGACAATTTAGCATTCAACATTTTTTATGATGGTTAACGTATTTGGAAGTTTCAAATCTGGAGCTACCATTTACTTGGGAGTTCTCTAATTTTAGTTTTCTTATTTTTACTCTTACATATCATTCCCAGGAGTGGCACGTATGGTGTATGAGCAATCCTCAGTCCCTTTCCATGTACTTGATTTGTCTTGCTTTTCTTTCTCTTCCTCCTAACCTTCAACTCTCCCTTCCCCCCTTCCCATCTCTCTCTCTCATGCATGTGCGTGGGCGCACACACACACACACACACACACACATACATACACACACACTGCTCACTGTTCACTGGGAGGGGTGTGGTGTCCTAGAAAGAACCCGAGAAAGCAGACGGGACCTTGGGAGGAGGGGACCGTGGAGCCTTCTTTGCAGGGGGGTTCCCAACCTGTCTTTGTCTGAAAACTGGGCACAGGGCCAGCCTCAACCCAGCGGATTGCTGCTCTTGGCCTCCAGCCCACTGATGGATCTGACTGTCATTTCCCTACCCCCAATGATGCAGGAGGCAAACTGAGAAGAGAGACAACGAGGAGGAGAAAACAGAGCTTGGTCTGGGAAAAGAGGTGGGAGTGGCGACACTGGGGCGAGGATGCAGCTGGGGAGGGTGGGGCCCAGCTAGTCCCCACTGTTCTGTTAGCATCCATTAGGAGCAGCCGGGTAAGCATCTGCTCCATCAGAGGAGTGTATTGGAGTCAGGGAATGCCGAGAGGTGGGGAGACTGACTCCGGCACATCTAAAAGGGAGGCACTGATGAAAATCCATCTTGTCAGGTCCACCATCATGTTTGGGAATGAACTCCATCATTAAATGTCCTCGCAAACGTGAAATTCTTCTTTATCCCCAACTTAGTCACACCCAGCAACCCCAGTATTGTGTCTGGATTACATTGCGAGTTAGGGGAAGACACTGGCAACCTTTGGAAGTCTGTGCAGCATCAGCTGTGGACCAAGAACAACTCAGGAGCAGTGGTCTGAGAGTTGTGAGAGTCTCGTGCTCTGATATTTTGCCTCTAGAATTGCTATCCTCTGCCATTATTTGTGAATGTGTTCCTGTAAATTAGCTGTGTGGCACGTCAGAGGAATGAAGAATCTGGGAGCTCTCCTGGTTTAGTTCAATTTCCCATAACTTTCCAATGAGGAAGCAGAGCCTCAGAAAGGTCAACAGACTAGTCCAGCATCACACAGGGTTAAGAGTTGAAGAAAGGATTGGGATAAAGACAGAGCAGGTCACTTCTCTCCATAGGCAGACAGATAGACAGACAGGGATGTTTAGATATCTACATTTCTTTCTTTGTATCTTAACTCCTTGGAACAATTAAGCATTTTGTTTCTCAGCTATATTCTAATTGATTTTTGTCCTTAGATATTTGTACTCACACTGAAAGTCAGTATGTCGTTTACTAAGAAAAAGACATTGTCATGTAGTGAAATAAAATTGAAATCCTTCCCAAGTGGATCATACTGTAAGAATTTGGCCAAATATGATGCTAAAATATCTTTCTAAGCTCCTCTCATGGGCCAATCCTTTGCTTCACGTTTATTCTAATAGGACGTGGTGATTTGGAGAGGCACACCTAGAGATGCCACAAAATAAAAGTTGCATTTATTATAGTTAATATGAACATGAGATAAACTAAGAAATAGAAAATGTTATCATATAAACCCTTTTCAGCTTAACAGGTTAATGTTAGAAATGAAAGAAACAGTGCTGCTCCATAAGGAGACATTTAGCTAAAGCCATTAAGTTATCGCAATAAAACAAGCATGTGTGGTGGGAGCCCGTGGATCTGAGTGAGTGGTAAGAACTAGGCTCAACTACACATTGCAAAATAGTAAAGTTTGGGTGCAGCAGTCATCAACAGTTTCCAAATGACACGTAGCTGGAACTTGACCACTGAGCAAGAACCAGTTGTTCAGTTGATCTAAAGAGTGTTTAATTGCTGCAGCCCTCTTTCCAGTTTCAGAGCAAGGAGTTCATGAAAGTTTTCTCTTAGCCTGGAGCCCTCAATAAGGAGACATAGAACAGTGACCTGAATGAAAATTGAGGGAAAACAAGGGGAAAGATTTCCTCATGCTAAGCCAATAGTATCTGGCATTGTTATGCAGTGTAATGTACAGAGATAGAGTCACTGTGAAGGGGGCACATAATGAGTGTGCCATTTGATGTACACCTTTTTTTTAATAGAGAGTGGAACCGGGGCTCAGAACTCAGGCTGACTGGCTATAATTTAATTCTCCTGGATTGCTTTCATACATTATTTTATAATAACTTCTGCATAAATTTATGGAATGTGCCCCAGTGTGTTTTAAGTGTATGGAATAAGAATCCCTTTGAAAATGTGATATAGCTAATATTTCTCTTGTGCTTACTCTACAAGAGGCCTGTTTGAAGTTATTGACATTTAGCTGCCTATTTCACCCACATAACAGTCTTACAGGAGGTGGAAGTGTTGGAGAACAAAGTCTCTACTTGACAAGCCCACATCTCATCTCAGAATGCCTGGTTCAAGTTCTGATTCTGCCTCCTCACTTCTGATGCAACTTCCTGCTAATACTGTACTCTGTGGAGAAGTGGGTGACAGCTCAGCTACTGAGGTCCTTGGCCAGCCATGTGGGGGGACATGAATTGAGTTCCAGCCTCCTGGCTTCAGCCTGGCCCAGTTTTAGTTGTTGAGAACATTTGGAGAGTGAATCAAAATGGATTAAGTATCTCTCTCTCTCTCTGTCTTCCAAATAAAATAATACAAAAAAAATCACAACTCTAATGAAGCAGATGCTATTATTATATTCACTCATCAGATGAGAAAAATGAGATGAAATAAGCAGCCGAAGTGCCTTCAGTCACTGACATAGCCAAATCCAGAATTCAGCACCAGGCAGTCTGGCTCTATAATTTATATGCTGTGAGTTGATGTTTTTGAAATATTCTGTCTCTTGTCATTCAGTTGGTATGTGCCCATAGCAAAAATTACAAAGACAGCGCATCAAGGATTGTGCTTTGGAAAGTAAGCATTTCTTCCTTTGCCGGCCAGAGAATTAGCTTTGCGCTGTTGCCTCGCAGCAATGTTTAGCCACATTTATCCACCTGTTCAAGACAGTATTTTGTCTAGCTTCCAGCACAAAGAATGTGGAGGCTGGGGACTGACAGCAAGGATCTTCTGTGTGACCATGGAGGAAAATGTGTTTGGAGGAGCTTTAAGGTTCATAGAAGAGGCTGTAAATGATTACAGAGGTGTGAGAGAGCAATCATTTATATCTGAAACTTTTACCTTCTGAGATACCCTTCTTCTGGAAGGCCTGCTGGCACTCAACACATGGGTCAGGTTCCCACCACCCATGTGGACACAGCATCCACTAGTCCTAGTTGCTCCCAGATGGTCTCTGTTTAGAGGGCTCTAAGGAAACACTTTGATAATAACCCATTGATTAGAAATAGGGTTTCTTTGGATGTTCTAAGACTTTCAGCTCCTGGAATATATTATGCAGTTTACTTTAATTTTTACAGCAGAAGAACTTGTAGTAAATTTCTACTTGAAATGTGTATAGCATGGAATGCTCAAGGTGTTGTTTTGATTTGCTGTATGGTGAGTTTTAATGTTATCCAGGAGCTTTGCTTTTGGAGATGATTTTTGCTTCAAGATCCAAATATTCCAGAGGAGAAAGAACAGCTTCAGTAATCTTCTCTCGTCAGGATATACCAGCTTGGACTTCCACTAGGAAGAGAAACAAACCAGGCTTGTAGATTTTCCTTAGTCCTCAGGGTGTGTGTGTGTGTGTGTGTGTGTGGAAATAAGCACATGGAAATAGGATTGAAGTAGAAAAATACATAAGAGGCTCAGATTCATGTGTCATTCAGTGTAATATAACTGGTGGTGGTGGCTTGAATGAAAAAATCTATATTATATATTAGTTAATAATAGGACGTTTGGGTCAACAGACTAGTTTCTTTTAGCCTTGTTTACTGTGATTACTGTGCCCTGAACACTGAATCCAGTGATTCCTTTTCTATCACCACTTTCCTGGTCGTCTAAGAGGACAATGCTAGTTTCATATTCAGGTGCTCTATTATTGTTCTCATAAATAATTAAAGTAACTGGAACGTGGCTCCTCTTACTCCATATTAAGAAAATGTACATATTTAGGCAATAGATGGCAGTGTTTCCACAACTTTTAATGTTGCAATGGCTCTTAAAGAAAGGTCGGTGCTCAGCTCTCCTATAGCTTGCCGTGATCGTATAGTGGTTAGTACTCTGCGTTGTGGCCGCAGCAACCTCGGTTCGAATCCGAGTCACGGCAGGAGGAGAGAGGATTTTTGGAAGGCCACAACACTGATTGCATGCCGTATTCAACCAGACAACATTTTGCAACCAGACATAGAATAATGAAAATCCGCACAACAGAAAGCACCATCAATATGGTAAACGTTAGAGTGCTGACATATGCAGAGTAGTTTTATTAATGCACTAATCCTGTTGCGAGTGTGTTGTGTGTGGGTTTTTTTATTTGCATTGACGGATAATATGATAAAACGAGAGTGTAGTGGGCATGTAATTAATATTAATTACAACTACTTAAGCTCTGCTTTGAGCGGACTCGTCAAGTCTGCTTGCTTTTGAGCCTTGCCAGGGCTATACAGTAATAACAACCCTGAATTATTTGGAAAGATGTCAGCAGTAGATGTGGAAATCCTGTTTAACCAGGCATGAATTGTTGTTAGGAGGGTTTTTTTCAGGATGACAGAGAGAAAATGAACTGTCCCTTATCAGTAATTGCAGGAAACATTTTGTTTCTATGATATGAACTGGCTGTAATTTAACTTTCCTGCATCATTGGATAATATAAGAAGCCAGTTGTTGCTGTAAACGAAAATCTCTGAAGTGGGCATTTGGGTCTGATAAAGGGCATAGTATAAGAAGACAATGAGGCCCTAGCAATAAATTATCTCCATATATGGTAAAACTTTTTGAATGACATTTTCCGAAAGACTGGGGTTTGTGTTCTAAGTGGCTAAATGTTGAATTAATGTGAGCAACACAGCTTTAATGGGTCTTTCTCCAGGACTTAAAAATATGAACAATGTAGCCTGAAAATGTCAACGATCAGTGTGTTACCATGAGGGCTTTTCCTGCTCTAAAGTTATAGCCCACCAGGTTTTTTTTAAAAGATTTTATTTATTTTATTACAAAGCCAGATATACAGAGAGGAGGAGAGACAGAGAGGAAGATCTTCTGTCCGATGATTCACTCCCCAAGTGAGCCGCAACGGGCCGGTGCGCGCTGATCTGATGCCAGGAACCAGGAACCTCTTCCAGGTCTCCCACACGGGTGCAGGGTCCCAATGCATTGGGCCGTCCTCGACTGCTTTCCCAGGCCACAAGCAGGGAGCTGGATGGGAAGTGGAGCTGGCGGGATTAGAACCGGCGCCCATATGGGATCCCGGGGCTTTCAAGGCGAGGACTTCAGCCGCTAGGCCATGCCGCTGGGCCCCCACCAGGTTTTAAATAAGGGGTCACTAGAAGGTATTTTTAATCCCTCTAAGTCCATCTCATGAATGACTTAGCAAAAATTCTTGCTCTTTACGTAATACTAGAAAGTATTTTTCAAATAAAAATATATAGACTAGGCACAGAATCTGTCAAGTTCTTTCAGACTCATTGAGCTCTCAAAAATAGTCTGGAAAAACTGCAGTAAATATCACTTCTTCCTTTCCAAAAGAAGAAAATGAACAGTCTCTATGACTCAAAAAGATAGGCATCCATATATTATGAAATGAAATGTGTTGTTTCTTCCAAGATCTGCTTTTAAGAGCATTTTCCACTCTGAAATCTCTTCTTGCCATGGCTAACTCTGCAACTCTCACCCTTTCCTCACATCCGCTACAGATCCTGTCTCCCCCTCTGCAAGGGGCCAGGCCTACACCGGGCTGCAAATCCTCAAGACTTTCTCCAAGAGTTGGTGCTAATAACACTTCAGACACAGCTGGATTGCAATGATTTTTTTTAGTTCAAAACAGAATCAGACCATCTATGATTATATTTTTAAAGAGAGTGAAGATGTAGTGAATTACCCATTTAAGCAAGCAGATTGTGACCGTCAGATTTTGATGATTGTAAGTGACAGAAGCACAATGTGTGGGTTTGAAGAGAGGCATATACCCAGGTACAGCTGTGGGCTGGCTTCGGAAACTGTTGCCATCAAGTAATGAAGGATGACCACTTGTCTCCATTTCATCCCTTATTTGTTTCTGAATTTTGTTTTTTTTTCCTCTCAAACTGACTTCCACCTGGCAAGAAACATGGTAGCATTTCCCTGGCTGTTCCAGACTTTCTACATCTATATTTATGTCTCTGTCTATCTGAAAAGCCAGATGGGAAGCCTGATCAGTAAGGTACAAGCTGCATGATTATCAACTAGCTGACCTTTATTAGTATCTGTCTATCTGAACTAATTTTGGGGCTCACAAGCAACCCTGGTGGTTGGTAAAAGAGACACCTAGGAGCCAAGGCTAGAACTAGATAAGGACCAGAGACCAGCCAGAGAAAAGGCCAATTAGCCTACAATCGCTCAGCCTGTACTTACTGCTCAGGCTCCCTATTTGCTTCTCCTGGACTTGACTAGGTAAGATGTAGAGTTAAATTCTTCCTCACTCACTGGGTTGTTGGGGATTTCCCTGCTCCCCTGCCTAAAACTTTCGTATTCTTCGATTGTGAAAATGCAAAGTGCTTAAAATCATGCTTAATCGCTATATACTGCAAAGTTTAAATTGTGACTTAATTTTCTTCCCCCCCAAAAAACTTTATCAATTTATGACTGTTAATCCTAAATAAGATGTAACAGTATAGAAACTTTGATGTTAAGTTTGTACTTAGCTGTTACATACATGATGGATGTTAATGTTGATGCTTCCACTGTTCATGTGCCGCTCTGATTTAGGTTAAACTCAAAAACATGTTAGCTTGGGAGAAAAAAAAAGTTTATAGCAGCTGGTTGTATATATACTAAAACTGAAATGTCAAGGAAGCAGTTACAGGATGTGGTTAAGAACTTGCATTATGTAACATATTGGGCACTCAATACAAAGAAAGAAAGAAAGAAAGAAAGAAAGAAAGAAAGAAAGAAAGAAAGAAAGAAAAAGAAAAGGAAGAGAGAGAGAGAGGAAGGAAGGAAGGAAGGAAGGAAGGAAAAAAGAAAGATGGTAGCCAGCAGAAATTCCTATTTTTCATATATATTTTTAAGGTTTTTTTTTATTATTATTGGGAAGTCAGATATACAGAGAGGAGGAGAGACAGAGAGATTTTCCATCCAATGATTCACTCTCCAAGTGGCCGCAATGGCCGGAGCTGAGCTAATCAGAAGCCAGGAGCCACAAGCTCCTTCTGGGTCTCTCACACGGGTGCAGGGTTCCAAGCCTTTGGGGCATCCTTGACTGCTTTCTCAGGCCACAAGCAGGGAACTGGATGGGAAGTGGGGACGCCAGGATTAGAACCAGTGCCCATATGGAATCCCAGCATGTGCAAGGCGAGGACGACTGTAGCCACTATGCTACCACGCTGGGTTCCTACTTTTTATATCTTAACTGTTGCCTCCAGCAAGCAAAAAAATTCCTAGGGAGGGTTCTGATTGGCTCAGCTTTGGCCAGGTGCTGTATCCATCAACTACATACCCATACCCAGGGATAGATTCAACTAGCCTGAGACCAGGCTCAGAAGGAGGGGACAGTCAACCATAAACTACTTCAGTTGTCTCCCTTGGTAGCTTTTACCACAGAATTACTAGAGTACACATTTGGTGGTTGTGTACTTCCATAAGCCTATGTTCACTTTCCAAACTACTGTTATCTTTCCTTCCTTGTGATAAATGATAAGCAGAGGGTATAGAGGCGTCAGACTCGGGCAGTTGGTCTGCACTCAGCTTTGAGCATGGGTACAGTCAGAATAGCTACTGGAACAAAGTAAATACTTTGTGTTTTCTCTCCCTGCTTCCTTTAAAAAGAAGCCATGGTACTTGTAGTGTCCATTCTCCTATCCAAGTGTAGCCAACAAAAATCAACTTGGAGCTGGACAAGTTATTGTAACTTCTCCTAAGCAAAGAAAGGTGGGGGGATTTTATGTGCAAGAATTAAGAGTAGTGTACAGGGGACAACCTGCAGTCTTGGCATCCTACACGGGCACTAGTTCATGACTGTTACACTTCTGACTAACCTCCCTGCTTGTCACCTGGGGAGGCGGTAAAGGATGGCTTAAGTTGTTGGGCCCCTGCATCCAGCTGGGAGACCCAAAGAAGCTACAGGCTCCTGGCTTTGGATCAGCTCAGCTGAAGCTGTTGCGGTCATTTGGGTAGTAAACCCAAATGAAAGATCTCTCTCTGTCTCTCCTCTGTAAATCAGCCTCTCAAATTAAAAATAAATATTTTTGAAAAAGTAATGTACAAACAAAAACCCACTTTAGTACATAGCAGAAATGCAATGCTGGCAACCAGTAGAGATACAAATAATATTCATTATTGATTATTATATCAAGGCTTCATAGTTCTTTCACCTGCCATCTTCCTTCATTAGTAGAGAATTTAGAGTGATTTTTGAATTAAAAAAAGACACCCCCCGAAAAAAGAAAAGGGTTTCCCACAACATGGGTTTATGGATTTTAGAAGTTGAAAACTGTATCATTAAAATGGAGATCAAACCAACGATTAAAAAAAAAAGTCAGAATCTGCTGATACTCAAACTTGGTATCTCACCTTACTTCCTCTTCACATTTTTACCATGACTGAGGTGGTGAAAATCCATGATTGCTTTCAACAACAACAGAAGGGCTTCCTTCCTTCCCTTGTTACCATGTGCTGCAGGGGTGGGCAAGTAGCCTAGCAGTTCAGATGTTTTTAAAGGTGCCTCTGTTCCACATCAGAGTGTTTGAGTGTCCTGACCCCAGCTTCCTGCTAATGCAGCTCTGGAAGGCAGGAATGGTGGCTGAAGCACGTGCGTTTGTCTCAGCCACACAAACGACCTGAATTGGGTTGCTGGTTCTCACGCACAGTCATCCTGGTTAATGCCTGTTGCGGACCACGGGGAGCTTACTGTCTCTTTCTCTGTGTCTCTGGTTCATACATACATACATAGATAAATCAATTGATCAAGCAATAAAATGTTGTGCTTTGCTATAAAATTAACTTTATAGTGAGTTTTTTGAAGTGTTGGGATCCATGTTTTCAGAAATTCATTTTAATTTTTAATCTTACTAGCATTGAGACAACATGTTTTTTAAACTTTTGTAGAAGTGTTTTACATATATTTTAACAAACACCATGTTTATTTCCACTCCAACATGGTTTATATTTTATACCAGTCATTATTGCTAATGAAAAATTGGGATGTTGATGATATAACCTTTCACAAATCATGTCTCCAAAATATCCACTATGAAGCATTTCAGGAGAAAGGCTGTCTCAAATCAAATTCATGAATCTAGCACAACATTAGTGATAAAACACTAAAGAATTAGTAGAGTTCTGATTTTGATTCCATGGCTCTCACACCTGTAGTTTTTATCAATCAACATTATCTTTCCCTGGATTTGATCATTTAAACTGTGAAATCATTTCCTTGTTGAAAACTCGGAAAGCTGCTTTTTCTTCTTTTTCCTGAAGTCAACAACAATGGTAAGAGGAATTCTTGGTGCAGGAAGGACAGCACAACAGGCTAATCCTCAGGCTGCGAGCTCTAGCATCTTATATGAGCGCCAATTTATGTCCCAGCTGCTCCTCTTCTGATTTAATTCCCTGATTATAGCTTGGGATAAGCAATGGAGTTTGGTCCAAAGCCTTGTGACCAGTGTCTGTGTAGGAGACTCAGAAGAAGCTTCTGGCTTCTGGCTTTGGACCGGCTCAGCTCTGGCCATTGAGGCCATTTGTGGAGTGAACCAGAAGATGAAAGATCTTTCTGTTTCTCCTTATTTATGATATCTGTCTTTCCAATAAAAATAAATAAATACTTTAAAATGAGAAAGTATGAATTCACTGAAGATCCCATTACTTTATTTTTATAAGATTTACTTATTTAAAAGTCAGAATTATACAGAGAGGGGAAGACAAACTGTTCACTGGCTCATTTGCCAAATGGCCACAATGAATAGGGCTGGACCAGGCTGAAGCCAGGGGCTTCATCCCAGTACTCTACGTAAATACAGAGGCCTAAACATTTTAGCTGTCATCTGCTGCCTTTCCAGGTTGTTCGAGGGGAGCTGGATCAGAAGTTGGAGCGGCTGGGATTTGAACTCATGCCCTCATGGAATGTCAATTCTGCAGATGACTAACTAATCAACTGCACAAGAGCACTGGCCCCAGATACCGTTACTCTAATCCCTCAGTTTGGTATGACTGCACTGCTGTAAGAGGTTGTTCAAGCAAAATGCTTGTGCCAGGACACACACAGCTCAACTGGTGAATCCAGTACTGTGAAGCCCACATTCCCTATGAGAGTGCACAGTGCTCCATTTCCGATCCAGCTTGCCACTAATGTTCCTGGAAAGGCAGCAAAGGACGGCCCAAGTACTTGGGTCCTGCTTACCCATGTGGGAGACCTGGATAGAATTCCAGGATCCTGGCTTTAGCCTGGCATAGCCATAGATGTTATGGGCATTTGTGGAATGAACAGAAGATTCTCTCTCTTCTTCTGTCATTCTGCCTTTCAAATAAAACAATTGATAAGAAAGAAGATTGCACCCATGAAGGTGTAATTGAGCACTTGAATTAAGAAATCAGAACTACATATACTTGCTTTATTGCCTTAACTTTACGGCTTTAGCTAAATGTCTCCTTCTTGTGCCCTACAATAAAATAGAGCAGCACTATTTCTTTTCTTCTGTACCATTAACTTGCTAAATGGAAAAGGGTTTACATTCTAATATTTTCTATGTCTATATTAATGTAAGAGATGAACATTTTTCTGATTGTCTTAATTTGAACAAGTGACAGTAAATTAGTCATAAAATGAGTATCATCTTACTTAAAAATCAGTGTCTATTTGAAAAGTAGGAAAATGAGTTTTATGTAACAAAATGACACAAATAGATAGAAAATAATTTACTAATGCAGAGTCTGAATGCAAGGAATTGACTTTTAGGAGTTGTGCTGGGCAGGCAGCATTGGGGCGGTAGGGGAAGGCAGTTCTAAGACCTGGCTTACTGGCAGAGCAGCAGCCTCAGGAGGAGAAGCTGCTGGTGACTGTGTGGAAAGACCATGCCAACCACCAACAGTGGCTGCAGTTTCAGCTCGAGTCTCAGCCACAGGGATCCTGAGACATGGATGGTTCTGCCATTGCTACTTCCTGTTCCGAGGTGTTATTGCTCATCTCAAAAAGCATAGTCATGATTTCTGTGGCAAAGGCTAGAAATGGGCTTTGCAGGGAGAAAAAACTGGACCAGAGAACACTTTTCTAGAGACCTGGGTTCACCTGCCACCTCTACCACTTTGGACTTGACTGCTTTGGTTCACTAGCACTTCTGGGACATGTGGAGGCAACGTGACGGTTATCTCTGTGAATTCTAGTTGACTGCTCTCTTCCCTCCCTTCCTGCCCTTGGTTTCCTGTTGTTTGTGTGGACCTTCAGCACCCAGAAGAACATGCTTCAGATCCAGTCACTCTGATTTGCAGTAGCTTTAGCACATCCATGTCCTCACCAAAACTCTGGCATTTGGTTGGGTTGCAGGTCACATTGCCAGTAGAAAGGCAAATTTGTGTTTTCTCCTCTGTCTGCTAAGAGGAGTCACTGTCAAGCAGACTCTAGGCTGAGCGTGAATTGCCACTAGGTGGCACTGCTTGTTGTTATTCCAAGGCAAGGGGCTCTTTTTTTTTTTTTTTCTTGTCTTTCTCCCCACCGGGTTCCTGGCCAAGAGTCTGTGACTGGGATCCTAATCATGCTGGAGCCGTTCTGTGCTGGGAAAGGAAGTTCTATTTTTGGCATGTTATCAATATCTGAGGACCAAACATACTCCACCTTCAATCTAGGGGCATTACCTCAACAGTGTTGTCTTTATGCAGAGGTGATTTTGAAAGAATATATTGTATTTGGATGTCAACGTTCAAAGGCTCCGAGGCAGAAAATTCCATTTCAAAAGAAAGTGTGATTAATGAAGCCACATAAATCCTGTCGAGGCTGGAGCCATTTCAGAAATCACACCATACAAATCAAAGAAGCAGGGTTTCCTAGATTCCCGCTCACTTTCTCTTGTTTTTGTTTCTGTGCCATCCTAGGCTTTTCCTTTTCTTCTTTTGTAGCTCTTCAAGCACATGTATGCAAACTCCAAAACAGGAGGGGACTTGGTCAGAAGTTCTAGCTCCAGGTAGCTTCACCTCTCAAGCTGTTTCTCTGCTTTCCAACCCCATGATATCCAAAGACTGGGCAGAGTGTCATTACCTGCTTACAAAACCTGAATCCAAGACCAGTGCGGTGGTGTAACATGGAAAAACCACTGCCTGCAGCCCCCAAATCCCATGGGGGTTCTGATTCAAGTCCCAGCTGCCCCACCCCCAATCCAGCTCCCTGTGAATGTGCCTGGAAAACAGGCGAAAATGAGCCGAGAACTTGGGCGCCTGCACCCACAAGAGAAATTGAGAAAGAAGACCCTGGCTCTTGGCTTATAACTAGCCCGTCTCCAGCCATTACAGCCATTTGTGGCGTAAGCTGGTGAATGGAATTTCTTTGTTTTTCTCATTATTTCTTTAAAGAATTTGCTTGTTTTTATTTGAAAGGCAGATTTTACAGCGAGAGAAGGAGAGATAGAGTTCGCTCCCCATATGGCCACAACAGCCAGAGCTGAGGCAATCTAAAGCCTGGAGTTTTTTTCAGGTCTCCTAGGGGCCTAAGGACTTGGACTATTGTGTTCTGCTTTCCTGGGATGTAAACAGGGAGCTGGATCAGAAGTGGAGCAGCAAGGACATGAACTGGCACCTATATGGGGTGTTGGCACCTCAGGCTGAGAATTAGCTTGCTGTGCCACTGTGCCTGCCCTCTGTGTCTCTCCTTCTCTTTGTTACTCTACCTTTCAAATAAATCTTTACTTAAAAAAAACTTCATGGGACCAGTTGCAGTTAGCTCAATTTTAATGATGTCTTACAGAAAAAGCTAATCTAAAATGATATAGATCTATACTAAAGGTTTTCTAGAAAAGATTCTGTGGGAGAGATAGATGCTGTAGAAAAAAATGATTAACTATCCCCTTACATATTTTATCCCTTTCAATGTTCCCATGAATATCGGCTTCTAATTTTGCCACCTCATTTCCTCTGAATTCTCCAATTTGCCTTGTTTATGCCTGAATCCTGTTCACTCTGCCCATCCATAAACTTGGGCTTCCTACTCTCTATCATTCTAGAAGTATATTAACAGGTGTGCAGAGATGGTCACCCCAGCCCCTTTGAACTATGTCTACCTCCAAGAATAAACTCATAAGCCAAACAATGAATGGGCAGTGTGGCACCATGTTGGCTAATACAGTGTCATAGAATGTAGTCCAGTGGTTAAGCACAAGACCTGTGGAGCCAGGCTCCTGTGTTTAAAGTTAAAGTCCTTCACTTACTTGATGACTTTTGGCATGTTACATGGCTTCTCTATGCCTTAATATATCCACATACAGAATGTAAATGATAATGGTTTCTACCTGAATTAAATGTACTAGTATAAGTCAAGCACTTCCAAGAGTGTCTGGTTCAGAGAAAGTACAATGTAAATATTCATTATCACTGTTAATGCCTTGATTATTATAATTTTTAATATTATTTGTGGCACAATGGCTGGTAAACAAAATATGACTGTGAGCAAAAAGGATAACATCTCTACCATTATGCAGCCTTATAGCTTATGGAAGGAAACAGATCAGCAACCTGCACCTGCAGGTGAGCATACAAAGATCATGGAAAGAAACGTTACACGGATGATAAGGGATGCTAACCCCTGCAGGAACCTGGAGAAAACTTCCTTTTTGTCCTGAGACCCAAAGGCATCCAACGTGTAGTCTTCACAGATATCACTACCAAGACACTCAGCTCTTCTGGCTGTTGTGAGGAAGACGCAAGCAGAAAGGAGGAGCCTTGCTCCCGTTTCTGCTTCGTCTCATCACTTGCTCCAGTGCAGCGAGGACTTCAGGCAACTCAGCATCATGTTGCTTGAGGGACTTGGATCTCCAGGAGCAGAAATAGACTCCCAAACAGAGAAGTAGACTTAGCTTTGAGTAAATCTGGCATGGCGGGGCACACATCAGAGCACCCAAAAGATTAAAAATGGACCTGGCTGCAACACCCACTGGCAAATGCCAAAGCGAGGTGGGCTGTACCAGACTGGGCTGCAGCGCCCAACCAGCACCATGAGACCTAGGGAGAGAGTGGGCAAAGCCGCTAGGGGGGTTGTGGAGGGCTCCCCTGCTGGACAGCCACTCTCACTGGAGAGCATGAGCTTGCATGGGGGCAGACCAGACTAGGCAGGGCGATAACACCTGTGGGCCTCATGTGAGCTGGATCAAGGAAAAGCCAAGCTGGGCTGATTGTTCCTACAGGTGCAAGCATAAATTAGAATGGGTCAGGGTTGGTTGGGCTTTGCCATCATCAGCTGGCAGAGGCTGGCACTGGGGCTAAATCTGTCAAGTGAAACTCTAGAACCACCTGGAGAGTGTATTATCCAAGAGTGGGAGTGGCCTAGTAGGGAAATTGTGGGCTCCTCCCTCTTGCCTTGCCACTCCCACTGGAGAGCATGAAAACCAGGATTGGGGTAAGGGTGGCTAGACAGAACAGCACCTGCCAGTATGTGTGTGGGCTGGATAGTAGGGCAGGTTAGGTTGCACTAGGCTTCAGCGCCCATTGACATGTACGAGAACTAAATGGGATGTGGGACAGACTGAACAAGTCTGCAGTACATAGTGGCAAACATGGGAACCAGGGTAGGGGGCAGGCCTAGCAGGGGTTATGGGGAGTCACCCCAACTAGGCTGCAGCTCCCACTCCCACTGATTTGTGTGAGGGCCGAGTATGAAGTGGGCAGGATCGGGCTGGACTGCAACAACCATTGGTTCGTGTGAAGACAGGGCTAGAAACAGAACTGACCTAGCAATAGCAACCACCAGCATATGCATGAGCTGAATGGGGCGACAGACTGTGCCAGACCCTGTACTGGCAAGCATACACAAGAATCAAGTCTGGGATCACCTCAGACAAAGTTTCTTTGGAGATCCCTCCAACTGAACTGCTGATCTCAGAGCCCCAACCATGAAGAGACTAAGTCAGCCAGTGGATTCTGAAGAAATTTCATTGGGTATGGAGCGGCTTGATTGGCAGCAATGCAGAACTGTTGAACTATCAAAACTGCTTGAGCAGTACCCTCGGAGCATGCCCCATGTTGGGGACCTGGGATGGATGGGAGGCTGGGTGGGGCTTCTCCCTTTATCTTTTCCCTTACCCTGGATACAGAAAAAAAAATGATATTAATGTGGAAACAGTGGTCTTACCCACTTTCCTGTAGTCCTTGACTCTTTGTCCCCTAATCAACTATGTAAATTTTACCAAAATTAAAGAATTAATAAAAAAAAATTTTTTTAATGGGTCCAGTATGATGATTCAGTGACTAAATCCTCTACTTGCAAGCACCAGGATCCTATATGGGCACTGTTACATGTCCCATTCAGCTCCCTGTTTGTGGTCTGGGAAAGCAGTACAGGATGACTGAAAGCCTTGCGACCCTGAACCCACGTGGGAGACCCAGAAGAAGCTCCCAAGTTCCTGGCTCCTGGCTTTGGATTAGCTCCCACTTTGGGAGTGAACCAGTGGATGGAAGATGTTTCTCTTTGTCTCTCTTTCTGTAAATCTGCTTTTCCAATTAAATAAATAAATCTTTTTTTTTAAATGAGTTTATTCTCAGTGTCCTCGGGGGTAGCCCTTGCAATATCCAGACAGAATGATGGTAAAGAGGACAAGCCAATGTTCTGCGACATCTTACTGTTCATATGGAGATCTACAATCATTGGAAAAATCACTTTTATTTTTTCTGCCTCTAAGGAATCATAAAATATCCCTTTGAACCAGTTGACAAATGTGTATGGTATGGCCACGCAGTGTGGTGCCATATTACAAATGGAGATGTAATAAAGAAATAGGTCTCACTGAGTTCTCAACCTTAAGTAAGAAATAGACACATAAGTAAATTCAGGTATAATCTAATTGAATATAACATTGTAAAGCCCTGAGCAACGTCTTGCAGGAACATGGCAAAAGAGAGAAACAGTAGGGTTGACACCCGGATCAGGCTGTAGAGCTCACTATGGCAGAAGGTGACAGAGATATGGGATTAATTCAGGGTTAGAAAAATGAGGCAGAGAGTTGATAAGATTATCAACTTGGAAAGAGAAATATTCATTTGTACTTAAAAATTGTTTTTTACTTTCATTTTGCTTAAAGGGTAGGGAGAACGACAGGTAGAGAGTAATCCTCTATCCATTGGTTCCCTCCCAAACGCCCAAAATTGTCATGGGTAAGCCTGGTTAAAACCAAGAGTCAGAAGCTCAGTAGAGATCTCCCACATGGGTAGTAGGAACCAAGCCCTCAAACAGTCATCTAGTCTTCCAGGATGCATATTAGCAGAAAGCTGCATCTGAAGCAGGTATGGAGGTTGAGCCAGACATCCTGGGATATGGATACCGCAAGAGTGTCTTTATGGCTAACTGCAGTACTACCTGTAAGTTTTAATTTTAAGCTGGAAGTTGTCAAGTTGATTTAAGACTCTCCACAAGTCACAGTTCTGGAAGATTAGAAGACACTCAAAGTCATGAGCACTCCTCCGCTTTTCCAGCTGCATTCATCTACAAAGCTTTCCATAAAAGGCAGAGAAAAAAAGGAAGCAGTTATATAAAACAGGAGCAAACACTGTCCCTGTGAGGAACCATGGGTAAGAGTTTTCTGTAGAAATCTGAGATGTAACGCCTGAGCATTGTCCATTTGTTCATTCCTCTTTTATTAAATGTATGCTGTAGTAAGATGCTATTCTATATGTTGGGAGGCAAGGATGAGTATAACTAGGCCTTTGCAGGGCAGGGCACTATGGCAATCCTGCAGTTGGAAAGAAAAACAAATACCTAGAAGCTAAATAGCCCTCATCAACAATTTTATAAATACCAAAAGAACGGGATAATGTCTAAAATTCCAGTCATGCTAAAATTCAGAAGTACAGTGAGAAATGTAATTTTCATATTGCTTATTATTAATCTGGCCTTTTAAAAAAATCCCTCCCCTATGAGTGAGTGCACGGAAAATAACTAAGTGTTGAGTTCAGTTTAAACATTACTGCAACCCCCAAATGTCTTTCCAGGTAGTGGTTGAGTTTCAGTAATTTCTACTCTGTTCTCCTAAATTCTCTGAAGATGACACATGGGAGTGTGTCTGGGCTGGATGTCAGAGCTTCAACGGTCTTGATGGGGTTGAGTAAGGAATGTCACAGTCCCTTCCCTGTGCTCCTGTGCTCCTGTGCTGTGCTCCGTTCCTACTCGTGCAAATTCTGATGGCCTTGAGTAGCAATATGGTGCTCAACCAAGACAAAGTCCAGTCGATCTTCCTACCTGGCTCAGCGTTCCTCCTCATGAAACTGTCCCATACTAGAGGTGCCCTTTCAAGCTCTGCCACTTAACCTATCAGGCCTCTTAGAATACTTTCTGACTTCTCACTGTGTTTTCTGTGTGACTTTGCAAGCTGTGAATATCACCTATGCTGCTGCAGAAACCTGGAACAGAGTACCAGCAGTAAATTCCCGCTTTAGAAGTCCCAGTCTAAGATGACCCCAGGCAACCTGGGGGAATCAGGAACCTGCATGTATCCATATGTACCACTGCTCCTTCCTCTTCCCAGACCAAAGAGTTACAAAGCAAAATTAGAACAGATCTGGTCAGTTTGTTTTCCGTAATGATGTCCCTCTTTTGCAGCTTTGGAAGCAGTGGACTTTTCTGCCCACTTCCCCTCTCTTCCTGGATATTTGTCTATAAACTTTTATTGAGACAGCGAACCAGATTTATTCCCAAATGTATCCAGTTGAAACTAAAGGAATTTTGACAATCTCTTTCCCTCTGCATAAAACCTGTGTCTTTTTGTCTCAAAATACCAAGACACGGTGATCTGCTGGGAGTCAAGAGGCCCCTTGACACTGGCCTCTGAAACAGGGCAGTGGTATGATGATTAAAGAAGGAAATTAAATTTGTGTGTTTAATATCAACAAAGAGTATGCCACTTTTAAGATAATGGGATTGTATTTCTTCGTCTTCTAATTGGGTGGCCCAAGGAATGTAGTTCTACAGGTTGCCTCTGAGTACACTGTTGCACGTGTTTCAAGCTCAAATAAGTTCAGGGAATGCCGAGTTAAACAGAGTTAAGTAGGCTTATTTAATGTGCAAACTATCAGGGCCTTTAATATGCTGTTATGTGAGTTTTCATGTGCTGTTTCCCAAATGTATTTGGCCATAGGACACTTTTTTTTTTTACATCTCCTGGAATATAGCAATGCAAGATGCTGAAAATCCTCCAACCCCAGAATCAATGAATGCATTCATTGCAACATATCTTCTTCATTAAGTGAGACAAGTGTAAAAGTGTTTTTGTATCTGACCTGCTTCTAACATAGGCTCTTCCTTGGGTGTATGTTAGCTTGTTATTGTAACTACCCTGACTTCAGTGTTGTATGAAGCACCTGGAGTTAGAACATTGGAGACATGGGAACTTAAAAAATTTATCTTCTAAGAAGCAAGCAAGCATCAAAAGGAGAGACCAAGGATCATATTCCTGATCTTCTCTGGACTCTCTGGCTGAAATACATAGGGATCCATGTTGCCCTCGAGCAGAGTGGGAAATGGATGATGGCTCATCGTTAAGGAATGCAAAATAAAGATTCATGGCTTTCCATATAAAATACATATGGTATAAGATTACTGTGCAGTCTCCTTCAATCAGAAAGAATGCAAATATTGCTCACATGGTAGGAACAAGAGGAACCAAGTCTGAGCAGACAGAGATTGGTCTCAACAGCAAAGTTCTGGCCAAACTGTTTTACAGAGAATATAATTATCCGAAAATAGGTTCCATAAAAGGGGCATTACCTAAGGAAAAATAATCAAAACTCAAGAGATGTTGATGAGTTTCCAGGGAGGACAGTGATGGATGAGAGGAAATGGCAGGAGAAAACTGTCAAAGGCAGGATAATGGGCCCAGTGACCCCTTTTGACCCCTTTACCTTTCCCAAACTTTTCTTCTGTCCTTGTTAAATAGAGAAGAAGCCTAACCAGACTCAAAAAGCAAAAATGTGGGAGAAAATGGATATTTCATGTGCAGCCACATGTGAGACGAATGAATAACTCACAAAGAAACAACTCCATCCCATTGTACACGTCCCATGTAAGAGGGATTGATTTAAACACGCGGTATTATGAGACATTCCATGCACACAGGAGAGCAACTGGGAGTTCTAGGGCTCAGAGCATCAGCTATGATGGGCCCTCCATGTTTGGGAGCAAAGAACAGACTAATGAAAGAAGTAGAACAATTTTTGCTCCTAACCCTGTTACCTGATTAAATTACAAAATATTGGTACCAACGTGTGGGCACACTTTTTTTTTTCAGATAAAACTCAGTAGAGGTAATAATGAAAACCCTAGCTATCATGAAACCTTATGGCTCTTCAAAAAAAAAATAAAGTTTGTCCTATCAAGGCTTTTGTTATTAACAATTCAGAACTATGGGAAAAACCTCATCTTCTTGCCAGACCAGTAGGGAGACAGCATCATTACTGTATGTGTCTAATATCCTCCCCTCTCATCTCCCCGCCTCCTACTTCTCACTTCTTCAGTGACACAGGATTGTGGCAGGTGAGATAAGGCACATGCTTACTCTGCTCCCTCCTTGGCCACAGATAAGATTATTGGACTAAGGCTGGACCGTTTTAATACCATATCCTTCTAATCAAAGTGATGGGTCCAAGGTGTGGACACAAGCCAACTATGACACCAATCAGAATTTTGAGTGGATGTAACTTGCCTCTCCAAGGTTTGGTTTTGTGAGCTGAATAGCCTTTAAGCCTTTATGGTTTGCTTTCTTCCTTCCTTCCTTCCTTTCTTCCTTTCTTTCTTCTTTTTTCCTTCCTTCTTCCCTTCCTCCAACCCTCCCTCTCTCTCTCTTTCTTTCTTGTTAAAATTTACTTATTTTTATTGAAAAAGGCAGATTTACAGAGAAAAAAAGGCACAGAAAGGAAGATCTTCCATCCGCTGGTTTACTCTCCAAGTGGCTGCAATGGCCAGAGCTGAACTGATCTGAAATCAGGAGGCAGGAGCTTCTTCAGATCTCCCACTTGGGGGTAGGGTCCCAAGGTTTGGTCATTCTCCACTGTTTTCCCAGGCTACGAGCAGGAAATGGATGGGAAATGGAGCAGCCAGGATATGAACTGGCACTCAAATGGGATCCCAGCTTGGACAAGGAGAGGATTTAGCCACTGAGCCATCATGCTAGCCCCCCTTATTGCTTTCTTATACTTAATGTAGTTCAAGCTAAGTGGTCTCTGTGCAATTGGAAGCTTTCCAACTGAGAGAAGGACAATGGCAGAATAAGCAAGCCTATCTCCTTTGTCTGACTCCATAAAATTTCTATGGAAGGTATATAGGGTCAGAATATAATGGTGAATATAACAGAAACATAATGGTGAACATACAGATACAGAGTCTATTGTTCATATAGAATATGACTTACCAAGAATAGCAAGCATTCAGTGACTTTCAATTATTAATGAATACCAAGTGCTCAGTGGTCCATAAGGAGAATAGTCAATAACCAAAAGCCAGGTGTCTGGGAATGAGGCAATAAAGTTTCCATAAGGAAGTGACATTTACATAGGTACCTGAGGGTTGGTCAGAGTTAGTTCCCAAGGTCTGCTTTGCCATTTTAATCCTGGGTACCACGGCAGCTACTGAAGTTGAAAAAAATGTCTTCTTTTTCTTCAGATTTAGCAGATATCAGCCTATTTATTGGCTAATGCTAATGGCATTATGAAGGCTTGCACTTTTTATTGTACCTGTGTTCTTATCAAGTAGCAAATGCATTACAGAAATATTTGACCTAAGTAAACTGAAGATCCAGCTAGAAAAGTGGGACAAATAGCCCCCAATGGGAAAAAATAATTATTCTAATTCCTCTCTGATGAATTATCTTTGGAATCCGAAGTATCTGTTTAAAAATTCTGATAATGCTTATAGATTTCCACCCAATCAAAAATTATGACAATGTAAGTGGATTAGTATGGTGGTCCAAACAATATATGCTTTTGTTGTAAGGACTGTAAATGTTTATTAAAATGTATCTGTGCTGAATGCAAATTAGTGCTGGGCCAATCCTAATGTAACATCCATTACTTTGTTGAACTGTTTTTGGTTGTGATGGATTCAATATCCTTTGGTATGACCAATAATTCATATTTGTCAACTCTCATTTGTATGTAGATGCAGAAACTTATACTGAAGGTTCATCTTATCTCCCTCAATGGCAGAACTAATTTGATTTACTATTTTTAAATTGTAGCTATGTTACCTCTTCAGAATCTTAAACTCCATTATGTTTTGGAATTACTTGTGTTCATGATTTTATATTCCATCTCAAGAGAACATACAAACTCTCTGAAATCAGATACCAGAGCTTCTTGTCCTCTCTTCAGCACAAACCATCTCACCAATAATCAGTGTTGATGGTTTATTTAGCATATCTTTATCAAGTCCTTAACATAGACCAGACACTATTTTAGGTCTGGGAATTTGGAAATTAATATGCATTTCAGTTTATATGGTTGTTATTTATCTCATAAAATATCATAAGGATTGTCATCTGGAAATAGGAAGGAAAAAAGGGAGGCAGAGGGAAATGGTGGAAGCTGCTTCTTTACGTTTATGGACTGTGATTATTGCCCATCAGATAAACATTTTTTTCTTTCCGAAGAATTGAAATTTTTAAATTATGTTCAGTATCTAACAAAATAGTTAAAAGCAGAGTGTGGAAAAAAATCAGTGTAATATACTCATAATTAAGAGTAAGTTAAAAATGAAAACAAAGCTTACTCTCAGTGGTACTGCTATTGAACTGTCATGTAAAAGTTTATATAATTAGTGGAAGCATGTTAATTGAATTATGGCAATTAAATCAGCCTTGAGACAAGAGGGTCCCTTCTGATTGATGAGATTGTGTTGATACCTTAACCCACTCTCCAAGTTGAGAAGTTTTGGAACAGTCTCATCCTGCCTCTTAGTACCTTAGCTGCCGTGGTGTAGCCAAATCTTAATCCCTCCACCGTTGACCATCTACTTTGAGGAGTTTGGATTTCTTTCCTAAATTCTACTGAGTTGACAACATTGATGGCTACGCTTAAACAACAAAGAAGCCCTGCAGTTTACATCTGTGTGCGCAAATCTTCAGCAAGAGACAGGAGTGGGAAGAAGTGGAAATATTTGGAGAGTTAATGTGTAGAGGGCAATTATCCTTTCAGTTCTTCCTTAATAATGTCCTTGTTGATTGAAGGGTTGAGAAAAGACTAAAGCAGGGCTTCACACAGGTTTGGGGGCTGTTTGGGCACTATAATTGTCCATGTTCACGCCTTTTCAGTGGATGCTGCAGAATGAGATAGCAGCATGTGTATTAGATCATGTCTCTAACCTGATATTAATAAACAAAGTAGCCTCATGAAATTTCCTTCCTCTCTCCAGGACTAAATTTGCTCTACAAAATAAATCTGCCACAGTTCCTTTCAGCTTGCTATTCTACACATTCTGGTCCATTCACAAATTTAGTGCTATGTTTTCCAGGGCTTTAAAAATGGGTTGTCAGCATCCTGTGTCCTGGGGGGATAAAACTGCATGGGCAGAACGCACTGTTGGGAGCTATTGTGATGCTGCTTGGGACTGCTAGAGAGCTGAAGCAGTTAATTCTTCTAGAAAAGAACAATCCAACCAAAAGAAGAGAGGACCATTCTGAGACATCTGAAGACAGTCTTCTTGGGGAAGTTCT
Organism: Ochotona princeps; assembly: GCF_030435755.1. Classification (NCBI taxonomy): domain Eukaryota; kingdom Metazoa; phylum Chordata; class Mammalia; order Lagomorpha; family Ochotonidae; genus Ochotona; species Ochotona princeps. Next base: position 47,562,906 of record NC_080845.1, read on the forward strand.
GTATAATGCCCAGAGATCAATGCATAATGAAAAAGATGAGGCTATTGGTTAAAAAATGAGGATTTTGAAGATTGCCGCAGCTAAGGAGTCAACCAAACCTTAGCAGGACCTTCCTAAGGGCTGGACTCAGTGTGCCAGCACAGACCACACACCAGTGAAGTTGGTACTGTCTGCTGGCCTGGCTGATGAGAATTAATCCTGTTTTCCAGGGGGTTGAAATCACAGTAACCTCGATTCCTTGGGTCCCCTGGATCTGCAGGGCTCACTTTAAGTCAAGTCTGCTTTTCATTCACTGCTGTTTCTTTCTTGCTTGCTTTTTTTTAACAGTGCTGCTAGCTGTATAAATATTTTACAGTTCCCCTATGAAAAGTTTCCAAGGGGCCCATGTTGAGGGGGAAAAAAATCTTTGAAAGGATTTTTCCATAGCAATTAAAACCTTTCAAAGCACTGAGAACTCCCCAGTCCCACTTCAGTGCACCAAACCTCTATTTTTTTTATGTTATTATTTTTTTTCTTTTCTTTTTTTTTTTTTTTTTTGCTGAGTTGGATGGCTCTGGGTCTGAAAATAAGCCAACCTCTTTGTTTGGTGACTTTGCGGGTTGCAGATAGACATTTGGAATTGAAATGCAGTTGAAACACAGCAGAGCTGTGGATGGAACCAGCAGAGGGCTTAAAAGTGCTACGATCAGAAACTCTAACCCTGATTTCCTGTATCTCATTTACAGCGGTAAAATGACTATAAATCAACCTAAAGCTCATTTTGGCTCCCCAGATGAAGTCAAATGTACACTCTGACTTATGCATATACCATTTTTAGTTAACGCACCAATAAAAATAATTGTGCAAGCCTAAATTTGGAAGTGTTCCCAGCATTTATGACAAAACTTAATAAAGCCAGGCGCATTGAATGTAATATGGGAATTTTATTGAAATAAAATTAGTCCATCATGTAAGCCCACATTTTCCTCAGATTTCTTGGACTTCATATGAGAGCTCTCCTGGGGACCCTAATAGGGTCCTGTGAAAATTCAAGTTCAGTATGTAGAGGTGCGGGGTACAAAGGAAGTTTCTACAATGGGTAGGATGCTACAGCCAGGTTCAGTGAAGCAAGCCACACACACACTGCTCCAAGCATGCTGCTATCCTCTTAACAGCAGCATCTAAGCAGCAGATATATTGTGGTTTTACTCAAAATATGGGAGTCCTGGAGATTAAGGGGGTGGGGCTCATCTATAATTCTGGTAACAGTGGGATTTGTCAGAAACCTATTACATAGTTTCCCTAAAGAAGAAGCACAATGGCAGCCATAGTGTATGTCCCTAGGTCTGGTCGCTTGACTATATTTAGGAATGAAAGCCAGAGAGGAGATGTGGTTTTGGCCACACAAAGGAAGAGGCAACATTGATGGCTTTGAAATGTGAGGTTGTGACAGATGGTGCAGGGATGTGGGCATTTGAATAAAGGAATCCAAGTTCTGATATGGATTATATTTCATTTCCAGTGGTTCTAAAACTTTAGTGAGTACATAAGCACTTCTTGGGGTGCTTGTTAAAAATATATGTGTGCAGGCCCTATCTCAGAAGGTTTTAATATGACATCCATAGGCAGACTTAAGAATTTGCATTTTAAAGAATACCTAAGTTAATTTTGATGCAGGTGGTCCAAGGGTCCCAATTTGAAAGTATTTCTATCAAGTCGAGCATCAACAGCAGCAAATTTCTTTTTTTCCACATTAATATTATTATTTTTTTTTCTGTATCCAGGGTAAGGGAAAAGATAAAGGGAGAAGCCCCACCCAGCCTCCCATCCATCCCAGGTCCCCAACATGGGGCATGCTCCGAGGGTACTGCTCAAGCAGTTTTGATAGTTCAACAGTTCTGCATTGCTGCCAATCAAGCCGCTCCATACCCAATGAAATTTCTTCAGAATCCACTGGCTGACTTAGTCTCTTCATGGTTGGGGCTCTGAGATCAGCAGTTCAGTTGGAGGGATCTCCAAAGAAACTTTGTCTGAGGTGATCCCAGACTTGATTCTTGTGTATGCTTGCCAGTACAGGGTCTGGCACAGTCTGTCGCCCCATTCAGCTCATGCATATGCTGGTGGTTGCTATTGCTAGGTCAGTTCTGTTTCTAGCCCTGTCTTCACACGAACCAATGGTTGTTGCAGTCCAGCCCGATCCTGCCCACTTCATACTCGGCCCTCACACAAATCAGTGGGAGTGGGAGCTGCAGCCTAGTTGGGGTGACTCCCCATAACCCCTGCCAGGCCTGCCCCCTACCCTGGTTCCCATGTTTGCCACTATGTACTGCAGACTTGTTCAGTCTGTCCCACATCCCATTTAGTTCTCGTACATGTCAATGGGCACTGAAGCCTAGTGCAACCTAACCTGCCCTACTATCCAGCCCACACACATACTGGCAGGTGCTGTTCTGTCTAGCCACCCTTACCCCAATCCTGGTTTTCATGCTCTCCAGTGGGAGTGGCAAGGCAAGAGGGAGGAGCCCACAATTTCCCTACTAGGCCACTCCCACTCTTGGATAATACACTCTCCAGGTGGTTCTAGAGTTTCACTTGACAGATTTAGCCCCAGTGCCAGCTTCTGCCAGCTGATGACAGTGACAAATTTCGGTATGTGTAATAAATGTTTGGTTTGGAGGTGTTAATTCATGTGCTAAGCACAAAGGAAGGTTTTGAAGTCTAACTCTCCCATTGTGTTTCGAGTGCTATCTATGGAGATGTTTCGGAAAACCTGGGATAATGATATTTCATGGCTTTACTTTGTAGTGTGGTTTAGTGCTTAATTAGCCTTTGCAACTAACACATTTTTTCCACTCAGGTACTTATAAAATCCTTAGTGGAATGTGAGCCTGTTCTCTCCTGATGCTTCCTCAAAAGAGTACAGAATAGTTGGATTGGGTCTTGATAGCAATTGTGCAGGTATCTGAAGTAATTGGGAGTTCTCACTCAGTTAGTCTGCCAAGCCGATAGATAGGCCCAAGGCTCAGTTTCTATCTGTAAGACTCCCCATCGATAGATCCAAGGATGGCTGAAACAGGCCTACAGTTGTGGCACCTTGGTGATGCTCTGAGCATTTCAGGAGTTATTTTTGGATACTGACTTCACTACTTGCATCATTCAGACAGAGAGAGGCTTTCTCAGACCTTCTCTTATACCTGATTTTCTCTACTTTCTCTGACTTTCCCTAGGTATCATACTTCTAGTCAACAACTTGCAACATCTTGCCTGACTTCTGTTGTCACAATAGAAAACATATTGGGAACATTACATGGAAATTGCACAATGCCTTTTCCTCTTAGTGACAGCAGCAGACAGTCTTTGAGGTGGCTTTTTGGCATTCAGACTTTGTATAATTACCTACCATTGAATGTGAGCAGATAGCGTCTTGCTTGTTATGATCAACAGAATATAGTAGATGTTATAGAGGGTCAGTCATATGATTGTATCTTAACATGTAAGTTCTCCATGGACTCCCCCTGCTGGTTTGATATAGGTAGTTGTGTTAAGAAACTCCATTTTTCGGATGGGGCCACTGTTGTAGTGCTGTAGATTAAGTTCCCGTTCGTTATATCAGTATATTATATTGGGGTTTTCGTTCTGGTCCCAGCTGCTTCACTTATGATAATGGTCCAAGTACTCAGGGCCCTGCCATAGATACATTTGGGAGACCGAGATGGAATTCTTGGCTTCTGCTTGAAAGCTGAAGCTTGATGGAGACCTGACTGTTACAGGGATGTGGTGAATGATCCCATAGTTGGAAGTGCTGTGTGTGTGTGTGTGCACATACACCCATGTGTCTCCTGTACCACTCTTCCATCCCTCTCCCTTATCAGTCAATCAATCAATATTTTTAAAAGATACTAAGAGTCCCTATGACAAGGAAGCATGGGTAGCCTCTCAGAGTGGAGGGGAATCTCTGACCAACAGTGCTCAGTCAACTGTAAGGACGGGGATTCTGCCATCAAACTGACTAATTTGCAAGCAGCTTCTTCCCCAGTCAGGGCTGCTCATGGCCATGCAGCCTGACTCACAGCTTCGTTTCAACTTTAAGGGATGCTAAGTCAAGGATTCAGGCTAGGTTGGGATTTCTGACTCACAGAAACCGTGCAGTTATGAGGATGGTTTTAAGCAACTAAATGTGTGAAGATGTATTAGGTAGCAAGTGAAAATGAATAGAATGACCATTTGATTTGACTTGTCTGTTAGTGTGTATGGTAAGATATCCCAGGCTTTGGAGGAATGACCTCTCTGCAGAAACAGTTAAGAACATCAGGTTGAAAGGGGAATTCATATTTATATGCTTGTCAATATTTTGAACCATGTTTAAAGTCTTCTAAAGTGTTTACATATAAGGTGTTTTAGCCTGAAATTATTTTGTAACAGTGGCCATCAATTATTGAGCATGTACAATATGCTAGTCCCATTTTTAAGTTCTTTGGATATACTAATTTGTTTAATTTTCACTGTTCTATCAAAGTGGCCTTATTAACTCCAAGTTACAGATGAGGGAGCTGAGTAAGACTAACTGAAAGTCAAAACTACGAAGTGAATTTGGTGCCCTCTCCTCCCACCCTGAGCATGCACAACAAAGCCAAAAAGAGTTAGTGCCCTTTCGGTATCAAATTGTGTCTAATGACGTTTTCCTGTATCTTCATTTTTAAAATTATGTGTTGGTATTGTGAAAATTGAGCTTGGTATAGGCCTTCCTAGACTTGTAAGCCAGTCGGTTTAGATTTATCACACAGATCTTTTCACCTAGGATAATAATGCTTACAGGTACTTAGTAGGCAAAAGTGAGCACTTGGGTAAAGATGAAAATGATAGAAGTTTGAACCCTTGAGGCAAATAGATTTCTGCAAACCTACTAACGTTGGGCTAATTATTTGCTATATCTTCATTATTTGAATGAATTTTTCTTAGTATATGCTTGGTTTTGTTAATATATTCTTGAAAATGTAAAATCAAGACTGAGTTTGATGTGGCCAGTGGAAGCCCAATTTTGTAGCTCTTTTAGTTCATACTGTTGTTATGTATCCTGGAAAAATATTAAATTACCTTTTGAAATAGCAACACGACACCCAAAGCCGGTAGAAAGTCTATGAAGTATTCCCCTGTTCCTCATGGCCCTTAAATTTAATCAAGTATTACCAAATTCTATCTGCAAGTTTTTTGTTATTTTGGTTTTTTGTTTTTGTTTTTCTTGCTTTAGTCTTAAGTATCTTGACCAAATTTGGCTAGCATGTTTTTAGAGAATGCTAGGGAGCAATTACCAGTATCTTCACTTTGTAGATTAAAAAAAAAGCCAAGATTCAGAAAATCTAAACTGTCCAAGGTTAAGATGGTATAAATAACAGATGAGGGATTTGATCTCAGATTTCCTTGCTGCATGCTTAAGGCCGTGTTTACGATACAAAACTCTGGATTCTATTTCCTCCTGCAAGATTCTTAGTGGGAAGTGGTAACAGGATGGACCATGCTTTCCCCTCTGCTCTCCTATACTTGCAGAAAAATGAACCTGAAATTTGCCTGATATTGTACCCTGTGTTGATCTAGACTTTCAGCTCCCTGGAAAACCTCCACTTGCCCAAAATGTATAGCCCATTGTTGTCGACCCCTCTGGGGATGTTTTTCTTTTGATCTAAAGGATTTTTGGCCTTTTACAAGTTCCATGGATTATGAGAGCACAGACTATGATGGGAGGCGACTGCTCTGAGCCACACAGGGGTTCTTTGAAAGCCTCCCACATATGTTCTTGCAGCCAGAGATGACAGCTGCCAGTGGAGAGGTAGGGACTGAGGAAAGGGCGGGAGTTTGTAATGTGGCTCTCCTAGTCAGCAGTGCAGGCGCCTCCTGGAACATGTGTAACCAGACACCACACCACGTACAGCACTCACTGAACTTTTAGCCTTCTCTGAAGAAACATGCTTGAAAAATTCTCAATAAAAAATTTAAAAGTCCCCTGTCCCTACCCTTGCTTTTCTTTGTCCCAAGGAGTCCTTTCAGGGGAGTAACCCCATATCTTGAGTTTCTTATGTCTAGGGAATTGAGGAAACTCCTCCCTTTCAGAGCAGGTCTGAGGCGGGGGGCTCCCAGAGTTGTAACACTCTCCTCTGATTCTCATGGCTCGTGAGGAGAGAGGAGAATCTGGTCAAGGACTGGTTGTGGTGAAAGTGGCAAGGGGTGGTGAAAGTAAAGAAAGGAAAAGAATGAGCCATAATTTTGAACCCTTACACTTGGAGAGAATAGCCCAATTGGAACCCTAAAAACTCATTCCTGAGTTGGTAGTTTTTTCTGGTGCCATGGGAAACTGTGTTCCTTATCTCATCCTGCTTTAGGCATTTGTTCAGTGGCTTTTACTGTAGATTCAACTCTCAACTGATCATTGGAGCAATGGATAGTGGTTCAGGGGAGGGGGTCAGACAGCTGAGAAAGAGGTTGCAATCTAGAGTATTGCATGTAGGAATATATAAAAGGGCAGCCAAAGCTCCTGAAAGCTGTTTATTGCTGTATAACAAATTGCCCTGCACATGGTAGCTTGAAACAACAAGTACTTAATCATCTCCTGCAGATTCTAAGAGTCCTGAAGTTGCTCAGCTGGATAGTTCTGGCTCAGTCAGTTATCAGATTACTGTCAAGATGTTGGCCAGGGTTGTGGTCTACTGAAGACATGCCTGTGGGTGAAGGATTCTCTCACGTGGTTGTGGGCCACAGTTGTTCACTGAATGGGGCCTTTAGGGTTGCTAGCAGCATGGCTGCCCACTTCACATCCTCCTCCAGAGTAAGCAAAGCAAGGATAAGAGAGAGAGAGAGAGAGAGAGAGAGAGAGGTAACAATGCATTTTTAAAAATAACCTAGCCACCTAGCCTTGGGGTTTATTTGCTATCATTTCTGCTATGTTCTATTGAGCATAGACCAGCCATGATACCACACAAGAGGAAACTACAGGGGCTGAATACCTGGAGGATGTTCACTGGTGCTTGCTTACTCATCTAGTCTGTGAGTATCAAGAAAAGCCCAAAACAGAAACACGTAAACCATAAGGAGGAGTAGAACTTGAGCTTCAGTACCCGTCTACAGTTTTTGAGCAGCCTTTGATTTTACGTACAAAGGATGGATTCTTCTCTGGCACAGATTCAGGAATACATTCTCTCCAATCGTATACCTTAACTTATTTTTATTTTGGATCATTTTAAAGTTTTTTTTTTCATGGAAACATCCAGGATAAGACTGTTTTTAATATTTATTTACTCATTTATTTGAAAGGCAGGGATGGGGCATGGAGAGATTGCCATCCACTCTCCAAATGCCTTGCTCAAATCCAGGCACCTGGAACCCAGTCCAGTTCTCTCATGTGGATGGCAGAAATCCAAGCACTCAAGCCATTAGCTGCTGCTTTCCAGGGAGCACTCTTGCAGGAAGTCAGAATGGAGAGCTGAGCCAGGACTTCAGCCCAGGACTCCAATATGGAATTTGGATCTCACAGTTGTCACCTTAACTGCTGAGCCAAATGACCATCCCACAGGCTAACTTTAAAGCACTTTTTATTTCCTCTGTATTTTTAAGAGATTACAAGGGAAAACTATAATCATCTTCTGAAGAACTTTAACTCTTCCCAAAGCTCTTACTTGGGCTTCATTATCAAGACAAATTCACTCTACTCTTGACTTTAGCTTTAAATTCTTTTCAGTAAATGCTTCAAAAAGTGTGATAGTTGAGCAACCAGTAAAACAGAGCTTAGCTGTAGTAGTCAGCGGAAACCTGAATGAGGCTGTACAGGGAAAATAAGAAAATATGATATTATATGAAATGAAATGCAAAAACTTTAAGCACGTAACACTATGAAGAATCGACTTGGGAGTTTGGAAATGATTTTTTGAGAAAGCAAGCCAGGAACTCAGAAAACAACCAGATCATTCCATGTGATTTATGATATGTTTATTCCATTTAAAACTTTTAAACATTAAAATGACTGATATCTTCCTACAAAATCTAGAATTTTCTTTTCGCCTATAGCTATAAAACATAAAAGACATTCCCATTAAAGATGTGATGCACATACCAGTTAAAAAGAAAAAAAGATGTGATATACATCAAATGGTCAATAGTGCTTAAGTATGAATGAAAAATCCCAGAAGTATTTTCAAAATTTTTTGAGTACTGATTGCTTTGCTTCAACATCGAGTTTTAAATGCTCATTTAAAGTTTATTTGAAATGAAGAACAACACAGAGAGATATTTTTCATCCATTAATTCATTTCCCAATGAACAGCTGGGAAGGATGGGCCAGCATGAATCCAGGGATGCTATTCTTATCCCCTACATGAGTGGCAGAGACCCCAGTAATTGCACCATCATCCAACGTGTACAGTAACAGGGAGCTGGATTGGAAGCTCAGATGGCAAAGCAATGGTGTCCTTTGACATTGTACTGTGAATCTTCAAAACAGTTAGCCAAAATAAACTTTTCTCCTTTGAAAGTACCTTCTCTTGGGTGTTATGATGAAGTGTTGTGGTGCATCAGGGTAAGCCTTACTTTGATGCTGGCATCAGATTTGACTACTGGTTTGAGTTCTGACTACTCCTCTTCTGATCCAGCTTCCTGTTGATATGCTGGGAAGGCCACAAAAGGTGACCCAAGTATTTTGATTCTTGCCACTCAAGTAGCAGACCTGATGATGTAGTTCCAGGTTAGTGGTCCAGTCCAGTCTGTTACAAGCATTTATGAAGTGAATCAGCAAACGGGAGAGATGTCTCTTTCTGAAGTTTTGTCTTTCAAATAAACAAATATATGTGTGTGTGTATATATATATATATATTTGTTTATTTGAAATATATATATACTTAATATATATATATTAAAGCTGACTGATAGACCCTAGAAACACTTACTTTGACAAAAGAAACAGCTGTTTCTTTTTTTTTTAAAGATTTATTCATTTTTATTGGAAAGCCGGATATATAGAGAGGAGGAGAGACAGAGAGGAAGATCTTCCATCCGATGATTCACTCCCCAAGTGAGCCGCAACAGCCGGTACTGCGCCAATCCGAAGCCGGGAACCAGGAACCTCTTCCAGGTCTCCCACACGGGTGCAGGGTCCCAAAGCTTTGGGCCGTCCTCGACTGCTTTCCCAGGCCACAAGCAGGGAGCTGGATGGGAAGTGGAGCTACCGGGATTAGAACCGTCGCCTATATGGGATCCCAGGGCATTCAAGGCGAGGACTTTAGCTGCTAGGCCATGCCGCCGGACCCGAAATAGCTGTTTCTGTTATGTTGGCTAGGGGTAAAGGGTGGCGTAGAGAGATGCTAACATTCTTGTATCTCTGTCTCCTGCTGTGGAACCCTAACCATGGCCCTTTGCAGTTATTTGTGAACCTCCCTACCCCATTCCCAACTTCCTTCCTTTCTAGGCAAGGAACGCCTATTTCAGTGCTGAAGATGACTTGCAACAATGGATTGTTAAATTTTCAGGAAGTTTGTGAGCCATTTGTTGAACAGTCACTATTCAAAGTTAAATAATACATTCTTGTAATTAAAAATTAGAAAGCAAGTGTTATGAGTAGTCATAACTGCTTACTTCCTAGATTTGGCATCCAACATGCTCCAAATACTAACACTTTTTAAGTTATGACATGGCTCTACAAATGAAAAATTGGACACCTGACCTTATGTGATGGGTCACAGTTAAAATATAAGCACACTAAAAATATTGTGTAAATTTACCTTCTGCCTATGCTTACAAGGTATATATGAAACAGAAATGAATTTCTGGGTCAGATATATAGCCTAGAAGTTAATTGACTCATGTTCCACACCAGAGTGCCTTTGTTGGATGGTAGGCTCTGGCATCTAACTCCAGCTTTCTGTTGATGCGGACCTAGAAAACAATGAGATGGCTCAATTTAATCAGGTATTTGCCACCCATCAGAGATACCCAATTTGAGTTAGCCTCTGTAGCTTCAGCTCCATTATAGTCCTTGGGATGACAGACATTTAAGGAATAAATCAGCAGGTGGGAACTCTCAGTGTCAACTTGTCATTTTTTTCCTCTGTGTCATTCCTATTCTTTTTCAGACTCTAAACAAACAACAAAATACTTTTATAATAAACTGATTTCTTGTTGAGTCCTTCCCCCTCCAAATTTAATTACATATGCAAATATTGCAATTTTTTAAAATTTAAAATACTTAATGTCACAAATATTTCATAGAAGAGATTCTGAACTTAATTTTGGTTATTTATGTTATTTATTAATGTTGGGAGTCTTTCCACTAAAGAAGTTAGTGAGGACTACAAAAGAGGGCTTTGTCTCTCCACAGAAGTAGTTGCTGAATGTTCAGGAGCATCTTTCTAAAACTCCCAAATTTTATGACATCAAAGTGACAGGGTATACATTTAGATCCCACCATTTGCTGGCTGTGTAAATTCAGCATGTTGCTTAACTTCTCTGAGCCTCAGTTTTCCTCATCCTTAAAGTAGGATAAAAGTGATCCTATTTCATAAAGTTTCTATCAGGATTAAAATAAATGACATTTGTAAAGCATCTGAAATGTAAAATCTAGTGTTACTTAAGTGCTTATCAAATCAAATTAAGTAAGAACTATTCTAAAAATGTCTCTTGCCCTCTTTGATTCTGTTTCACTTATTCTCATCTGCAAAATGTATTCTTATTCCACTCCAGTGAAACATCTAGTTTTTTTGTTAGACAAGTGATCATTTGAAACAGAGATTAAATTTCTCGGCCTTCTGTGAATAAATTCAGATTAAGGCAGTACAAACAGAAGCATGATTTGCAGTAACATGCAAAAATTGATCTTCAAATTGCCATAATCTTTTTGCTCATTTTTTTTCCTTATTCTTTCTTTCATTGTGGTCTCTGAAACCTGAACGTGATGCCTTGAGCTCTAGTCACCATTTTGGACAGTGAAGAAAGTTAAAATTTAAGGGTGATGCAATTTTGAAGAAATATGAAAAGAATCACACATAGTTGATTATACTAAGTATATAAAACAGATACAAGGGAGGTAAAGTGTGATATCTCAACAGGCTAATCCACTGCCTGCAAGTACCAACATTCCATACAGGTAACAGTTTGTATCCCAGCTACTTCAGTTTCCATCTAGTTCCCTGCCTTTGACCTAGGAAAGCAGAAGAGGATGGCTCGTCTTCAACCCCTGAACCCATGGAGACTCCAAATAGGATCCTGGTCCTTGATTTCAGGTTGACTCATCTCCAGCCATTGCAGCAGTTTGGAGAATGAACCAACAGATGCGCAGATGGAAAATCTCTCTCTCTCTCTCTCTCTCTCTCTCTCTCTCTGACTCTCTCTTTCTTGCTCTCGCTCTTCTTTCTGTAAACGCACTTATCAAATAAAAATAAATAAATCTATGCAAAGCAGCAACAGTCTAGAGTAAGCCTGTTTATAAGCAAAATAAAACCAGATGCGTGTTCATGGATTATAATGAGAATGAATATGTACCAATTGAGATTTTAGAAATTTTTACAGCAAAATTTGGACCTTCAATTGCCTTCTCTTTCCAGATCCATGAAACCCAGTTAACATGGTTCATCTTCTTGGGTTTCTAGAAAACATTCTCTCTCTATTCCCTTATGCCTCTTCATGATGAGCTTAATAACGATAAAATCTTTTTTAAAATATTTTTAAAGTTCATTTGAAAGGCAGAATTACAGAGAAAGAGAGAGAGAACTGCATTTCATCCACTTTGAAACACGGTGAGAATGAGAAAGACAGAGTTAGAGAAGACAAATTTCATCTGCTTAATTTTTCTCAAGAATAGCATTGATTATCAGATTGCCACACCTGCCAGGTTTGGGCCAAGCCAAACCCAGGAGCCAAGAGATTCTTCCCACATCTCCCCCATGGATGCGAGAGCCCAAACACTTCGCCTGTATTCTACTTCTTTCACAAGTCAATTGCAGGGACCTGGATTGGAACTGGTACCCATATGGGATGGGCTTAACCCACTACACTACAGTACCAACCCCCATAATAAACTTTTATTACTGGAACTAATGTTATTGACCATTCCTTGCAACAAATACTGAAACTAAGTAAACCATATGGTTTATAATACAAGCATGAAGATATAATTCTACCTCCCTGCAGGATATTTTGTTCATTAATGTGTTCCTGTTCAGGCAAACTTACAGCATAAGCCTTTTCCTTTGGAAATGTTCTATATCTAGCATGGCTGCTGAATATGAAGTTACATTCTATGTTTTTATCTATCACTTTACTGTCTTAAGAAGGCTATGATTTTTTATTCCACTTTGTTTACCTTGCTTTTTTAGATGATTAATAATCAATGTTATCCTTGAGAAAAATTAAGTAGATGAAATTTGTCTTCTCTAACTTTGTGTTGCTCATTCCAACCCTCGTTTAGCTTTTCTGAGCTAAGCAGGGAGATGTAACTGAATAACCACTTCTCAAATACACTCCCAGTCTGGCAACACCTCAGAGTTTTCTCTCTGTCTCATCACAATATACCAATAGCATATGCTATTTCCTGCAAGGTAAATAAATGGCCAGTTAATGAGACACAGCAAATGCACTTATGTTGAAATATTTAATTCTGTTATGGTTTCTGTTATTCGCTTATACATAGAAATTTTAGGTTGGCCCTTTTTTGTGAAATCACAAAGAAATTAATATTTGTAGCATACTTAGATGTCAGACATTTGATAAAAGTACAATTTAATTCACCTTTCACAATTCATATAATAAGCAAGATTTTGTTTCGTTGCAAGCACAGAAAAAACAATTCTGGATGGGAAACAGGAAAAAATAATGAATGGTTGAAGCTGTCAGGATTGCCTAGAGGATTGTGGTACTAGTCAAGGTAAATGGGGAGGAGTTAAGATAAGGCGTCCTCACCCATAACACTGATGCACTGTCTGCATTCTTAATCCATGTTTCTCACTCGGAGTTCAATTGTTGTTTGATAGAAAGGACAGAACAATGTAAGAGTTTGTTCCAAGGAAACGCTTGGAAAGTCTGTCTGATGAGAGTGCTGGTATTTTTATCATCCAACTTTCAGGATTGCCCTGAGCATTGGTGTTGTCAGCGGGAGGAGGTGCAGGGAAGAGTAGAAATGAATGGTCCCGACTCAGTGTGGTTAGACGTACAGATGTCTTCTGTCTGTTGCATGGAAACCACTGTATTTAGTAGAGGTCATATATTTTAAGTTTGACTTTTAGATTTTCATTTTTTTTTTTGGACAAAAAGTATGCAGTATGGTCTTTTCTCATGATGATGGTTATCTCTTAAGGGCAAATAACTGCTGCTGTACAGTGTGTTGTACAGCTAAGCTATGATATTCAATGGGCATGTGTAGTAAGTATGTTTCTCAATGACATTTTCAAATTCTGTAGAATCTGTATGTAAGCCTGTAAGTGGATTATGTTCATTGTGTTTACTTTCTGTAGGTCAGAACTTACTCAGTCCCATGACCACATTTAACTGCAAGACATCTTAGGAAATCTCATCCAGCCAAGGCCCACTACAAAATGAGACTACCAAATTAGTGTCTGCTCCACTTCACTCTTCTGCTCACTAAACATGTATACAAGTGTTTCAAAACATTTGTTAAAAGGGGAATTGATCAACTTGGTGCAAGAGAATTTTTGAAATACATGGTTTTTTTCATCAAACTTTTTTTTTTCTACAAGCTTTCTGACCACTGCTTGTATAGTATACTTCTATATATCTGGAGAATAATCATACTGCCAAGCAAGATAACCCAAAATACTCTCCAACACCAAGGTTGGCTCCAAGACTAAACTTTCCTTCCTGACTCAGTCTTCTGTATCAGCTTCAGCTCCATGGCTGCTCAAAGTTTTGAATAGATTACTAAAAAGGCAGGTTCCCTAATGCATCCTCCCCAACACATTTAATGCAGAATTGTGGACCACAACAAAATAATTTCAGCAAACAAATCCTTGTGGGAAATAGAAGATAAACAACAATCACTGATATGTAAAAATGTCAAAATCTTTTTTTAAGATTATTTTATTTTTATTGCAATGTCAGATATACAGAGAGGAGGAGAGTCAGAGAGGAAGATCTTCTGTTCAATGATTCACTCCCCAAGTAACCACGACAGCTAGGACTGAGCCAATCTGAAGCCAGGAACCAGGAGCTTCTTCCAGGGATTGCACATGGGTACAGGATCCCAAGGCATTGCACCGTCCTTGGCTGCTTTCCAGGCCACAAACAGGGAGCTGGATGGGAAGTGGGAATGCCTGGATAACAACCAATGTCCATATGGGATCCTGATGTGTTCAAGGTGAGGACTTTAGCTGCTAGGCCACCATGTCAGGCCCAAGATGTCAAATTCTACTGAGAATGCTTTTATGAAACCATGCCCTAGGAAAAGGAATATTTCTGGAGCAAATCCTAAATGGATTTCCTGGGAGGTATGGGCTTATCCTGTTGTTATTATGACTTTTGACTGGGTCTACCATTGAGAAGTTTCTTTGCCCTTTTCCTCCTTGATCACTTCTTTTTTTTTTTAAGATTTATTTATCTTTATTGGAAAGCAGATATACAGAGAGGAGGAGAGACAGAGAGGAAGATCTTCTGTCCGTTGATTTACTCCCCAAGAAGCTGCAACGGCTGGAGCTGGCCGATTCGAAGCCAGGAGTCTGGGGCCTCTTCCAGGTCTCCTATGTGGGTGCAGGGTCCCAAGGCCTTGGGACATCCTTGACTGTTTTCCCAGGCCACAAACAGGGAGCTGAATCAGAAGCAGGGTCACCAGGATTAGAACCAGTGCTCATATGGGATCCTGGCGCATGCAAGGCGAGGTCTTTAGCCACCAGACTACCACTCTGGGCCCCTTCCTTGAACACTTCTAATATGGAAGGAAGAATATGTGCTCTTATTGGAGGTTGTATAACTTTGAAAAGTCCATTCATGGCTAATGACTTTGGGGACAGAAAGCTTACTCTTTGATAGTGAAAAGCTTGTTTTAATCTAAGTTTATGTGGTTGTTTTGTTTTGTTTTGTTTGAGTACAGTTCTCTCAAACTGTAGTAGACTTCTAATCTATTGTTTTCCAATTAACTTCATGTGCTAGTAGCCATAGCCAAAGTATTTTCCTTGTCAACCTTCTTGGACCTAATTCATGTTTTTGCTTTCTGATTATCATGCTTCACTATCTACTGCTTTGAATCCCCTAGCCCAGATTGGAAGACCTTGTCCTTAATTTAATCTTAGCTGTAAGGCTGAATCTTACTCTGTATGATTTCTTACTATTTGAATTTTGGAAGCAGTCATTTTTTCCCAACTTTTCAACACCTCTAGTTTCTGACATTCAGTTTTATTTTTGCTTGAAAACAAGCCAATTCTTGCCTGAGTTCATCCACTTTTTTTTTTTTTTTTTTTTTTTTGCAAAATTGCTACTACTAACATTCTGTTTTTCAACCTTTTCCCCTAGAGCTAAAGAATCAGTATGCACTTGGCCTGTCTCCTAAGTTATATCAAGAGGCAGTATTATCAAAGTTGTTGCCACTGCATAACATAGATCTTCATCTTTCCAGCCCCCTAAGTCAATTTCCTTACTGTTCACATCCTCATTGGTTAACCATGCCATGCATTTTAGGTTTCTGTTTTTGCGAACTTCGAGCTAGAATTAGGGACTGTTATAGAGAAAAGCCCTGAGGTTTCAGTTGCTTAATACAGCAGAATTTTTTTTCTCATTCAGTAAAATCTAATCGGTGAGGAGGCTGTGCTCCCTGCTGTCATTCAGGGTCCCAGAATGATAAAAGCTGTGCCATGTGCAACATGTGCCTTTTAGGTTAAACACAGCATTATGAACAAGTGACTTCCACCTGAAAAACTGTGGAAAATCTAGTAGGAACTCTTAGAATTAGACTTAAAAAATAATATAATAATAATAATAATAATAATAACAATATAATCTGCCTTAAAAAACATTTTTAAGGCAGATTTACAGAGAGAAGGAGAGAAAGAAAGATCTTCCATCTGCTGGTTCAATCCCCAAGTGACTGCAATGGCAGGAACTGAGCCAATTCGAAGCCAGGAGCTTCCTCTAGGCCTCCTATGTGGGTGCAGGGTCCCAAGGCTTTAGACTATCCTCCACTGCTTCCGCGGGCCACAAGCAGGGAGCTGGAAAGAAAGTGAGGCAGCCAGGACACAAACCGGTGCCTATATGGAATCCTGGCACTTGCAAGGCAGAGATTTAGGTACTAGAGCCATTGATTCAGGCCCAGAAATTGGTATATATTTCTTTTAATGCCAACCTATTAGCCAGAGTTAGTAATAAGATCACATCTAACTCATAGGGGACACTAGAAGGTACAGCAATACTTCCATAAAGAAAGGAAAAAGGGTGAAGGCTAGATGCTCTTTTCTATGTAGTTGTGACACAGTCAAAACCATGGTTATCAACAATGTGTGAGGTCACCGTTTATGTTGCCACTGAGGTAGAAACATCAAAGCTTGTCCCACCAATGTCTCTACATCCAAATAGGATGCTATCATTAAGCCACTGACCCTCAAAAGACAATATTGGTGTTACTGTCACATCATCCACAGCCAGAATTGTCCTCCATGGTCCAATTTACTTTCACTCACTCACTGCCAAGGTAAGCCACAGAACATATCAGCTGAGCTTAGATCATGCATGTGTTCTTTTACTTCATAAAAATATGTGGAGGATAGCGGCATTTGAAAAATTCTCCAAGTGACAATGAAAAACTGAAGTGAATGACAGAAATCAATTTTATGGAAAAAGCTTTAGCAAAAATGGCAGCAAGCTGATTGGAGCAGGTATTTTGAACAAATGTGTGTCTGGGTGTATGTATGTGCCTTGTTTCTATCCACCAACATTTCTGAGGGTTTTGCTTCCCTGTAGAGCTTATACACCACTACATCCCCAATGTCTAGAATAGTGGCTGATACTTGACAATAAATATTTGATCATTGAATCTGTGCCTATTTATACTTCTGTTCGTGGATCTTTTTCTGACTATTGAATGTTACTAAAACCTAAATACAGCAATAGGGTATGAGAGCTTCAATATTTAATAGTTAGATCACTTCACAGAAGTAAGTTTGCCTGGGTTCTGGATCTAGGGGTTTTGTTCTAATGCCTGATAGAGTTCATGGAAACCAGAGTGAGAGAGACCAGTGAGCACTAGAGAGGTGCAAGCATTTAAAACTAGTAGTTTTAGTACCTGCATTCCACCTCAGAATCCCTGGGTTACATTCTTCGCTTCCTGCCAATGCTGACCCTGGGAGGCACTGACAATGGTGGAAGTAATTGTGTCCCTGGTACTTATATGGAAGACCTGGATTTTATTTCTGGTTCTCAGCAGTGAACTAGTCCAGCACTGACCAATGTGGCATCTGGGAAGTAAACCTGTGAGTGGTTTACTCTCTCTCTCTGCCTCTCAAATATTTTTTAATTGTAAAAGATTATTTTTCAGATTTTGTAAATTTTATCTATCATAAAGAACTCTCTGAAATTCAAATCTAAAGCTCTGTGTGTGTGTGTGTGTGTGTGTGTGTGTGTGTGTGTGTTTGGTTTAAGTACATGAAATGCTCTCTTGAGCTATTTCTTTTTCCTTAAGAGGATCATGGCCTCATGTAAGTCTCCTGAGAATAAGTGCTGGTCTCCCCATCATAGAATTCCCTCTGGGAGTGTGAATTATGACATCTTTCTGACAGAGAAACATTTGCCTTTATAGACATTTTAAGTGGCATTGAAATTGCATGACAGTATTTTAAAGGATAGCAGCTAATACAGAGCAAAGATATTTAATCTTTTCCACTCTGACAAGACAATCTCCTTTCTTTCTGTATTACTATAGTAAGAAAAATGATGACATGTACTACCTTGTCTCTGTTTATCTGTGCTGATATAGACAAGGTTAAAATGTTAAGTACTCCATGAAATCTTTAGAAAGATGATGGGAAGGTGTGGAAATGTGATGAGAGGAGACAAAAGGAATCTCAGCCTTTCATTTGCAGCACAACTTAGATGGGGAATTAAGAGCCTAAACATTATAAAACCAGGATGTTGGCAATCATTAAAATGGAAAATTTGGGGAAAGTAGTACCCTATAACTTCTGTTACACCCTAAACAAGAATCTGGGTGTATTACTCCTTGGGCTGAGTGTTGACTGCTGAGTCTGCCCGAAAAGAAATTTATCATCTCTTAAAGAGATCTCTTAAAGAGACAAAGTGTATTTGGAGCAGTCTCCCTTCTATGTGTTTTCAGTGCCATGGATGCTTAGATTTCAGACTCACAGAACTGGGTGATTTTATGAACTGTACATTTGAAGAGGAGCTGAGATGAAGGTGTGAGAACAAGTAAAAGAAATTTTCTGCTCTAACAGCGCAGAAGTGAACAGTTTGTTTGTGATGGCTGAAATGGCTCAAATTATTACTCAAGGTACTGTTGTTCTAGACTCTGTATTTGAAATACCACCTGGTATTTGCAGATGGCCTGTGAATAGGCACCGAAGGTTTCCTATGAGTTACCTGCTTTTGTTGCAAGATGAGATGAAGGGCAAGAAAAATTCTGAAAGAAAAGACATGGCAGGGAATGGGGTGGAGAGAAAAGGAAGGGAAGGGAAGAGGAGGGAAGGGAAGGGAAGGGAAGGGAAGGGAAGGTTAGGTTGTTTTATAGATTCAGAACTTCTGGGCATGTGGGAGTTAATAGTTTTGTCAACTAGGGTTTCATTTCAAGGCTAACATGCCATGCCATCTGCCAAATAACACTGTGTTTATTAGGTTAACATAGTATATAAAAAGCAAAATGCCTTGCAAATTTTTGAGCAGGATAACTTATTCACCACATTTTTCCCCCATGTAAATGAGCTTGTTTTAACAAAACTCTTGAGATTAGTTATAAATATTGAGATGATACAACTCAATAATTTAAGCCTTATATTTTCTTTTTCAATCTTAACTTTTTAATATGAAAATAATCTTGAAGTTCAAAAGATTACAGAGAGAATTAATTCTCTAAGAATTCATATTTCTGAAAGAAATCCATAGCCATTTCTTCAGAATTGAAAAGTCTCTATTCCAATTTAGTTTATAATAGTGAAGCTATTTCATTTTTTATTTGCATAAACTAAGAGTAGAAATTCAAAAAAGGTGAGCAAAGAAGATGGGATTTACGTACATTTTGGCACATGGTATGATTTTCTCCTTAAAGCTAATAATTTATGTGCACTAGTTTGCTTCTGTCTTCCCAAATGCAATCTAAGGTGGCAATCTGATTCAGCTTCACCTAGATTAGATGCATTTTTGCAAGTGTTTTCAAAGGGTGTATAAGCAGCATGCCTCTTTTATGCATTGGCAGTTAAGGTGCAGATTTTCTCCCTATTATCCAGCTCCTGGGAAAGTTTTTCAGGACTCATATCTTCCATAGGCTTTAATATTTGTAGTACATGTATGTGTCCATACACATATTTAACTAAGAAGGTTAACAGTAATGCTTTGGAATTCATACGAGCAAACTATGTGTCAGATAAGGTTTCTGGACTATGCATCCTGCTTTTACTGATGAGGTGGAGGATGTTAGCGATTGTTCTAGAGAAGAATTTCTATAACCCATGACTTTATCATTACAAATCCTAGTATTGCACATTGTATAAGATATAACATTAAAATTGGGATAGAACCGTGGCATAGTAGGCTAATGTTCCACCCATGGTAATGGTACCTCATACGGGTTCTGGTTTGAATTCTGGCTGCTCCATTTTTGATCCAGCTCCCTACTAATGACCTAAAGATGGCATCAGAGGATGGAGACCCAGAGAAAGCTCCTGGCTCCTGGCTTCAGGGTGACCAAGCTCTGACTCTTGCGGTTATTTAGGGAGTGTACCAGAGGATAGAAGTTCTCTCCCTTGCTCTTTCCTTCTCTCTGTAACTTTGCCTTTCAAATAAGAATACAATAATCCTTTTTAAAAAGAGGTAAGATCAAAATTATATGAAAGTCAACACTGATTAAGAGGCCTTATTTATTCCCAATTTAGCCTAATGTTTCTAACTAAATTCAAAGCTACTAAGCTCTGTTCAAAACTAGCATAAAAATGCATTCTGAAAAAGCAATGTAGAATGATAGAATACTGAACTTTCAAAGTAATTCAATGTATATTTATTGGGTTACTATATAATAGGAGTTGAGGTGGATGCTAAGAAGACAGCATGAGTAAAACACTCTCCCAGGCTTCTTGTGGCTTCCAAGCCAATGAGGCGCTTGCTTTCCCAATGATAAACACCACTGACTTTTAGAAAACTAAGACCTCCAAAATTGGACACAAGTCCTCACAAGAACAAAAGCTCAAAACCCATTGTCTATCCAGTGTAATGGCTTACAGCTGGGCAATGACCAGGTAGAAGAAAGCATGGAAGAGTCAGTTAGATTCAGGATATGAACTTGCAAAATCTTCAAAGGTTGATACTCCAGCAGATAGTATTGAAAGCTACTGAAGTTGTTGATATGTGGACACACTTAGCTTTTTTCTTTTTTAAAGATGTATTTATTTAATTATTTGAAAGAGGGAAAGAGAGCAAAATATCAGCCTTTGATTTGCTAGTTCACTTCTTGAATAACTACAACAGTTAGAGCTGAACCAGGCTGAATCCAGGAGCCAGGTATTCCATTCTGGTCTCCCACACAGGTGGCACAAACAATAGTGGTTGGACCATCATCTACTACCTTCCCAGGAAGGCATTAGCAGAAAGTTCTATTAGAAGAGGAGTAGCTAGGGAACCAAAACAGTACTGGGATACCAGCTGGGTGAAACAGGTGTTGTAAGTGGGCAAATCCACTGTGCTATAACTAACCGTATTTAGCTTTTTAAAGTAATTTCCTTTCTCCAATGACTTTTAGTAAAAGCTTTATTTTGTCTGTCATATCTGTTGGGGTTGATTACCACTTTTTAGAATTGTGCCTTTCTAGGGAGAAATCCACAATATCATATTCTGTGCCTTCTTAGGCTGATTAAGAAAACATTCTTGATTATGAAGATGAGCTATCAGAGAGAAACCATGAGGCTACTTTGTGGCTTGGGGAGTGGCTGCTCATTGGCCACACTGCGGGTACCTCACCAAAAAGGCCTTTGCCCGGCCACAGCCTCCTCCCTACCCCAGTGATGTAACATTACCCCATCAAAACATTTTGTTCTCCAGGACCCCTATTGCAGTGGGTACATCCCATTAACAAGGCCAGCAGATGTCAGTCCTGATCCACTTTTTCTCAGGAATGAACGAGAAGGAAGAGCCAATCTGATTTCCCAAGTACTGCCTTCTATTTGCCGGCTTTTCTTCTTCCTGAGATGGAGGCCCCCTGCTTGGTTTGCTTTGTTAATATTTGCATTATTCAATAGTTATTATGTGATAAGCATGTTGTTTGCTTTAGGTTTTGGTTGGTTTGTTTTCTGGTGCTTTTATTCTTAGCTAGTGGCTTAACTTAAGTTACAGCTGTGGTCTGTATATTCCTAGTGTGGGTAGAATGTATGTTTTCGCAGCTTCTGACCTGATGCCCCAATAATCCAACACTGGGCCAAAACACCAAGAAAAGAGAAAGCAAAATGAAAGAAAAAAACATGCCGCTTTTGTTTTGCAAAAGCATCTCATTGGTGTTAGCTCTGGAAAGATCCCTTTTAGAATGAAGAAGCTAAGGTTGACAAGGACTTCGGCAAACAACATTTCTGACAGCACGTATTATTTTTAGCATTCAAATGAAGAAATATTAGTATCCTTGTGTACTTACTGAGCAAGAATCTTATCATTCAGTGAAAATGTTTTATGTCTAAAGACTAAGGAGTTTACCGTAAGTGTAAATGAAATTATCTTAAGCAAACAGAATAGAAAGCTACTGTTTATAATGCATCCTGTTATGTGTAATATATTATTTATTATGAAAACATGCTTTAAAGTTGCTCTTGAAGTTTTAAACTCCAAGACTTTGCCAGCGAAGAAAAATGTGTGGTTTTGCCTTTGATCTAGTATTGTTTGTTATAGCTGATTAGCTGTTTTGTGCTCCAAGGTAAAATGCTATCAACATGCTATCAGAGAATTTGAATACTATGAGATGGCCAGTGACAAGAGGACATTTGGCAATACTTTGTGGCTTAAATTAAATATTAAATATTTATTTGCCATGTTGCTTAATGTAAACAAGAACTTTCTTGATTTAGTAAAAATAATAATACAACATAGAACATATATGCAAATTTTGCACAACTCCTGCTGAATATTGTAGTGTTTTCTTTCTTTTCAAAGTAATGATGACAATATCCAGATGCATAACATTGACTTTTTCCATTTGAACATGATAACTGACTTTAGAGAAGTTAGAAATCTGATCTAAGAGTTTTTATTTTAATATTCTTCTAAGGGACAGAGAAATCAAAAAAATCACTAATTATAATTTTTGGCAATGCTAAATAATTAAAAAGCAAAGGCTAGGTATTTGTGCTTTCTATTTCAAACTTTTAGTTGCTTGAAATGATTTGCATATTTTCTTTCATTAAAACTCTCTGCTAATAAAAATGTTTTCATGAATAAAAATTTGAAAATAAAATGTCCTTTTATCCTGTATTTTAGATTCCTGTGATAATGTCAACTGAAAGATTAAGATCAAAGCAAAGATGATTTCTGAAGATTTATTGTCTCAGCCTATGAAATCATGTCCTTATTTCTCACACCCTATAGATAGTGCCATTCAGTGGAAATATTGCATGTAAACCTTCAGTGGCAGCTACACTTGTCATATTAAATGTTCTAAAAGGCACATTTTCAAGTAGTAATGTAAAATTCTTGAAATTGATTCCAATGTTATAGTTCCAAAATGTTATTTTAAAGTGTAATCATTACCAAAAAAAAATATATATATATACATGATATATTTTATATTACTTTTTCTGTGTCCAAACTCTTTGAAGTCCCTGGGTATTTTGTACTTATAGCACACCTGAATTCATACCAGTTACATTTCAGGGGTGCCATGGCTGTACATGCCAGCAGCAACCATGTCATGCAATACAGGTCTACATATCAGGTCCCGACACTGCATGACTTTACAATAAATCACTGCTGAGCTAACTCCAAACTGGAAAATTCACATGTCTGAGCAAGACTGTCAGTGGAGCAAGCTCTTCTAGTGCACAGGGATCCTTTGTTCTCGGTCCACTTTGTTTTAATGGTTTGTTTTGCTCCATAAAGATCCATCAGTCACCTTCAAACATGGGACCCTCTGTCTGTGTCCATGACGCTGTGTTCAAAGAGTCACTCTAGGGAATGCAATCCAAAGCAGATATTCTGAAGCAGCCCAACGGGGTGAGGCAGAGCTCCCGAAATTCTTGTCGGAGATCCGATCAGACGTGGAAGGAATCCCAGTGTCTGCCGACTTTTGGATCGTCAGCTGTGCAGTCTTGAGATGTAACCCTGGGATTCCTCAAAGAATGTCAGCTCTCTGCTTAGATTTTTCTAATGGAGTCTAAATTATACATAGTTCAATCATTTTTTCCTTTCTAAGAGACTCCAACTTCTTGTTCTCTGTGTCTTGATCTGAGAGTCAGAAAATATGGCGTCCCTGGAGAGAGTTCCTCCTGCTGCAGTGCCAGTTGCTCTAGCCAGAGTAACCGATAAGGCGACCTCTCAGAGCTGGCATGAGGATTATTTGGAAATGGTCATAGAAAAAATAAATGAGGCCAAGGGATAAGTTGTAAATGTTTCAGGGAGGAGAAATAGCACAGGTATTCTGAGGTTTATCCCCTTCCCACAGGTCTTAAATTGCTGCAAGGTGAGTCAAGAGAAAAATTGAACTGAAAAATAGAAAAGAATCCACAAAATTCAGGTAAATACCCTACTTTGTCCTTTTCATCTTTCCTCTATTATACCTCCCTCCTAAGCCCTTCTCAGGAATAAATAAGGAGCCATTGGTCTTTGACATTTTCAATAATGTGACTGTTAATGGCATTGGAAATATTCATATTACATAGGCACATTGTATGGAACTTGGGACACAGTGGGCCCTAAGTAAACAGAGGTCATTACTATAAATATTATATTCCTTAGGAATCAGCCAGACAACTAGAGAAAACCAGAAGAATGATATAATGGCCCCATCCCTTTTAATATCTGTCACTCTCCTGTTTTATCTTGTTTGCTCTGAAAGGCAGTGTCTGCCCATTAGATCTTCTTTGTACCCTTCTGAATGGAATCTTATTTTCTTCCCTATTAACATACCTTAATTAGGAGAGGTGTGTTTGTATAGCTCCCATGCCAGCACACCTCCATGCGATAAAGTTTCTGCATGATCTCGCTAGTTGTTATTTCTGTGTTTATTTGAAAGAGAATATTTGTAAAAGGGAATACTCATGCCTCTAAAATGATCTTAAATAGCAATTTAATGGTTTTCTTAAAAATGATCCTGGGTCAACCTTGGTCATGGATCAGGTAACAATCTGCAGTTGTTAAAAATGCAACATTTTTATTTTCCACTCTTTTTGCTAATCTGTAAAGAGAAATGTCATGCTGTGTATTTTTTAATTTCTTAAAAGTGGAAATTATGGATTATGTTATGCTAAATTAGCAGTTACTGTCTTTGCTACCCAAAGTGTGGTATTGTCATCCCAGAACACTTCCAAGAACCAGTTCACTAGTGATGTATCTCATACCAAGGATACCCAGTTATCTTCACATGTTTATCTAAGCACCTTGGCTTGGTTGTCTTTTCCAGAGATTGAACACAAATAATCACATATCACACTGCAGGGAAAAAAACCCTATAGGTGAGCATAGTAATTTTGTTAAGGTTCGGTTTTAGCGGACATTGGTAGATTCTGTTTTTCTTACCTGGTTTCCATTTCCATTGTAACATTTTCCATTTTCCATAACAGTGGCCTTTTTAGTATTTAAAGAGACACAAAGAAAAAGGTAATTAAGAATGGGGGAATTGGATGCAAATCATTCAGTATACGGAAAGTATGTCCACAGAATTGGACATAATTGTGTCCATGGAAATGAGAGGAAAAGTTTCATTAGAATCCCACACTGTCCCTTGTTTTAGAAATCAAATTTGTGGGAAATTCTTGTTAAAGAAACGGCGTGGAGAGCACAGTTGTGATTTCCCAGTACCTATCTGCTTTCCCACATTCTTGGAACATACATCTCGTCCTGACCACTGAGCTGACCACGGGACTCAGAGCTTCGGCTCTGGAAAACGACACTGGTTAGGAGAAGGCTCTTGGGACTATTTTCTCTGAAAGTTCTACACAGCTGTGTCTCTGTTAAGTTTTAATAACATCCTTTCTTTCTTTGAAAAAGTTGTTGTAAATTCAATGAATGTGCAATTTTTGCTTTCAGCTTCAATTCATATGGGATACTATACAGTAATTCTGAGTGCTAAAGTAATCTGTGATAGGCCTAATTTGGAACATTCTGAAGTTAATAACATAATTTTGCCCACAGTTGCATACAATTTATTGTAAAATTCCATTGTTGTTGTTTTTTTTTTTCCTTTCTAAGCCATGGCACTAAAATGTCTTATAACATATAATACACTAAAGAGTACAGAGACTCGCTGCTAGCCCGAATCTGGGCCTCTCTGTTCATTTCAGAGGGTTGCAAACTCAATGGAGAACTCCAGTAGAAGGCATGCCAAGAGCGTCAGGGACAATGAGTGGCACAGAGGCACGACGGTGGTTGTTTTGGAGCATTATTCTGTCCTGGTTTCCACAATAGCTGGAATCTGATAATTTAGCATTAAGCCTCTTTTCAACTATATGGAACTGTAATAAGGTGATTTAGCCAATGTGCCTGTCCATTGTCCCAAAGATTCTGTGATCTATTATGCTGTAATGTGGAAAAAAGGAAAGGAAAAAAATTTTTTTTAATGGAGAGAAAACAAAAACCAACTAATTATCAAAAATTTTAAAAGCTGCGTTGAGACAGAGCTGTTATTTATTGGCATTTTTTATGAATCAATATAGATATAGGAATCAACTGCAAAACCCTCTGGGTACATTCACATAATGAAAGCCCAATTAATATCTGCAAGCACAGTGCAGTGCCGGCAACAAGGGCAATCGCTGGCTTCCGCAGCCAACACTGACAGCTGCAGGGCCCTGATAGAAAACAGCTTCAAAGGCCCGAGCCCCACCCCCACCCAGCCCCAGCCCAACACTCTCTTCATATCTCCCCTGCACTGAGGCAAGGCCTGCAGGAACAGATGGGATACCAGAAGCAACCCTGGCTATCTGTGATGTCACCAAATGAGGCATTCTGGGATGTTGTTTGGGTGGCAAAAAAAAGTGTCAAGAGAATTTGGGGGTGGGGGAAGGTGGGAAGAAGGGAGAATGGTTTAGGAGGTGAAATTCTCCTGGCAAGGCAATCCAGTCAGTTAGCAAAGAGACCGCCCGTGGAGTGGTGGAATAGGTCATGCTGTACAGGGATCTTAGCTGCCTTATATTTCAGTTTTATTTTTATGTGGATTAAGGGAACTTTACATTTGTCGGGCTCACGCGTCCTGTAGGTCTGTCTGCTTTGGATTCATGCGGGATGACACACATATGCTAGCCTCTCAGAATGGCGTCAACCATCTCACCTTCCTACTGGGCAGTACCTCTAGCACTTTTCCAAATAGTGCCCAGACTTGCTTCTTGATAATGGGGCGTCACTTGATTTAAAAATATATATATTATTATTTTTAATTTGAAAGGCAAAGTTACAGAGAGAAAAAGGAGAATGAGAAAGATCTTTTTTTATTGTTTAAAGATTTATTTTTTTATTGCAAAGTCAAATATACAGAGAGAGGAAGAGACATAGAGAGGAAGATCTTCCATCCACTGATTCACTCCCCAAGTGCCCACAATGGCTGGCACTGAGCCAATCCAAAGCCAGGAGCCAGGAACTTCCTCCAGGTCTCCCACATGGGTGCAGGGTCCCAAGGTTTTGGGCTGTCTTCGACTGCTTTCCCAGGCCACAAGCAGGGAGCTGGATGGGAAGCAGGTGGGCCGGGATTAGAACCAGCACCCATATGGGATCCCGGCGTGTTCAAGGCTAGGACTTTAGCTGCTAGGCCACCATGCTGGGCCCGAGAAAGATCTTTCATCTACTGAATCATTTCCAAAATGGTTACAATAGCTGTGGCTGGGCCAGGTCTGAGCCAGGAGCTTTATCCTGGAAGATGGCAGCAGCCCAAGTACCTGGGCCATCTTCCACTGCTGTCCCAGACTCACTAGCAGGGAGCTTGATCAAAAGTGGAGAAGCCAGGACAGAAACCTGTGCCCATATGGTATGCTGACATTGCAGGAGGTAGCTTTACCTGTCACACCACAATACCGGTCCCATTTGTAAAATTATGTATGTTATGTATGCATGTACTAGTCCACAAATGACTAGCCTGAAAAACTGGGTTCTAAACTCAGATTATTCAAGAGCACTCTCCAGGAACCCAATTCTGAGAAGCCATGGGGCAGCACATGAAATTATTCTTTACTTGGGTCTGGGGAGAGGGGGGTCTGTGAGCACTGTGTGAATGGTAAGGGTTTGGAAGGTTAGGATGTCTAAGGAAACTTCTGGAAGGCAGTCCAATAAATGGAACACTATAGGGCATAAATGGATCAGTCAAAAGAAGCAACTAGTCTACCTAAAATATTCAGATTTTGCACAAGTTTCATCTTCTATAAGTATAATGATATTTATACATTTATTTGTATTCTCACAAGCCTTTAATGTTCACCAAGATCTCACATGTGATCTTCTCAGCAAATCTGGGACATTTTGGGACAAGGACTACCAAAAATTATTGTATTTTATACCACAGAGAAGTACATTGAAAAGCTCAGGGGAGGTCAGTGACTTGTCCACAGACAGTTAGGAGATGCCAGTGGCAAGGCTCCCTTCTTACCCTTCCAAGTCCTCTGCAGGACATGGATGCCATTTAAAGAAATACGTGGCAGCCCAGTGTGATAGGTTAGTGACTAAATCCTTATCTTGCACCCACTGGCATCCCATATGGGCATCTGTTTGTGTCCTGGTTGCTCCCCTTTCTATCCAACTGACTGCTTATGACCCGGGAAAGAAGTAGAGGATGACCCAAAGCCTTGGCACCCTGCACCTATGTGGAGACCCAGAAAAAACCTGGCTCCTGGTTTCAGATCAGCTCAGCTCCAGCCATTGTAGCCACTTGGGAAGAGAACCAGTGGATGGAAAATCTTTGTTTCTCTTTCTCTCAGTATATCTGTCTTTCTAATAATAATAATAATAATAATAATAATAATAATAATAAATCGTTATTTTTTTAAAAAGCAATACATGGAATAAGCCACGATTGTGTTCTGGACTCAGAAATCATTAACCTATGTGTACCTTCCTCCAGTTAGAGTGAACCGTCTTATTCTTGGGCTCTTGGCACGTTGCATTTGAACTTACTTATTGTGTTTCCCCCCATTAGACTGGGAATTCTTTGAGAGTAGGAGCTGTCCTATTCTCCGTGGAATCTTCAATGCCCAGCATAACACCTGGGCTGCGGTAGCAATTAGTAAATGTCTACGGAAGGAGAGCTGGTGGATGGATGGGAATAAGAAGGAAGACAGTTTTATTCTAGCTATTTATGTAATTTAGCAGCCAACAACTCAATCTCAAAAGTCCCTTCTATAATATTGAAGAAATGAAGCATGTTGAGTTTTATAATTTCTATATTTGTCAAAGATATTGGATTTGACATTAATGAGAATAGAAAGAAAAGATGACTAATTCTGAAAAGCAAAGAGAATCATAATTACAGTTATACAGAAGCAAACTGATAGGAAATGAAGACAGCCACTGGAGGCTTTTATTTTTACTTTATTAGCAATTCTTTTTTTTTTTTAAAGATTTATTCATTTTCATTACAGCCAGATATACACAGAGGAGGAGAGACAGAGAGGAAGATCCTCCGTCCGATGATTCAGATGATTCACTCCCCAACTGAGCCACAACGGGCCGGTGCTGTGCGGATCCGAAACCAGGAGCCAGGAACCTCCCCCGGGTCTCCCACGCGGGTGCAGGGTCCCAATGCATTGGGCCGTCCTCAACTGCCTTCCCAGGCCACAAGCAGGGAGCTGGATGGGAAGTGGAGCCGCCGGGACCAGAACCGGCGCCCATATGGGATCCCGGGGCCCTCAAGGCGAGGACTTCAGCCTCTAGGCCACTCCGCCGGGCCCTATTAGCAATTCTTGAGAATTGTGTCTCCCGGCAGCTTTAAGAAAAAGATGTATCTATTTTACACTTGAAAGGCAAATTTACAGAGCAATAAGGAGAGAGGAAGAGATCTAACATCTGCTGGTTCACTCCCAAAATGGCTAAAATGGCTGGGATAGGATCAATCCAAAGCCAGGAACCAAAAGTTTCTTCTGGGTCTCCCACGTGGTGCAGAGGCCTGTGGACTTGGACTATCTTCTGCTATCCCAGGCCATAAGCAGGGAGTTGTATTGGAAATGGAGCAACTGGGACTCCAACCAGCACCCATATGGGATATTGGTTGTGCAGGTGGAGGCTTAATTTACTGCACCAGAGCTATTGGCTGGTACTTTTAAAGATTATTCTGGACCTCTGTGCTAGTTGAGAGGAATCTTCCTTGCTTTGCATTCAGTTTGGGGGATGTAATTCAAATTAGCATTGTCTCAATCAATGTTTAATCTCAATGTTTATGAGTAGATGCTTCACATAGAGAAGGTTACCAGGGGGTCCTGTGATTGGCAGCAGCCTGGCAAGAACTGGCAAGCTAGGAGAGATTGCACAGAGTAGCTTCAGATACATTCAGTACAGGATTGTGCACCCAGTGCTCAAAAGCAAATCCGAATCAAGTGCCCAGAGGAGGGAGATGACAGAACTTTTGAGTTGGGAACAGGATCAAGAGGCATAATGAATGAAACAGAAGGGTATATAATGGGCATATAAATAAGAAGCAGACATGTAGATACTGTGGGGCACAAACACCAGATGGTGACATCTCTCTCTTTAGACATACCCAGGGTTGTAGCCCTGAGCGATGCTTCAGGCTATGGGAGAAATACACAGCAGGGTTCCCATAAAATGACCACAAGTAAATGTCCTACTTCCCATCCAGCTCCCTGCTTGTGACCTGGGAAGGCAGTCAACAATGGCCCAAAGTCTTGGGACCCTGCACCCACGTGGGAGACCCGGAGGAAGATCCTGGCTCCTGGCTTCGGATTGGCTCAGTGCCAGCCATTGTGGCCGCTTGGGGAGTGAACCAGTGGTTGGAAGATTTTTCTGTCTATCCCTCCTTCTTTCTGTAAGTTTGACTTTCCAATAAAAAAATAAATAAACCTTTTTTAAAGAATTGTAAAGAAAGTGTAGAGATTTCCACCAACTGTTTCTTACTATTAATATCTTATATTAGTAAATACATTTCTTTTTTTTTAATTATTTATTATTTAACTTCAGTAATTACATTGTATTATGTGACACGGTTACATAGATACTTGGGTTCTCCCCACCCCTCCCCAAGCCCTCCCACCATGGTGGATTCCTCCACCTTGTTGTATAACCACAGCTCAAGTTCAGTTGAGATTTCCCCATTGCAAGCGTATACCAAACATAGAGTCCAGCATCTTATTGTCCCGTCAAGTTCAACGGCTTCTTAGGTATACCCTCTCTGGTCTGAAGACAGAGCCAGCAGAGTATCATCCCAGTCAATTGAAAGCTCCAACATACCATCAGCAAAAATTTACATCATTATGGAATTAATTGACATAGTAATGAGTAACCAATAATGTTAAAAGTAAATGCGAGTTCCTAGCCACCTTCTGTGACCACCTCACCTATACTTCAATTTTAGTTTATACACAACATATAACATTCAAAACATAACATGTTATACATAACATCATATCATCTTAAATTAAGGCAAACATGTGGTATTTAACCTTTTGTGATTGGCTCATTTCCCTTAGCATTATGGTTTCCAGTTTGGCCCATTTGGCCACAAAGAACTGCATTTTGTTTTTTTTAATAGCTGAGTAGTATTCCATGGAGTAGATGAACCATAGCTTTCTTATCCAATCCTCTGTTGATGGGCATTTTGGCTGCTTCCATGTTTTTGCAATTACTGATTGTGCTGCTATGAACATAGGAGTGCATGTTGGTTTCTCATAGAACAAGTGTTCTGGATATATTCCTAGGAGTGCTATTGCTGGATCATACGGTATGTTGAATTTGAGTTGTTTGAATATTCTCCATACTGATTTCCATAGAGGCTGTACCAGCCTGCAGCCCTACCAGCAGTGGAGTAGGGTTACAATCAGTAAGGCAGGACTGATTCCTTGGCATAGCAGTCAAATCCTCCATCTGTGGCGCTGGCATCCTGCATCAGTGCTACTTCCAGTCCTGGTGGCATTACTTCCCATTCCAGCTTTCTGTGAATGGCCTGCAAAACCAGTGGAGGATAACTCAAATACTTGGGCTTCTACACCCATGTGGGAGACCTGGAAGATGTTCCTGGCTCCCAGCTTCAGCTCAGCCCAGCTCTGGCTGTTGCAACCATCTGGGGAGAGAACCAGCAGATCTTTGTCTTTCTCCTTTGTAATTCAAACTTTCAAAGCAAAAATAGATAAATCTTAGACCAAAAAAAAAAAATCATGAACCTATATAAACATTATAAGCCAAAGTTCACTCTTGATTCATGTTTTCTCATGTTCTTTTTCATCTCTTTGGATCCCTCTTAAAGGTAGCAGTTTCTCTGACTTTTCTTGTTTTGATGACCTTGAAAGTTCAGAGATGTACTGGTCAGGTATTTTCTAGAGTGACGCTCAATTTTCCATGACTGTACTTGATGGTGGATTTTTGGGGAGAGACAGACACAAAGTGCCATTCTAGTCACATTGGCCCCAGGCTGCTACTCTCAAAAGTTAATATATTGGGGCCCAGTGTGGTGGCCTAGGAGCTAAAGTCCTCGCCTTGACCGCACCAGGATCCCATATGGGCGCTGGTTCTAATCCCAGCAGCTCCACTTCCCATCCAGCTCCCTGCTTGTGGCCTGGGAAAGCAGTCGAGGACGGCCCAAGGCATTGGGACCCTGCACCCTCATGGGAGCCCTGGAGGAGGTTCCTGGCTCCTGGTTTCGGATTGGCACAGCACCGGCTGTTGCTGTCACTTGGGGAATGAATCATCGGATGGAAGATCTTCCTTTCTATGTCTCTTCCTCTCTGTATATCTGACTTTGCAATAAAAAGTAAATATTTTTTTAAAAAAGTTAATATATTGCTGATGAGTTCAAGCTTTGACGTACATATGGCTGAGGGTGTCTTTCTCTTATGGTCTCTTTTGTAAGGATACTAATATCGTTCATAAAGGTTCTACATCATGGCTAAATTATCTTCCAAAGACCGCCCCACCACCATCTCCAAACACCATCACAGTGAAAAAGCTTCAACCATGCTTTTTGAAGTGTTACAAGAATTCAGTCTGTTTCTGCCAATAATACATTATTTAGCCTTTTGATTAAACTATGAAAACTTTGTCCAGCTGAGTCCGTTTCGTTTGGTTCTGTGTCTGAAATATCTCTATCATGTTTGCGTGTTGAATACATTCTTATTTTCTGGCACCACAAGAAGTTCTTGGCTTATTTTAGGTATTCTTTGCCCTCGCCTCAAAATTAACTGTTTCTGCAGGGAGTCCTAGTTATTTTGTTGAAGAATGGAATTAGAAGTTACGATATAGTCACTCTTTTTGTTTTCTGTCTTACATTAAAAAAAAAGAAAAATGAGCTTAGAATGATTTCTTTGCCCAAGGATGAGCCTCAGAAGTAGTACTCAGTTTTGTCTGCTTTTATCCCCTGTCCCATTGTCTGCCTTCCAGGGAAAATTCACTAGTGTCAGACATTTTCCTAGTCTGATGAAACATATTGCAATCAGTATTTCTTGTTTTACTGTCCTGAGATCAGATTTTGGTAGGGTTTATTCAAGACAATGGTACTTTGGCCAGTGGTTTCAATCTAAAATAAGTAACCCCAGAGGTGGTGGTGAAGGTCTGAAAGCGATTTTTCCATATTTTGAAAAATCTAATGGGATTCATATGTTTACCCATGATACAAGTGTCCTGGCTAAGGGGAACATCACATTTCTTTGATTCTGTATCAATTCAATGTGGCTGGCTATCTTAGCTATTTCAAGCCATTAGAAGCTCTGATTGGTTGGCGATGACTTCATAGGAATTTCTGAAGTTGGGAAGAATAATTAAGAGTCTTTGGAAGCAGAAATGTTGGGAAAGGCCACATTCATTACTGCTGTACTTGTGATCCAAATCTGATTGAAGTACAGCCATTATGAGAGCTGTCTATGTGTACATGGCAGGGAAAGGGTAACTTTTTTGGATATAAAGTAGACATCCATGTATTTGGTTTATGTTTTACCAATTTACTAAAATGTTTTAATGTTCAAAATTCTGGTCCAAGTTACTTTTCATTTCTACTTCATTTTAGATGCCTGCTTAAAATATTTAAAGTGTACACATTGGAATGATTTTTTTGTATTCTATTTTCTGAAGGGAAAACCTATATCTTAGTGTAGATAAGCATATGGATCTATTTAATATGTTCAAAAGCAATGCATATGAATGATTCAGAGCTTAAATGTGCAGTGCTTGGATGAATTGCCTGTTGGGATGGACTCAGAAAGGTGGGAGGAGAGATGGGGAGGGATGAACAACAGCTTAAATGGGAGAGGGGAAACATGTGGTTTTGAAGAGCAAAAGAATCATGTGCACCAGAAAGTGATAATTGGTTTTGAGAGAACATTCTTAGAGAATATGAACAGGATCTGCTTTTGCCTTCTTTTCTACACTTTTGTGTTTATTTGAAACTGTCAGGAAACAGCACAATTCACATGCTAACGGAGAGAGTCTTTAGTGCAATAGTTAGGTAACTGCTCAGGACACCCCATCCCATACCACAGTACCTAAATTTGAGGTCTAGTTCTAGCTTTTGATTCATTTCCTGCTAGGTGCATCCTGGGAGGCAGCAGCTAATGGCTCAAGTATTGGTCTCTGATACTCTTCATAAGAGGTCCAGACTGAATTCTGAACTCCTGGTTTTGGCCAGACCCAGTCTTAACTATTGCCAGCAACTGGGGAGTGAAGGAATAAATGGGTGATCTCTGTCTCTGTTTCCCTCTCAACCCCTGTCTCTCTTTCTCTTTCATTCTCTCCAGCTTTCAAATAAAATTAAAAGATAAATAAATGGAGCCTGGCACGATGGTTTAATGGCTAAATCATTGCCTTGTAAGTGCCAGGATTCCACATGGGTGCCAGTTGGTATCCCAGCTGCTCCACTTCCCATCCAGCTCCCTGCTTGTGGCCTGGGAAACCAGTCAAGGACGGCCCAAAGCTAAGGGTCCCTGTGACCACGTGGAAGACACAGAAGAAGCTCCTGGTTTCAGCTCGGCTTAACGCCAGCCATTGCGGCCACTTGGGGAGTGAACCAGCAGACAGAAGATCTTCCACTCTGTATCTCCTTCTCTCTGTACATCTGCTTTTCCAATTTAAAAAAAAAAATCTTTAAAAATATTTTTAAAAAAATGAATAAATAGGAAAATACTGTTTGAAAGGAAACTTTGACATCATCTAATTCGTCTGATTCTGTGTTTGATTCTTGATCCTGAGGTGTACTTGCAGCAACTAGGAAGCTTCATACAATCCTGAAGTTCACACTCCACTCCTCAGATTTTTTTTTATTTGTCTGAGGTATAGCTCCAGCAGGTAGTTTTTAAAAACTCTTTCATAATTGAAACCTACATCCAGGCTAGGAAACATTTATCTAATTTATTTTCGTAAAATGATTTTATATTTCAAATGCACAAAAATGGTGCTAAGGATGTATTTGAAATTTCTTTTTTTTTTCCTTCCATCCACTAGTTCACTTCCCAAGTGACCACAATGGCCAGTGCTGTGCTAATCCGAAACCAGGAGTCAGGAACCTCCTGCAGGTCTCCCATGAGGGTGCAGGGTCCCAAGGCTCTTGGCAGTCGTTGACTGCTTTCCCAGGCCACAAGCAGGGAGCTGGATGGGAAGTGGAGCTCTGGAATTAGAACCAGCGCCCATATGGGATCCTGGTGCGGTCAAGGCGAGGACTTTAGCTCCTAGGCCACCGTGCCGGGCCCTGAAATTTCTGTTTGCTACATGGATTGGATGCGTAAGCATATTAGCTTATTCCATTTTTTTTAGGTAATACACTATTATAGATATCCTTAGAGCCCCTTTTTTCTACCACTAAATACCATCATTTTACTGCTTTTCAGGGGAATAATTACTATAGTTTTATTTTCTTTAAAAATTTACATACAAAGGATCATAGTATCTTTATCATTTTGCATTTTGCTTTACTTGCTTATATTATGCTTTTGTAATTCATACCTATTATTCAAAATTGTTTTTTAATTGTATTTTTATTGCCATATAGCTGTCTATTGATGGTATACAATGTACTTCAAAAATTGTGAAAAGTGAAATTTTTTTATTTTTTTAAAAATTGTATTTATTTTTATTGGAATGTCAGATTTACAGAAGGAGAAGCAAACAGAAAAATCCCCTGTCTGCTGGTTTACTCCTCAAGTGACCCCAAAGGCTGGAGCTGAGCTGATCTGAAGCCAGGAACTTCTTATGGCTTGGCCACATGAGTGCAGAGTCCCAAGGCCCTGGGCCGTCCTACACTGCCTTCCCAGGCCACAAACAGGGAGTTGGATGGGAAGTGAAGCAGCTAGGATCTGAACTGGCACCTTTATGGGATCCTGGCACATGCAAGGTGAGGATTTATCCAATAGGCTATCACGCCAGGTCCCAGAAAGTAGAATTAAAAGGCCAGTCTATTTTGTGCAAAAAAAAATTGAAAAGTATGAATACGAAGAGCTTCAGAAACTTCGAGGAAAATGCATGCCAAAAGAAAATAATGCATGCATTTCAATTTTTTGCACTAAAGTAGATTTATCCATTTTAAACTTTTAAATTTAAAATATAAATTCATACGTTTATAATTTAGTTATTATAAATTAATTAATAAATCTATTCCATTTTCCCAAAAATCTTTTTAAATGCTCTCATATATTGAGTAACGGTCAGTTCAGAATAATGTGACCATCCATCATGTTTGTAATATCTTTACCTTGAGATCACAGTATAACAGTTAAGAAGAATATGTTCTGGTACTTTATCACATAGCAGGGTTACTAAAGATAGCCATAATATTGTAGGTATTTCAAAAAATCTAGAAGATTTTAGTGTTTATCAGTTTAAACTGTAATATGGTATTTTATTGTGCAGATATACTATAATTTATTTTTGAGTTCCCCAAAACTGTTATTCCCACTATGTTTTGTTTTGGCTTTGCTTTGCTTTTGGTGTAATGAAAATGGTATGATGGTTATTTTCGTATATATTTCCATAAGCACCTAAAGGCTTGCATTTCAAGGGTCTGACCTCCTGATCAATAAATTTCCACAGTGTATAACCAAGGACTAGAACTAGTGGGACCAGGTGTGGTAGCCTAGTAGCGGCTAAAGTCCTCACCTTGCACATGCCAGGATCCTATATGGGCGCTGGTTCTAATCCCAGCAGCTCTACTTTCCATCCAACTCCCTGCTTGTGGCCTGGGAAGGCAATCGAGGACAGCCCAAAACCTTGGACCCTGCACCCGCATGGGAGACCCGGAATAAGCTCTTTGCTCCTGGCTTCGGATCTGTTCAACTCTGGCCATTGTGGTCACTTGGGGAGTGAATCAATGGATGGAAGATCTTCCTCTCTGTCTCTCCTCCTTTCTGTATAGCTGACTTTCCAATAAAAATAAATAAAATGTTAGAAAAGGGGAAAAAAAAAGTAGTGGAGTCCCTTAGCTTCCAGAGAAGCCTGCAGTGACCCAAGCCCTTAGCTGGGTCTTCCACTGCTGTGAACAGCCTTCTCATGTAACCTTGGGTAGCTGAGAAAAGTTATGATGAGAAAAGTTCGGAAAACACTGTGCTAAGACGGGTACCTAGAAGTGGTTGCCTTGTGTTGCAATTTGAATGCATGTTTCATCTGTAACTATGGCTAAGCTATTCTCAGAATAATTATACCAGTCCACAGGCCTGCCTCACCAGACTTGCAGTTTTTTTTTTTGCCAGTCTGATAGATGTGAAATGGTATCTTGTTTTAATTTGCATTTTCATAATAAATCAGAGAGTCTTTTTTTATGTTTATTGGCATGTGTTTATAACTTGTGAATTCTTAGCTTCTAACTTTTGCTCATTTTTCTATTGAGTTGTTTGTTTCTTCTTACTAATTTAGAATGACTGTATTCAAGACACAAACATTTTGCTGGTTACACACTGAGCAAACACATTGCTCTAATCTCTGGCTTACCTCTTAACTTTATGTTTATGACCAATTTTCATTAAAAGTCATTCTGTTTTATTTTCTGTTTCAAGTGATGGAACTTGCATCTGATGTTTGCATAAATCCCAAGTGTTCCACTCTAAAGCTGGGTAGCAATGTTGAAAAGAATGTCAACCTGAGCCGAACATTACAGAGGTCTCTGAGTTCTGCTCCTTGTAGTTACTGGTATGAAACAATATAAAAAATGTTAGCGTGAGCTTTGGCCCCAGCACTGGGGATGCTGCTTGACAAGTCCATAGCCATACCAGAGTGCCTGGGTTTGGGTCCCAGCAGGAACCTGTGGACTTCCTTTTCAATATAGCTTCCAGCTGAAGCACACCTTGGGGAGCAACAGGAGATGGCTCAGGTAGCTGGCTCCCTGCCACTCACATGGGAAATCCAGATTGAATTCCTGGCTTCTGGCTTTGGCCTGGCCCAGACTCAGCTATCGAGGTTATTTCTGGAGAAAATTGGTAGATAGGGGATATCTCTCCTTCTCCCTCTCTCACTTTGCTTCTCAAGTAAATTTTATAGATTAAGAGTGGGATCTGATGTTGTGCGATAGCTGGTTTAGCTGTTGTCTGCAATGCTGGCATCCCATATCAGAACACCAACTTGAGTCTTGGCTGTCCCACTTTAATCTAGCTCCCTGCTTATGCAACTAGAAAAGCAGTGGATGATGGCCAAGGGCTTGGGCTCCTGCCACCCATGTGGGAGATGTGGTAATGTTCCAGGCTTTGCCCAGACTAGCCCTTACTATTTACAACCATTTCAGAATGAACCAATAAATGGAAAATTCTCTCTCTCTCTGTCTCTCTCTCTGTCACTCTGCCTTCCAAGTAAATATTTCTAAAATTAAAATTAAATTGTTTTTACATTCATCTCACTTGATTAAGCTTAGCACATAGTGATAAATATTGAACCATCTAATCCCAGGTCATGTACTAATTTCATGCCAAAACTATGAAAATGCCATACAGTTTCCCCAAATGCACTATGAGGATCTTGCTCTTTAAGAAGTATTCTTGTTGGGCCTGATGCGATAGCGTAGTGGTTAAGATCCTCGCCTTGAATGCACCAGGATCCCATATGGGCGCCGGTTCTAATCCTGGCGTCTCCACTTCCCATCCAGCTCCCTGCTTGTGGCCTGGGACAACAGTCGAGGACGGCCCAGAGCCTTGGGACCCGGCACCCTTATGGGAGACCCGGAAAGAAGTTCCTGGCTCCTGGCTCAGCTCCAGCCATTGCGGCCACTTAGGAGTGAATCATCAGACGCAAGATCCCTCTCTGTCTCTCCTCCTCTCTGTACATCTGCCTTTCCAATAAAATAAATGAATCTTAAAAAAAAGAAGTATTCTTGCAGAAAATGTCCCAAGGGCATGTGCCCCTATACCCAAGTGGGAGACTTGGAAGAGTCTCTTGTCTCTTGGCTTCAGATCAACTCAG
The DNA here is from genome assembly GCF_030435755.1 of Ochotona princeps. Lineage (NCBI taxonomy): Eukaryota > Metazoa > Chordata > Mammalia > Lagomorpha > Ochotonidae > Ochotona > Ochotona princeps. Next base: position 47,601,774 of record NC_080845.1, read on the forward strand.
TTCCAGCTGCTGGAACCATCTGGGGAGTTAACCAGCGGATGGGAGATCTTTCTGTGTATTTTCTTCTCTCTGTAAATTTGTCTTTCAAAAAAACTAAACATTGAAAAAAATTTTCAATGAGTAATCCTGGAAAAAAGTATTCTGTGATCAATTTAATTTTTAATTTTTTCCTCCTAAAATTTCAGAGTTTACAGTGTGGTATTAAGACTTGTTGAGGTTTAGCTAGTGTTCTTTTATCTAGCATTGCCTAAACTTACGTGTTGACAGGACAACTCGCCTTTCTATGGAATGCCCAGTAATATCCCAAGGAATTGATTTTCTGTAGCACAGACTTCGAGAATCGGTATGTAGGAAAACATTGCTTTTAGATCTTCAAATCTGTCTTCCCCTGTGTCAGTACTTTGTCTCCCTAATTTATTAAGTAATGAGAAGCACTACTACCACTTATTTTGAACTTGAAGCACCTGTATGCAGTGAACAGGCAACTATGACTTAGAGCAGAAGTGATACAACTAATTTTGTTCAAGAGTGTCATCATTTATTCTGGGACATTCCTCCCTGACTCCTTATATGTCCCTTTCCTAAGAAATGTGGAAATGATCATGGCCCCTGGGAGTGTAGTTAATTCGTGGGTCCCGCAGGTTAGATGTGATACTGTGAGGAGATCTAGCTCACCAGAAGGTCAGGGTCCTAGAGCAAAAGACAGGAGGAGCTCAGAGGCAAAGTTTATCTCTGAGCTCTGTTCTCTTGAGTGCAGACTTTAAGAAACTTGGTGATCCTAAGAGGTAGGGATGAGGCAATCAGGAGCTTGGCACTTCCAGCTCTGGAAGATGAGGACTCCTTTTCAGGAATTAGAGGCACAGTTTCATTTGGTATTTTTCTCGTATCTTTTTTCAAATGTTTCAAATAAATATTTCAAAATTTTCAAATATATTTCAAATGTTTTTATCAAATGTTTATGTATTATATATTCAAAAACTTACTGAAATTAATCATGAGTAACTACATCCTACCTTATAGTTCTACACACATCTAGAAAGCTCCCATGGTGTCTCTGACCCCACTTTAGAAAGAAGTAGAAATACCTATGGGCAAGTTGATTATTCTTCTTCTGAGGAGACAATGTAGTATTCAAATATATATATTCAGCAGATTACATCAAAGGTGTTTGGGATTTTGAGATTTTAAAATTTTGGAAAATTTACGTATATATAAAAGGAGATATCATGAAAGTGGGATCCAAACCAAAGCATGAAATTTATTTATGCTTTATATATACTATATGTATATACATACAGACACAGAAGGATACTTCAGTTTGTTTCATGTTCTATGTTTTGACTGCGATTTGTCACTTCAGGTCAGGTGTGGAGATTTCCACTTGTGGCATTGCATTGACATTTAAAATTTGGGGGGTATTGGAAAACTTTGGACATTGGATTTTCAACCTGCATTTAGGAAACTGGCAGAAATTATGTTTAACAAAAACAGTCTTCAAGTTGCTAGGGATACTAATGGGATTTTTCCTTCTTCCTAATTAAAAACTTTCTATATTAATCATCCTAACATAAGGTAGTTTTCAAATGATTTCGAAAAAACTAAATTTACCTTTAAATATATATGAAAAATATTTTTATACAAGTTTCCCAGAGATAATTACAGTGAATAATGGGAAAGCAGAACTATTTATTTGAAAGGCAGAGTGATAGGGAAAGAGAGCGAGAGAGCAAGTGCTTCCATCTGCTGGCTCACTCCACAAATGGCCAGTGATGGGGTTGGACCAGCCTGCAACCAGGGCGCAGAGTTGTATTCATGTCTCCCACATGGGGAGTAAAACCCAACCACCGGAACCATCATTTGCTGCTTTTCCAGGTGAATTGACAGCTGGATAATAAGCAGAGCAATTGGTGTTCGAACTAGTACTGAGTATAGGATGTCAGCATTGTTGGTAGCAACTTTTCTTGATGTCTCTGGATATGCATTTTGCTAAGTCCTTTCAGCCCCCTTTTATATAGTGACAGCAAGGTGCATAATAACTGGTTGCCAATTATAATTATAATCATTAGAGGTGGGTAGTTTGAATGTGGTAGTAGGCAAAAGCTTTGGAAGCAGGTGAACATGGATCCCAAGTTTACTAATTACTATTTCTGACCTTAGGTAAATCCCTTAATCTATGTGAACTTCAGTTTTATCTCATCTTCTTAGTGGGTAAAATAATGACAATTCCCTCATTTTTTTTGTGAGGGGGAAAATGCAATATCTACCAAAACCCTTAACATAGTGGTTTCAGCAGGTCCTGAGATTCTCCTGTCTCTGCTAGGAGTTTAAGTCCAAGACTTACAGCTCAGTGGCAGAGTGTCACATATACGCTGTGAATAAGTCAGTAGACCGGATAGATTCAGAAGCATTCTACCAAGATATCAAGATGGAGAGCTGGTTTTGAATGGAGAGTTACTATGAAATACTTGTCAATGAAGGATTAAAATTTCTCCAGTTAAGAGTGATTTTTCAGAAAAAGAGATGACCCAGTAAAAACCAGTCAAATAAACTTGGACTCTACCTCTAATGTAAAATGTAGAAAAAGATAAAAATGAGGATGGGGAGGCTACTGATCA